>NC_069505.1:321032418-321632418 GCF_027579735.1 Bombina bombina | reverse complement strand
AAATGGGATTGAGGATCCCTGAAAGAATAATGCACTAATAGCACTCTATGCCCAGACTTATTGGTAGGGGCAAAAAAAGATTTTAAAATTTAACTTTTATTATTTATTTAAAACATGGGTAAATACACACATTTAAAATTGTAGTCTAACCTTGGTAGCTGTATCTTAAGAGCACTATTATCAATCAATCTGGCCTTTAAACCATTATTATTATCTAGTCTCTTCAGTGTAAATGGTACTATTGGTCTCGGTTGCTCTATACCTTGGAAAGTGTGATTTTGCTTAATTCACACCTTACCCGGACAGTAAATTAATATGTTATCTGGTCTCTAGGGTGTCAATATAGTTGAGTGGATATATGTGCTCTTATTTGAATAATTCTGGCTGACGTCACTTGTTACCAAACATAATATAATATGCTTCCCGGACTATTGGACTGTAGAATATGCCAGTGGCTAATTTAAGGTATAATTCTGATTGTGATTCAATATTAATAAAGCTTATATCCAACCTAGGTTGTGGTTGCTTTAAGGGATATGCGCTATTATAATTTGTATTCTGGGGTAATCATGCAGTTCTGCATTATGTAGTCACAACTGTCGTTATTTTGTCATAGGCTCCTGTGATTTTAAATCACTCGTAACATCAGTTGCTGAGTTTACTATACCCTCATTAGTGTGCACATCATCCTGTATTTGTATTACTTGAACCACTTCATTTATTATTTGTTCTACACTCAGTAGTTGCAGTTCTCTTATTGGCTGTATATATCGTTCTTGTATGTAATCGTGTGTTTTGCATATACGTTCTGTATTTGTTATCTTAACTTTGTTTTTGAGCCCCCTCAAGCATTTGCATTTAAATGTGTTTTGCGCTCATTAGATATGCGCACCATTCATTTTCTTGTTTTGTGATAACTATCGATCTGGATCTATGAAATCTCTGATGTGATCGATGTAATTCTATCTCTTTATTTGGCAAGTATGTTCTATTTGGGTTGACTCTTAATCAATTTCAATGTTAAGATAAAATGGTAAACTGTAAATGTGATTTGAATAGTATTACTAAGTAATCTGTTCTGGTATCCACAGAAAGACCGATACTGTTCTTACTCTTGTAACTGTGATTCTATATTAAGTTACAACGTATCATGCACTCAATTCATACACACCTCATTCATTTTTCTTACATACTAAATTATAAAATATATATACAGCTGTCTATATTTCCATAAGCATATATATTTAAGTATTGTTGAACTTTTTTATTTTTTATTTTTCCTGTTTGGTTTATATCAAGTGGTTTCAGTCGAGTTTGTCACTCTTTATATCCACAGTTTGTCTATCTCTGTATAGAATTGAAGCTGGGGGGTTGTGTGGGACAATGGGGTCCCTCAATTGTTATGTTTTTTAAAAAAGTTTAACCTAGCTAAGTGTACTAAGAAAATAGTATTTAATAATGTTTGACGGTAATACCGGTAAATAGTGGAGAACTGTGAGGGGATATAGGAGCCTAGCATAAAGACTCAGCCTGATAAACAATGTGCTGACGATTACGATAACAAACAGCACAGTTTGTTACAACTAATTGAAGCGAGCTAAAGATTTAATTATAGAAAGAAAGTATAAATATATAGCTCGCAGCTTCAATTCTATACAGAGATAGACAAACTGTGGATATAAAGAGTGACAAACTCGACTGAAACCACTTGATATAAACCTCGCAGCTTCAATTCTATACAGAGATAGACAAACTGTGGATATAAAGAGTGACAAACTCGACTGAAACCACTTGATATAAACCAAACAGGAAAAATAAAAAATAAAAAAGTTCAACAATACTTAAATATATATGCTTATGGAAATATAGACAGCTGTATATATATTTTATAATTTAGTATGTAAGAAAAACGAATGAGGTGTGTATGAATTGAGTGCATGATACGTTGTAACTTAATATAGAATCACAGTTACAAGAGTAAGAACAGTATCGGTCTTTCTGTGGATACCAGAACAGATTACTTAGTAATACTATTCAAATCACATTTACAGTTTACCATTTTATCTTAACATTGAAATTGATTAAGAGTCAACCCAAATAGAACATACTTGCCAAATAAAGAGATAGAATTACATCGATCACATCAGAGATTTCATAGATCCAGATCGATAGTTATCACAAAACAAGAAAATGAATGGTGCGCATATCTAATGAGCGCAAAACACATTTAAATGCAAATGCTTGAGGGGGCTCAAAAACAAAGTTAAGATAACAAATACAGAACGTATATGCAAAACACACGATTACATACAAGAACGATATATACAGCCAATAAGAGAACTGCAACTACTGAGTGTAGAACAAATAATAAATGAAGTGGTTCAAGTAATACAAATACAGGATGATGTGCACACTAATGAGGGTATAGTAAACTCAGCAACTGATGTTACGAGTGATTTAAAATCACAGGAGCCTATGACAAAATAACGACAGTTGTGACTACATAATGCAGAACTGCATGATTACCCCAGAATACAAATTATAATAGCGCATATCCCTTAAAGCAACCACAACCTAGGTTGGATATAAGCTTTATTAATATTGAATCACAATCAGAATTATACCTTAAATTAGCCACTGGCATATTCTACAGTCCAATAGTCCGGGAAGCATATTATATTATGTTTGGTAACAAGTGACGTCAGCCAGAATTATTCAAATAAGAGCACATATATCCACTCAACTATATTGACACCCTAGAGACCAGATAACATATTAATTTACTGTCCGGGTAAGGTGTGAATTAAGCAAAATCACACTTTCCAAGGTATAGAGCAACCGAGACCAATAGTACCATTTACACTGAAGAGACTAGATAATAATAATGGTTTAAAGGCCAGATTGATTGATAATAGTGCTCTTAAGATACAGCTACCAAGGTTAGACTACAATTTTAAATGTGTGTATTTACCCATGTTTTAAATAAATAATAAAAGTTAAATTTTAAAATCTTTTTTTGCCCCTACCAATAAGTCTGGGCATAGAGTGCTATTAGTGCATTATTCTTTCAGGGATCCTCAATCCCATTTGTTTGCTAATGTGTGTGTAAATTAATGCTAGCACCACTTCTCACAGGAGAAACTTAATAGAGATACTGATATAAAGAGTATCCAAAGAAAAATTTGAATTGGTGAGAAGTTTGCCTGAATAGTGCCCTTGTTACTTTGTGTGGGTAGTATGTAAATCTCTATATGGGAACATGGGAAGATAAATACATATGGGAAAATAACCCCTTTAAGGATAATATAATCGTATGGAAACGGTTCATAGATGATGTAATAGTCATATGGAAGGGGGATGAAAATTAAATAAACAAATTCTTTGACCATGTGAATCAGAATGAATTCAATCTAAAATTCAATAAAAACTTGAATAAAATAAAAATTGAATTTTTGAACATAACACTCACAGGGAGTGGAAATAAAATTACTACTAGTCTTTACAGGAAGGAGACAGACTCGAACAGTTACCTCCATGCCAAGAGTGGACATTATAAGAACTGGATAAAGAATATACCATATGGCCAATTCCAGAGGGTGAGGAGGAACTGTTCGAGTCTTGTCTCCTTTGATAGAGAATCAGAACATCTAAAAACCAAATTTAAAGTGAAAGGTTATCCAAATGATTTAGTTGAAAGTGGATATTCAAGGGCACGTCAACTAGAAAGATCTACATTAGTACAACAAAAACAAAAACAAGAATTTATCTCTCAGGACAATAAGTCAAATAATCTTTTTTTTAACTAAATATAATGAAAAATCATGGGATATCAAGAGAGCAATAAAAAAAGCACTGTCATGTTCTACTTGAAGATCCTATCCTAAAAAATCTTTGGATAAGACCCCAAAAGTAGTATTTAGGAAGAATAAAAATCTAAAAGATATTTTAGCCCAGAGTTGTCTAAAACAAGATTCAAAAAAGGAGAATTGGCTAAATAAAGCCAGTTATGGCTTTTTTAGATGTAATCGGAAAAATTGTAACACTTGTCCATTAATTGATGAAAATAATAAACAAATAACATCACATGTGAATGGCCTTACTAATGCCTAGATTTAGAGTTTGGCGTTAGCCGTCAAAACCAGCGTTAGGGGCTCCTAACGCTGGTTTTGGGCTACCGCTGGTATTTAGAGTCTTGTAGGTAAGGGTCTAACGCTCACTTTGCAGCCGCGACTTTTCCATACCGCAGATCCCCCTACGCCATTTGCGTATCTTATCTTTTCAATGGGATCTGCCTAACGCTGGTATTTAGAGTCTTGGCTGAAGTGAGCGTTAGAAATCTAACAACAAGACTCCAGCCGCAGCAAAAAGCCAGGAGTTAAGAGCTTTCTGGGCTAACGCCGGTTCATAAAGCTCTTAACTACTGTGCTATAAAGTACACTAACACCCATAAACTACCTATGTACCCCTAAACCGAGGCCCCCCCACATCACCGCCACTCTGATAAAAAATTTTAACCTACGTTATCCCTATGTACCCCTAATCTGCTGCCCCTAACACCGCCGACCCCTATATTATATTTATTAACCCCTAATCTTCCGCCCCCAATGTCGCCGCCACCTACATACAATTATTAACCCCTAATCTGCCGACCGGACCTCACCGCTACTATAATAAAGTTATTAACCCCTAATCCGCCTCACTCCCGCCTCAATAACCCTATAATTAATTTATTAACCCCTAATCCGTCTCACTAACCCTATAATAAATAGTATTAACCCCTAATCTGCCCTCCCTAACATCACCGACACCTAACTTCAAGTATTAACCCCTAATCTACCGACTGGACCTCGCCGCTACTATAATAAATTTATTAACCCCTAAAGTTAAGTCTAACCCTAACACTAACACCCCCTTAGTTAAATATAATTTTTATCTAATTAAATAAATTAACTCTTATTAAAAAAATTAATCCTATTTAAAGCTAAATACTTACCTCTAAAATAAACCCTAATATAGCTACAATATAAATTATAATTATTTTGTAGCTATTTTAGGATTAATATTTATTTTACAGGCAACTTTGTATTTATTTTAACCAGGTACAATAGCTATTAAATAGTTAATAACTATTTAATAGCTACCTAGTTAAAATAATTACAAAATTACCTGTAAAATAAATCCTAACCTAAGTTACAATTAAACCTTACACTACACTATTATTAAATTAATTAAATAAACTACCTACAATTAAAAACTTAATAAATTAAATACAAATAAATACACTAACTAATTAACTTTTTTTTATTGAGAAAAGTTTTGTTACAGTTTTCACAAGACAATTGGTACAGTGATACTTTACTGTATTACATCAAACATCAAATATCCTATTTACAATATTATATTTTTTTTCCCTTCTTGTATCCATAAATGGTAAAGGGATGTTTAGCTTCCTCACATTACATCCAATATATACTTTATACAATCTTTCATCCAGCTTACTACCTCTACAAAATGAACCACTGTATTCTTATTAGTATAAATTAATTCAGTACTATTCTCATTTTTTAATTATGTTTATCTTGGTTATTTCTCTAAATGGGTTACTAAAAAAAGAAAAGTCTTAATAACACATCCTTTTTCTTGATGTGTTTGACTGTTAAATATCTCATACATTATAACACAACAAAAAAAAAAAAAAAAAAGGAAGGAAGGAAAAAAAAAAAAAAGTTAGTCTTACAGCCCCCCCTCTCCATCCCTCTCCCCTCCTATGCCCTCCAGCTCCCCCTGAGTTGTTCCTCTTGAATATATATAGAGTTTTCAAATGGCTTAATAATAATTTGTTGTATTGCAGGATCTAACGATCTTATATATAACTCCCATTTAGTCATAAATTTTGCTATTTGTTTTTCCGACTGACGATCTGTATCAAATTGCTCGTAAGTCATTTGCTGTTGTATTCGCCTCAAGAAAATCTTTATGCTCAAGTTCTTTTTGGAATTCCATTCACATAATATCATATTCCTAACAATTAAAATTATGGTATTTAATAAACGAGTGCTTGACCCGTGTACTACCCCTTTTGCTAGGAAGAGAATTTCCTTCGGAGTGATGTCCATGTTAATTTTACATTTTTTTTTTTCAACCAATAGGTTATTTTTAGCCAAAAAGTGTTAATTTTGGGGCATGAATACATACAATGTACTATATCTGCTCTTTCATATCTGCATCTCTTACAAAAACTATTTTGGGGATTACCCCACTTAGCTAACACATAAGGGGTTAGGTAAACATGATGTAGTATTTTAACTTGTGACTCTCTCCAGCTAGATAGTAAAGTGGCTTTTTTTGTTCTATTTATGCTTCCTCTTAAATCTTCCTTAGTTATTTCAAGCTCTGGTAAAATTCTCAACCATTTATTGATTGATTCATATATGTATTTTATCCTAATTTGATTGTTAAGTTTGTTGTACAATGCTGAGCAACTAGTGTTCCCTTGTGAGAATATATTCAATATGGGAGTCAAATTGTGCCAGTTATCCTTCATGTAAATAACCCTTCCTAATGAATTACAGTAGTGTCTCAACTGAAGATATATGAAGAATTGTGGATTCTCCCAGCCATACATAGCTTTTAAGTAGTTGAAGTCCCAAATACAATTCTTCTGGTTGTCAATTATCTGGTATAAATAGGTAAAACCTCTTTCCTGCCAGCGTTGACATACTTCAACATTAATCATTACCTCAGGATTCCCTATTAAAGGTAAAAAATTTGAGAAATGGAAATCTATTTTAAGAATCTTGCATATTTTTTGCCAAGCTATTATAAGATTCATTATGTTATCCAATTTTTTCACCCTATCTGGCAACCTATTATAATCTATATGTATTAAAGAGTTTAGACTATAAGGTTTTACTATGTTTTCTTCTAATTCTAAGTCTACGATCTTGTTATTATTAGAGATCCAGGCTAGTACTATTTTAACCAAGAACACCTGGTTATATAAGTTTAGGTCAGGTAGCCCCATTCCACCCCAATCATTTGCAATGGACAATTTTGAATATGAAATTCTAGCTTTTTCATCTTTCCAACATAGTTGAATTACTGCCTTCTTAATGCAAGCTAGATCCTTATTTTTAATTTTTAGTGGTAGGTTTTGCATTAAATATAAAATTTTAAGTGTTGTAATCATCTTAAACATATTAATTTTCCCCGCCAGGGTTATAGGTAAATGTGACCATCTCTTAATTTTAGCAAATAAAGGATCATAGTTTAACTTGTACCAGTCGCCTGGTGTTATAGAGAAATTTATTCCCAAATACTTTATAGATGTATCTGCTACTGTAAACTTAGGGTTTATAACCGAGCCCTTCTGTTTTAATAGCCAGAGAATCTCAGATTTTTGTATATTAACTCTATATCCCGAGAATGACCCAAATGTTTCTATCATTTCCATTATTAATGGGATCTGTTTTTTAGAATTTCTTACAAATAATAACATATCATCCGCATATGCTGCTACTTTTATTTCAATGTCCCCAATTCTTATACCTTGAGTTGTTCCTCTAATTTGTGTCATTAATGGTTCAAGAGCCAAGTCAAATAATATTGGTGAGAGGGGACATCCCTGTCGGGTACCTCTAAACATTTGTATATATTCTGATTGTTGGCCATTTATACAAAAAGCAGTTTTTGGGCAGAGATATAAGTTCTTGATGCATTCCAAAATATTGCCTTTAAATCCAAACATTCCCAGTGTATGGAAAAGATGATCCCATTCTACCGAGTCAAAGGCTTTATGTGCATCCAAAGTTAATAACAATAAATCCTCTCCTTTTTTAATAAGTTTATCCTTGTTGGCCCATACGTATGAGATAACATTTGTAACTCTTCTAATATTATAGAAAGATGATCTACCATTAATGAATCCTGATTGATCTGAATGTATTAAAGTTGAGATCACTTTTTGTAGCCTGTCAGCTAAAATGCTTGTCAGTATCTTTAAATCTGAGTTTAATAATGAAATTGGTCTGTAAGAGGCCATATCTTGATAATCTTTCCCTGGTTTAGGTAAAAATATAGTAGTAGAGTCCATAAACCTGTCTATTCTTGATTCCTGAATGGGAGAAAATACATAGTTATAAACCCTTTGCAAAATTGGTGCTATTTCTATATTCATTAATCTATAGAACTTGTTTGGGAGATCATCCGGGCCACTAGCTTTATTTACCAATAGAAATTTGATCTTCCCAACTATTTCCTCCAACTCTATCGGGCGATTCAACCCTTCTAATTGGTCTATAGAAACTTGAGGTACTCTAACTTTCTCCCAAAACTTCCTTTTATTTTCCAAATTTATTCCCTGTGTTCTATATATATTTGAATAATATTCTTTAAAAGCTTTTAAAATTCCTTCTTGGGAAGATATATTAATATCATCTTTTTTAATATTAGCTATAACTGTTTTTTTCTTGTTTATTTTATTTAGACCAGCCAGATATCTGCCAGACTTGTTACCAAATCTTTGAAATCTACTTTTACCCCTAATGTCCTCTTGCGTAGACCTTTGCATTAAAAATAGGTTCTGTTGCTTATTTGCCAGTATATATTTATTCAAATTCTCTATGGAGGCATCTCTTAGATATTGATTGTATGCGTTATTTAAGGTATTTAATAACTGTAACTCACGTTTACCTAACTTCTTTTTCTTATAGGCCATAAATGTGATCATCTCTGATTTTAAGACTGCTTTTGCAGTTTCCCAATATAATAATGGTTCCCCTATATGTTGGCTATTAGTGTTCTCAAATTCCTTTAGCTTGTTCTTAAACAACTACCTACAATTAAAAACTTAATAAATTTAATACAAATAAATACACTAACTAAAGTACAAAAAATAAAAAAAGAACTAAGTTACAAAAAATAAAAAAATAATTTACAAACATTATAAAAATATTGCAACAATTTTAAGCTAATTACACCTACTCTAAGCCCCCTAATAAAATAACAAAGCCCCCCAAAATAAAAAAAATGCCCTACCCTATTCTAAAATACAAATAGAAAAGCTCTTTTACCTTACCAGCTCTTAAAAGGGCCTTTTGCGGGGCATGCCCCAAAGAATTCAGCTCTTTTGCCTGTAAAAAAAAAAACATACAATACCCCCCCAACATTACAACCCACCACCCACATACCCCTAATCTAACCCAAACCCCCCTTAAATAAACCTAACACTAAGCCCCTGAAGATCTTCCTACCTTGTCTTCACCACGCCGGGTATCACCGATCGGTCCAGAGGAGGCTCCGAAGTCTTCATCCAAGCCCAAGCGGGGGCTGAAGAGATCCATCATCGGGCTGAAGAGGTCCATCATCGGGCTGAAGTCTTGATCCAAGCGGCAGCTGAAGAGGTCCATCATCGGGCTGAAGCCTTCTATCAAGCAGCATCTTCAATGTTCTTTCTTCCGGATCCATCTTCATCCCGCCGACGCGGAACATCCATCCTGCCCGACGACTTCCCGACGAATGATGGTTCCTTTAAATGACGTCATCCAAGATGGCGTCCCTCGAATTCCGATTGGCTGATAGGATTCTATCAGCCAATCGGAATTAAGGTAGTAAAATTCTGATTGGCTGATGGAATCAGCCAATCAGATTCAAGTTCAATCTGATTGGCTGATCCAATCAGCCAATCAGATTGAGCTCGCATTCTATTGGCTGATCGGAACAGCCAATAGAATGCGAGCTCAATCTGATTGGCTGATTCCATCAGCCAATCAGAATTTTCCTACCTTAATTCCGATTGGCTGATAGAATCCTATCAGCCAATCGGAATTCGAGGGACGCCATCTTGGATGACGTCATTTAAAGGAACCGTCATTCGTCGGGAAGTTGTCGGGTAGGATGGATGTTCCGCGTCGGCGGGATGAAGATGGATCCGGAAGAAAGAAGATTGAAGATGCTGCTTGATAGAAGACTTCAGCCCGATGATGGACCTCTTCAGCCGCCGCTTGGATCAAGACTTCAGCCCGATGATGGACCTCTTCAGCCGCCGCTTGGATCAAAACTTCAGCCCGATGATGGACCTCTTCAGCCGCCGCTTGGATCAAGACTTCAGCCCGATGATGGACCTCTTCAGCCGCCGCTTGGATCAAGACTTCAGCCCGATGATGGACCTCTTCAGCCCGATGATGGATCTCTTCAGCCCCCGCTTGGGCTTGGATGAAGACTTCGGAGCCTCCTCTGGACCGATCGGTGATACCCGGCGTGGTGAAGACAAGGTAGGAAGATCTTCAGGGGCTTAGTGTTAGGTTTATTTAAGGGGGGTTTAGGTTAGATTAGGGGTATGTGGCTGGTGGGTTGTAATGTTGGGGGGGGTATTGTATGTTTTTTTTTCCAGGCAAAAGAGCAGAATTCTTTGGGGCATGCCCCGCAAAATGCCCTTTTAAGGGCTGGTAAGGTAAAAGAGCTTTTCTATTTTTATTTTAGAATAGGGTAGGGCATTTTTTTTATTTTGGGGGGCTTTGTTATTTTATTAGGGGGCTTAGAGTAGGTGTAATTAGCTTAAAATTGTTGTAATATTTTTATAATGTTTGTAAATATTTTTTTATTTTTTGTAACTTAGTTCTTTTTTTATTTTTTGTAACTTAGTTCTTTTTTATTTTTTGTACTTTAGTTAGTGTATTTATTTGTATTTAATTTATTTATTGATAGTGTAGTGTGAGGTTTAATTGTAGATAATTGTAGGTATTTTATTTAATTAATTTATTGATAGTGTAGTGTTAGGTTTAATTGTAACTTAGGTTAGGATTTATTTTACAGGTAATTTTGTAATTATTTTAACTAGGTAGCTATTAAATAGTTATTAACTATTTAATAGCTATTGTACCTAGTTAAAATAAATACAAAGTTGCCTGTAAAATAAATATTAATCCTAAAATAGCTACAATATAATTATTATTTATATTGTAGCTATATTAGGGTTTATTTTACAGGTAAGTATTTAGCTTTAAATAGGATTAATTTATTTAATAAGAGTTAATTTATTTTGTTAGATAATAATTATATTTAACTTAGGGGGGTGTTAGTGTTAGGGTTAGACTTAGCTTTAGGGGTTAATAAATTTATCAGAGTAGCGGTGAGGTCCGGTTGGCAGATTAGGGGTTTATACTTGAAGTTAGGTGTCGGTGATGTTAGGGAGGGCAGATTAGGGGTTAATACTATTTATTATAGGGTTAGTGAGGCGGATTAGGGGTTAATAAATTTATTATAGTAGCGGCGAGGTCCGGTCGGCAGATTAGGGGTTAATAATTGTAGGTAGGTAGCGGCGACGTTGGGGGCGGCAGATTAGGGGTTAATAAATATAATATAGGGGTCGGCGGTGTTAGGGGCAGCAGATTAGGGGTACATAGGGATAATGTAGGTTGCGGCGGTGTACGGAGCGGCAGATTAGGGGTTAATAATAATATGCAGGGGTCAGCGATAGCGGGTACGGCAGATTAGGGGTTAATAAGTGTAAGGTTAGGGGTGTTTAGACTCGGGGTTCATGTTAGGGTGTTAGGTGCAGACTTAGGAAGTGTTTCCCCATAGGAAACAATGGGGCTGCGTTAGGAGCTGAACGCTGCTTTTTTGCAGGTGTTAGTTTTTTTTTAGCTCAAACGGCCCCATTGTTTCCTATGGGGGAATCGTGCACTAGCACGTTTTTGAAGCTGGCCGCGTCCGTAAGCACCGCTGGTATTGAGAGTTGCAGTGGCGGTAAATATGCCTGTACACTCCCTTTTTGGAGCCTAACGCAGCCCTTCTGTGAACTCTAAATACCAGCGGTATTTAAAAGGTGCGGGGGGGGAAAGCACGCGTAGCTAACCCACCCCTTTGGCTGCAGAACTCTAAATCTAGCCGTAAGCCTATAAGGACCTCTATGAAATGTTGTGTATGTCTTGAAGTGTAGCTGCCATTGCCAGTATGTAGGTAGGACCAAGAGAAAAGTCAAGAGAAGAGTTTTGGAGCATGTAGCAAATATTGAAAAAGGAGATATGTCCCATGGAGTGACAGATCACTTTAGATGGGTACATAATAATGATCCGTCAAGTTTAAGATTCAAAGCTATTTAACATGTAGTATTGGATGAAAGAAGGGAAGACAGAATGTTACGCCTAAGACAAAGGGAGACATTCTGGATCCACTCTCTCCAGACCTTAGAGCCTTATGGAATAAATAGAGAAGTGGATATCCAGGCTTTCCTAAATTAACCTTTAATTTTTTATTTCAATTTTTTTCCAACATATTTGATTTAAATTTTAAATTTTAATATATTTAGGTAAAGTGAATATAAATAACTAACCTCTATTTAGGTGGAAAATAATGAAACTCACCCTAGAAATAACTTCAAAAACAAAAGTTGAAATATAGTTAAAATTTGAGTTCATGTTCAAATTTTAGGTTTCAGTATTAAACATATTGGATTAAGTGAAACTCACCAATCGTATCGCTATATCACTATATTAATACACATTAGAGTAAAATATTAAGATATATATACACGATTAGATTAAAATATTAAGATAAAAAGTAATGTTGGCCTTTGCTTATGTGTTTAACCTAAATCAGAGTAAGTTTTTTCAAGAGCATCGAATATGGCGGTTTTTCAAATAATAAATGTACTAGTTTATTTATAATTCACAAGGGATATGTTGAAATCTAGATAAGCAGTAATAAATAGTAATTCTCCATAGAGAAGTTTTTAGTGGTTTTTACGACACATAATTGTATATATAAGAATGGTTTTTATATTCATCTTTGTTTATTATTTAAAACATTTTTTTAAAATAATTATTATTATATTTTGTGCAATTACTCCAGTATATCAGAGGAGTGGATTAGTATTAATACGGTGTGTTGTTAAATAGGAACATGAATCCGATTATAGGGTTAATTGATTTCAAACATCAGGCATTTTCACTGTATAATAGTCAGTCATGCGAAGTGGAAATTGACAGATATTGGCATCAGTGATGTTACGGTGTGTTGTCAAATAGGAATTCGAATTCTGTTATATGGTTAAAGGTTATCAAATATCATAACCAGCAACTAATAGTCAGCCTTGTGAATATGACATTGACACGTATTGGCATAGGTTTGACGTAAGGTGGGTGTGCACCTATACGCTGTCTTAAAAGTACAGCTGGTAAGGTGGGCGTACATCAAGCCTCTGACAAAGCAGATGTTTTCCGTGAAATGCATAAGGCCACGCCCACCTTACGTCACTTGTGAATTGCACTCTGAGAGGAGACCTGTGTACATTGCAGCTACTCCCGGCGTTTCTCTATTAGCTCCGGACTGAGCGGATTGAGTGGTTTGTTTAAACTGACATTAGTGAAACTGTAACCTACAGACAAGTGGACTAATACTGATAGCAAGCAACACTGGGGATATCGACCAGACTTGGAGTGAGGAGACCCATTGACAACATTGGGATCAAAGATCGAATATAAGTGGGGACACTTTGAGATCCACCTGCCTTTACTTACCTCATTAGATTGGGGTTATACTTGTGAGTAGGAAATACCCTAAGTTGTTCTTGTGTTTTTATATTTGTTTTATTGTATTAAATTGATTTGCACTATGAGAGGTGTTTTTGTTTCTTTAGATCTCTGCATATATATATATATGTATAAATATATATTTGTTAAAAAATTAGCTATATGTAGAAATATTTAATTATGAATAAATAGAACATATTCCGTTATGTTAAGAACATTGAAATATGAAATATTCATATTTTCATATTGGGTTAGCACAATTGCGAAAAATCCCATTGTGTTTTGAGCTATAGTTAAGTGTTAGTTTCCCCCCCCCCTTTTTTTCCCCTATGGGGGAATAAGTGAACGTGCACGTGATATTTAATGTTCATATTTTTGCACTAATCGGGTTACCGCTTGCGCAAGATAAAAAAAATTTACGTGATACGAGCGCAAGCCGACTAGCGAAGAAAAAGCTAAAGTCTAGCAGATTTTTCACTATTGTGAAAACGTAATATAGTGCACCACTTGTAATCTAGCCCATAGTGTTTATAAACATGGGGGTAAGAAAGGTGCATATAAATCTAAACCAATTAAATGTATTCCTTCCTCCACCCAATACAACAGATTTACTAGACTTAGACAACAAGTAACTTTTTGGATTTGGCGTCTAAAAACTTTATTCCCTGATGGCCTTAATGATAATGTGGATTTGGCAGCTTTTAATTAATAATTGTTATAGTAATAAGTTTTATTATTTTTTTATACACTATAGGGTAAGCTTTCTTAAAGGGATATTATACACTAGATTTTTCTTTGCATAAATGTTTGTAGATTATCCATTTATATAGCCCATCTGGAAGTGTTTTTGTAAAAATTTATATTTTTGCTTATTTGTAAATAACATTGTGCTGATTTGCAGACTCCTAACCAAGCCCCAAAGATTTAGATGCATACTGATGTATACTAACTTCAGACTGCTTCGGTTTGTATAATGGGTCTTTACATATGCAGGGGAGGGGGGGTTGCTATCAGCCCCTTTTAATGGGTGTCCCAGGCTTAGCTCATTAACAGTGTTAAACTGTGAGCTTCTAAGTAAGTTTTTAAAAGGTTTTACACTGGATTTTTATATCAGTATCTGTGCATATTGTTCTTTATTGTAGTGTCTATTACATGCAGTTAAATGTAAATTTGTGTATACTGCCTTTTTTAAGTTGTGATCTGTGCAGAGTGGTTTGGATAGACTGTTTATATATTTATAAGTTACTGATACTAACACATTCTACTTTTTATGTACATAGTATTATATATTTTTCTTCATCACATTTTAAAAATTATTATATATATCCACATACACTAGTTTTTTTCATGTGGGTCTTAAATTATTCACTTTTTAGTCATATTAACTTATTGAAAAAGCTTTATTTTCATTAATTAATAATTCACAAGACAAGATAATCATCATCACATATATATATTAACTGAATAACAGGAGACTTGTATTTAGCAGCTTCATGTACTGATGTTTCAGGGGTATTACACTTAATTTACACTAGATGGTGGTGTTGGATCATTTATGTCATCTGACAATTTTATTCATTACACTTTAGATTGATTTTTGGTTCAGTCAGGATCATGTGTTATTACATCATATTTCCATTGGATGGTGATCTTGTATTACTTTTTATATTTACTATCACTGTACTGTATTTAATAACACTAGGTATATATTTGAATGGGGAAGGTGGTGTTAAGAGGGGACATGGAAACTAAATAATATTGTGCCATTGGAGAGCCTATTTTTCTTTATTACAGTTCTGCTCTATTTTAGGCAGGAATAAAGCTGACAACTGTGCCATAATAGGTTGTGTTTCTTGCACATTATGCATCTCATCTGTGATGGCTGTCATCATTGGGGCAGAATTTAGTTCTACTTGTGCCCTGTTTATATTTTCTATTTACCTGCATATTGTTCTGAACAGTTTACCTTCTATATTCAGGAGCACGGTTGTTTATTTTATTTGTATTCATTCATACGTCGTCTAAGATCTATTGCCTCTACCATTTCTTTTACCTATAGTAATAGTGACTGGGACATTGATGTAAATGACACTTTTAATTTGGATGAGACAGATGATAGTACCATTGTTGAGAATGACATATATAAGGCTTTTAACCTTTTAATGCCGTTATGCCGTTCTATTCCGTCATATTTACACTGGAATTTAGAACTGGTATGACGGAATAGAGCGTCATAGCCAATGGCTGTCCTGAAGCCTTCTGTGCTTACAGGATTTGATTGTGGTCTGGAGGGCGTTCCTAGGGTTGTAGGGACGCCCCCCAGAAGCGATCCAATAATTGAAATCTCGCGATCGTGCACACAGTTGTTCCGATGTAGACACTTTAACCCAGTCACGAAAGGGTTAAGGACCAAAAAAATTTGCTTTATAAACAACTTAGGGTTAGATGGGAGTTTTCTAGTTTACAAAACTACTTAACATCTGGTATGATCCCTAGGGGATTACATTTCCTTACTAATGATCAAGATCCCTGCAATCCAACTTTCAAGGAAGAATGGGTAGAAGCACTTGATGAGTGCTTTAACAAAATAATTAATTTAATAGTGAGGGAGGACACTTTGCAATTGAAAAAAAAATAATAAGGATTTAACTGAAACTACTATACGATTGAATAAATGGGAAGATTATTCATAATTTAAAGAATTAAATGATAAAATGAAAAATGAAATAGTTAAAACACAATCAGAGATGAAAATCAAAAAGAAAAATACATTTATTAGAGATTGCACAGATTACAAGGATAAAGTAGTCTATACCTTTAATAGAACACGACGTAACACTAGAACACACTATGACAATTCCCAACAATCTTCATCTCAAAACATAGACCAACAGGTTCATAAAGCTCTTAACTACTGTGCTCTAAAGTACACTAACACCCATAAACTACCTATGTACCCCTAAACCAAGGCCCCCCCACATCGCTGCTACTCTATTAATTTTTTTTAACCCCTAATCTGCCGACCACTACCAACATTATCCCTATGTACCCCTAATCTGCTGCCCATAACATCGCCGACCCCTATATTCTATTTATTAACCCCTAATCTGCCCCCCCCAACGTCGCCGCCACCTACCTATAATTATTAACCCCTAATCTGCCGACCGGACCTCACCGCTACTCTAATAAATGTATTAACCCCTAAAGCTAAGTGTTACCCTAACCCTAACACCCCCCTAACTTAAATATAATTTTATTCGAAATAAAATAAATTGTATTAAATAAATTATTCCTATTTAAAGCTAAATACTTACCTGTAAAATAAACCCTAATATAGCTACAATATAAATAATAATTATATTGTAGCTATTTTAGGATTAATATTTATTTTACAGGCAACTTTGTATTTATTTTAACCAGGTACAATAGCTATTAAATAGTTAATAACTATTTAATAGTTACCTAGTTAAAATAATTACAAAATTACCTGTAAAATAAATCCTAACCTAAGTTACAATTAAAAATAACACTACACTATCAATAAATAAATTAAATAAACTATCTACAATTATATCAACTAAATTAAATTACAAAAAAAAACAAACACTAAAGTACAAAAAAAAACAAACACTAAATTACAAAAAATAAAAAAAGATTACAAGAATTTTAAACTAATTACACCTACTCTAACCCCCCTAAAAAAATAACAAAGCCCCCCAAAATAAAAATATGCCCTACCCTATTCTAAAATAAAAATTGTAAAGCTCTTTTACCTTACCAGCCCTTAAAAGGGCCTTTTGCGGGGCATGCCCCAAAGAATTCTGCTCTTTTGCCTGTAAAAAAAAACATACAATACCCCCCCAAACATTACAACCCACCACCCACATACCCCTAATCTAACCCAAACCCCCCTTAAATAAACCTAACACTAAGCCCCTGAAGATCTCGCTACCTTGTCTTCACCATGCCGAGTATCACCGATCCGTCCAGAAGAAGGTCCGAAGTCTTCATCCTATCCAGCAAGAAGAGCTCCTCCAGAGGGTCCAAAGTCTTCATCCTATCCGGGCAGAATAGGACATCCGGACCGGCAGACATCTTCATCCAGGCGATTCTATCAGCCAATCGGAATTAAGGTAGGAAAAATCTGATTGGCTGATTGAATCAGCCAATCAGATTGAAGCTCAATTCGATTGGCTGATCCAATCAGCCAATCAGATTGAGCTCGCATTCTATTGGCTGTTCCAATCAGCCAATAGAATGCAAGCTCAATCTGATTGGCTGATTCAATCAGCCAATCAGATTTTTCCTACCTTAATTCCGATTGGCTGATAGAATCCTATCAGCCAATCGGAATTTTAGGGACGCCATCTTGGATGACATCCCTTAAAGGAACCTTCATTCGTCGTTAGTCCGTCAATGAAGAAGGATGGCTCTGCGTTGGCTGCTTGAAGATGGTCCCGCTCCGCGCCGGATGGAAGAAGATAGAAGATGCCGTCTGGATGAAGATGTCTGCCGGTCCGGATGTCCACTCCTCTTCTGCCCGGATAGGATGAAGACTTCGGACCCTCTGGAGGAGCTCTTCTTGCCGGATAGGATGAAGACTTCGGACCCTCTTCTGGATGGATCGGTGATACCCGGTGTGGTGAAGACAAGGTAGGGAGATCTTCAGGGGCTTAGTGTTAGGTTTATTTAAGGGGGGTTTGGGTTAGATTAGGGGTATGTGGATTGTAATGTTGTGGGGGGGGGGGTATTGTATGTTTTTTTTTTACAGGCAAAAGAGCAGAATTCTTTGGGGCATGCCCCGCAAAAGGCCCTTTTAAAGGCTGGTAAGGTAAAAGAGCTTTACAATTTTTATTTTAGAATAGGGTAGGGCATTTTTTTATTTTGGGGGGCTTTGTTATTTTTTTAGGGGGCTTAGAGCGGTGTAATTAGTTTAAAATTCTTGTAATCTTTTTTTATTTTTTGTAATTTAGTGTTTGTTTTTGTAATTTAGTGTTTGTTTGTTTTTGTAATTTAGTTTAGTTGATATAATTGTAGATAATTGTAGATAGTTTATTTAATTTATTTATTGATAGTGTAGTGTTAGATTTAATTGTAACTTAGGTTAGGATTTATTTTACAGGTAATTTTGTAATTATTTTAACTAGGTAACTATTAAATAGTTATTAACTATTTAATAGCTATTGTACCTGGTTAAAATAAATACAAAGTTGCCTGTAAAATAAAAATTAATCCTAAAATAGCTACAATATAATTATTATTTATATTGTAGCTATATTAGGATTTATTTTACAGGTAAGTATTTAGCTTTAAATAGGAAAAATGTATTTAATAAGATTTATTTTATTTCGTTAGATTTAAATTATATTTAATTTAGGGGGGTGTTAGGGTTAGACTTAGCTTTAGGGGTTAATACATTTATTAGAGTAGCGGCGAGGTCCGGTCAGCAGATTAGGGGTTAATAATTGTAGGTAGGTGGCGGCGACGTTGGGGGGGGGCAGATTAGGGGTTAATAAATATAATATAGGGGTCGGCGGTGTTAGGGGCAGCAGATTAGGGGTACATAGGGATAACGTAGGTTGCGGCGGTGTACGGAGCGGCAGATTAGGGGTTAAAAATAATATGCAGGGGTCAGCGATAGCGGGGTCGGCAAATTAGGGGTTAATAAGTGTAAGGTTAGGGGTGTTTAGACTCGGGGTACATGTTAGGGTGTTAGGTGCAGACATAGGAAGTGTTTCCCCATAGGAAACAATGGGGCTGCGTTAGGAGCTGAACGCTGCTTTTTTGCAGGTGTTAGTTTTTTTTTCAGCTCAAACTGCCCCATTGTTTCCTATGAGCAAATCGTGCACAAGCACGTTTTTTGAAGCTGACCGCGTCCGTAAGCACCGCTGGTATTTAGAGTTGAAGTGGCGGTAAATTATGCTATACGCTCCCTTTTTGGAGCCTAACGTAGCCCTTCAGAGGACTCTAAATACCAGTGTTATTTAAAAGGTGCGGGGGAAAATATACATGCGTAGCTAATGCACCCCTTTGGCCGCAGAACTCTAAATCTAGCCAACAAAAAAAGAAACAGAAATACAGCCTCAGAGCGAGAAAGTAGAGAACAGATAAGTGATTAATATCTTTTCCACCATATTGACAGAAGCACAACACAGGGTTTTAAGAAGAGGACTCTCATTCCCCCCAACCAACAAACTTGACAAATTTACGGTTGTAAAAGATTTGCAACTTTTTGCTAGAAAACTAGTGTGTTATAAATTGTTTGGTGGTGAGAATGACAGTCCTGCATTATAAAGCGATGAATCAGTAAGGGACACTCTGGAGACCCTTTTTTATAAAACTGAGGATAGTGCCCAAGACCAAACAAGATTGAATAGTGGCCTTAAACTGGCTATCAAAGTATATGACATTGCTTAAAAAGTTACCTGTAGTTGAGGCATTTGTCAATTTGGTGGACATAAGAGATTTACAGATAAGGTGCATCTATAGAGATAATCTTGACAAAGAAGAAAGAAAAGCCTTACTTGAATTACAGAATAATCGTAAAATTATGGTCAAGTCTTCCGATAAGGGTGGCAATATTGTATTACATGACACTACCAAATACCAAAGTAAATGTCATTGATTATTGTCTGACAGCAACCAATATTGGAAGCTTGATTGTAACCCTATGCCTGCGGTTATGTTAGAGTTGGAGTCTCTCTTACTTAAAGCTTTGAATAATCAGACCAACTCTAAATTTGAATTTGATTTTTTGTTGCTGAGATTTCCAAGGGTCCCTACATTCTATATAATTCCTAAAATTCACAAACAAGGTGCAGCGTATCCCCCGGGGTGCCCCATAGTCTCGGGAATGCAGGGACCCTTGGAAAATATTGGAGAGTATATTGATCATTTCTTGCAGCCTTTTGTTAGCCTCAGGTCATTCGTTCAGGATACCCCAGATTTGCTGCGTAACATACAAAATATAGTAATACCGGATTACGCACTACTACTATAGATGTGGAGTCATTATACTCCAGCATTCCACACAAGATGAGTCTTTGAGCGATCAATTATTACCTGAGCCAGAGAGGCAAAGCCCTGCAAAAACATACAGAATTTTTAATTGAAATTTTGGAATTTGCATTAAAGAACAACATCTTTGTATTTGATGATGTCTACTATGTCCAATTTAGGGGCACTGCGATGGGGGCAAAATTTGCCCCCTCTTATGCATGCCTCTATATTGGACATTGGGAAACTAAATGCATTTTTGATATTGCCCTCCCCGGATCGCAACACGTCATTTTGTGGCTTCGCTACATTGATGACGTGCTGCTATTCTGGGAGGGTCTGAAACAGAGCTAGATTCCTTTGTTCAAAAATAAAGTAATAAGGTGTTAAATCTCAAATTCACAATGAACTTTAATTTGGATACAGTTCAGTTTTTGGATCTTAATATCTCTAAATATAATGGTAACTTACAGACCACAATTTACAGAAAACCAACTTAACCAATAGTTTCTTAAGCGCAGACAGCCACCATCCTCCTTCCTTGATAAGGGGGATCCCTGTATCCCAATTTGTCAGAGCCAGGCGTAATTGTACTAGCGATGCAGCCTTTTTTAATGAATCTAAGCTATTGACAAATAGATTCAAGGAACGGACATATTCTAAAAAAAACTATTTCTATGGGGTATCAACGAGTTAGAACAAAGTGAAGTATTAAGCCGCAATACTTGTAATATGAATAAATCTACCAATGTTAATTACATTAGATTTATTACTCAATACAATGAGGGATGGCCTGATTTATTATCAATTCTTAAAAAACATTGACCAATACTCAGTATTGCTACAGATAACTGCTAGGAGAGCCCCCAATTTAGGTGACAGCCTAGTTCATAGTTTTCTCAAGAAGCCACCACAGGCACAAAATTGGCTTGGACAGACTTCTAATGAGCCCAACTACTACCCCTGTAGATGTTGTAAAGCCTGTAATTATATTCAAAGAGGTAAATTCTTTGTATCCAAAACAGGCCGCACTTATAAGATTTGAACCAAAATAACCTGCAGACCTGAGGGTTTAATCTATCTAGTGAAATGCAGTTGCCCTCTCTTTTACGTCGGTTAAACAACTAGAGCATTGCATGACCGTACATTGCAAATTATCCGTGACATTGAGCATGAGGAATCCACCTCAAGCATAGCACAACACTTCATTCAAAATAACAACTCATCTCCCAAAACGTTTTGCCTGATTAGAATTGAAAAGGTCAGACTGGGGGTTAGGGGTGGGAATTTAGATACAATTCTGTTGCAACATGAAAGTCCCTGGATATACAATTTAGACACGCTTTCCCCAGGTGGTCTGAATGAAGAGTTATTATATTCCCCATTTTAGGTTGACTACAAGTCATTTTCTGGTTAATACCTTTAGACATGGATGGCGTTACTTTAATAGAAAAGCAGTATCATCCTTTCACTGACCACTGCATGTATGTATATATACTTAATTGTGCTAAACAAGTGACAAGAGTAATAATAACTAAATAAAGGTGAAAGTCATAGGTATTATCTCCCCTGGTGCCAGATACATTTTTTGAAAATAATTTTCAACAGCATAATAAAGATTACATTTGCTCTATACAAAAGGTTAGAAAATTTAAAAAAAAAGGTTAAAAAAGGTTAAAAAAAAGGTTAGTGTAGCGCTAGTTTGAACCCTTGCTACATATACTTCCCCGTTTTCACAACAGGATAAAAATATAGTGGTAGTATGTAAAAATGCTGGTGTATATGTGCACTAAAAAGCTACAGGGTTAGACTGTAGAATTGTTTCAAAATTGTGTTGATATATATGAAACTATTTCCATATGTTTGTAAGTGCCAGATAGTTTTGTATATATCAAATTCTTTCTATGTGCTTTTTCTATGTGCTTTTAAGTGCTAGATATTTACGTACTGTATGTATGAATTACATTACCATTTTGTAATAAGTACTGAGAGCATTGTCAATCAATGAAATACTTTGTATATAATATTGTACATTATTAGGATAAATCTGTTAATTTTGTAATTTTGTCAATAAGTTATAATTAGTTCTTCATGAAAAGGCAATTGTAGCCAATAACGTGATTTGAATAGGAACGAAAATTCACCAAAACATTTTCAGGGAAGGCAACACGGTTGCCTTATAAGGCAGTTCTGATTGGTTCAATACATCAAAAGTAGTTGAGAAGACAGCACCTCAGTATATGTGGCTTGTGGGGCACGGAACCCAGGGTCTGCCTTGTCCTGCAGGTACTCCAAACAAACAAAAGATTGTTCCAGCCACCAATAATTTTAAAAGACTTTTATTTTCTCATATCTTGGGTCTAAGCAAAAATACAACGTTTCAGGCCTGCTATAGGCCCTTAGTCATGTATAGCCCTGACAAAGCCATTCTAAGGTGAAACGATCGTTGGCATTATCAAACACAGTAAACTCTTTTCTGGTGGCTTTGAGAGGAGGACCCTTCTGAACCTATTTACATGCAGAGAAACCTGTATTCATCTATATCCGTCTTTTACTTTCACTTTCGCAATTGGCCCGTGCACTATAGTCAGTAGAGCTGTGTGGAGGATTCCTTCCCCATGGTTGTTTGGCATTGTGACGGCTAACACCGCTCTCAGTCAGCAACATCTAGGGGAGGGCTCACACTGATGCAGTGTTGTCGGAGCCAGCGGTTGTTAGACGAGGTAATGTTTTCTAAACCTATACAGGATTTAGTGAATGATTGTTTCAACTTCTTCAACACTTTGATAATCAGTGCATTTATTTTCCTGGAGCCGCTGAACAACGGAGGTGGGGATTTCTTTTTCAGACTCTCCAAGAATACTGCATCGGCAGTATAAGAACAACAATCATATGTGGTTTGGAGTTTCCTTGTTTAACAGCCACCTTGTATTCTTCGTAAGCTGTTTGTCTTTTAATTAATTGGTGGCAACAGCATCATAATATTATCTATCCTCTCTTGGACTACAGTCTCTTGAATGTTATTAGCCAGGATATTGTATGACTTTTTGTTTGTTTGATTTTGTAACTTAATTTTCTTTAATTATTTAATCATCAGTTTGAAGACATGATGCATGCACTGCTGGTTTAGTCAGTCATATGGAACAATACTTTAAGAGTATCTTCAGTATAGCCCTGGGGGCTTAAAGGGATAATATATATGTATTCTGGATATTGTTTCTTTTGAGCTATTTTATTTGTAACACTCTGCTAGTTGCGCTAAGTAACAGCTCCCCAGAGACTTTTCTATTTGTACTCTGAGACTGTTCTTTTTCTCTTTTTTGTTGTTACTTTCCCTGCATCAGAGTACTATTTATATGCCCCTCTTTGAATAAACACAAAGTTTGTACATATCATCAACATTTACTTTTTGACCCCTGCAAAGCGATTCATTGAATCTGGCATTGAAAGAATATATATATATATATATATATATATATATATATATATATATATATATATATATATATATACACATACGAAATTATAATTAGTCCTGTTTGTTATCATGTATAATCTCTTACCACCAGACTTTTTTATTCTCTTAAAGAGATAGACGATGAGGACTTGGACAAATTGGAATTAACTGATGTGTTTGAGCAGGATGTGCCTAACACTCAACTGGGAGACTATTTCTATGACTTAGAGACTCTAAAGAAAAAAGAACAGAAGTTAAGATGGGATAAATTGATACTTTCTAAATATACTAATCTGAAGATGATCCCTAGGGGTCAACAAATTCCCAACATATGATATTAAGTACCAGGGGTTTATTGAACACTGGAACCAGGCACTGACAGACTGTTCTTTAATATTGATCTCACTGTTAATTGAATATAAAGATATGCTATTGTCTGAAATTCGAGACAAGATTGCTATGATACAAAGTGATATGTTGAAATATAAATGCTGTGATATATATCCTCAATATGATACCATTCTCAAGACAATAATGGAGGAATCTAAAAAAACTAATCATCCAAGTAAAACACACCAAATTTTTGAGAGATCAAAGAGATTACTCCAATGGTACAGTGTATATATGGTCAAGGCGCCAGAGGGGAAAATTATGGTCACAAACAAATAATAAGAGACAGGGAAATCACAACACAGGAATAGATAGCAATCAACAACATAAAATTTATCAAGGAAAAAAGCCTTCACATGTACATGCATCCATTCCCAAAAAAGTGGTATTTTCTGACTCAGAACCAGAACTAACCGATGAGGAACGATTTGCCTCTAGCTTTGATACTAATGGTTGTTCTACTTCTGAAGAAGAAACACAGATAACTATTACAGATAATATAGGACTAGATAATATGCCTAAAGGCATTCTGAAAGATCCCAAAAATACAGGAGCAACACCAAAAAGAGGGGGGCGACAAAGAAGAGGGCATTCACATTATTCCCAAAGCACCCTTTCTAGGGAATTTATGACAAACGAATCAGAACCCTCTACTCAGGTTTTTCAGTGGGCCCCGAGACGACCAAGAGGAGGAGGGAGGAGAGGACACGGGCAGATACAACACAACAGAGATACCCTATAAGAGACAACAGGAATGTGCAGAGACACAGGTATCAATAGAAGATTACACTGTGATCAATTTGTCATCTTACCTATTGTCTGGGCCAGAGAGGAAGATCCTGAGTTACGGCATGAGTTTTGTTCCCTCGCATAATTTTGACTTATTCCAATCTATTTTGGATGTTAATAAGTTGGTGAGGGACCTCACGCTGAGAAGGTTTTTCTCTGACTCAGAGAATGAGGTGACAAATAGAGGACATGTTACTCAAAAGGGGGCACATCAGATTGACATACCCTTTAGTGATGTATGCACTTTGATAGATCTGGAAGATCTATCTCATGATGACATCTTAGTCTCTGGTTCGATCAGATCTATACCTACTCCTATGAGATCTAAATCCAATTTTTATCCTATACACTCAAGGGGAAAAAGTTTGGAAGTATTTCATAAGAGGGTAGTGGAAGATCTGACTGAATTAGTAAAGTTAGATTAAAGAAATCCTTCCAATCTATCACGATTGGAAAGAGAAGCATTAACTAATTTACAAAAGAACAAAGAAATTGTGATCCGCCAATCTGATAAAGGTGGGAGTGTGGTGGTGCTAGATATTGACATGTACATCAATGAGTCTTTCAGACAACTGAATGATGCTGAGGCTTATACTATCTTGCCCAGAGATCCCACTAAACAAATTAAAGAGACACTTAGGGACTTATTGGATGATGGTGTGGAAATGGGCATTTTATACAAACAGACATTCAATTGTCTTATGGTTGATAATCCGATAATGCCCATTTTCCACCACCTTCTGAAGGTCCATAAAAGTGTCACTAATGTCCAAGGTAGGACTATAGTGGCAGGTATTGGCTCACTATTGGAGCCTTTGTCCAAATGGGTGGACCAGTTCCTGCAGCCCCTTGTTCAGTCTTTGCCAAGTTATGTAAGAGACACTTCACACGTACTGTCCAGACTGGAAGGCACTGCCTGGGAACCAGGATATAGTTGGATCACTATTGATGTGGTGGCTTTGTATTCATCCATACCCCACACATTTGGATTACAGGCGATGTCTTTCTTTCTGGACAGAAATACGGATTTGTCTGCTCAACATAGGAACTTTGTCCTTAGAGCAGTTGAGTTTTTGTTAAATCATAACTTTTTCATGTTTTCAGATGTATTTTACCTCCAAAGACATGGAACCTCTATGGGAGCGAACGTATTCATGGGATGGTGGGAGCGTTTCCACGTCTTTGGAGGTACCAATCGATTTGCTCAGTATTTTGTTAAATACATGAGATATATAGACGACCTTCTTGTTGTGTGGTCAAATGATCACCAGAAAGCAGTTGAATTAGTGGAATATCTAAATGATAACGAAGTAGGTCTGAGGTTCACATTTGAATGGAACCAGGACACTACAAATTATTTGGATATAACTTTAACTGCAGACAGTAACCTGAACAGTGTCTTCTCGTCCCTTTACAGGAAACCAATTTCCGGCAATACTCTACTACATGCCCGGAGTAGTCACCCCGGACATGTATTTAGAGGTATAGCTAAAAGTCAGTTTCTGAGAATTAAACGCAATTGTGCTTTGGAGAGAGATTTTCAAATTGAAAGTAAGGATCTCAAGAAAAGACTCAATGCTAGGGGATACCCTAAAAAAACTATAAATAAAGCATTTTGGGAAGTGAATGAAATTGATAGACAGAAACTTTTCAAACCCAAAATAGCAGACACAAAACCACATGCACATGATAGGTCTAAGCCCACTCTAATTACAGCATACTCTAATCAATATCATCAGGTTTGCCAAATAGTTAAAAGAAATCTCCCTATACTACAAGGAGACAAGATCTTACGCAAGAATATTGAGGATGGTTGCAACTTTGTATATAAGCGCAATTTATCATTAGGAAATATGCTCTCACCAAGTCTACTGCCGAAACAGGATAGTGGTAGGGGTACCTACAAATGTGGGAAGAGATCATGCAAATCCTGTGATCATATGCATGTGTCAAAAACCTTCACTTCAGTTATCACACAGGAGGTATTCCAAACTAAAGGTTGTATCAAATGTGGCAACAAGTATGTTATATACTTAAAGTGATGGTAAATTTGCCTCCATAACTTTACATATTTTGAAAGCTCTTGTCATTACTAGCATATTGATCTGCTTATTTATTTCAAAACTCAATTAAACTTCTAAAAATCAGCTTTTTTTTTTCAGGCTTCGTTACCTGATTTTATACAGCCCCTGTCAGAGATTTTCAGAGTGTAGTATTTGATTGGCATCTCTTTCAGCCAATAGGAGCCTCACCATGTGCCCCATGGATTTTACTCAGAGCACGCTCCCGTGCTTGTAACTCTGTCTGGAAATGCAACTGTGCATGCGCAACTCAATACGCTATTTGCGCAACTAAATACCTGTACCTGTTAGCGGCCTCACTGTTTTAGTTGCGCAAATAGCGTATTGAGTTGCGCAGTTGCACTTCCAGGCAGAGTTACAAGCACAGGAGTGTGCTGTGAGTAAAATCCATGGGGCGCATGGTGAGGCTCCTATTGGCTGAAAGAGATACCAATCAAATACTACACTCTGAAAATCTCTGACAGGGGCTGTATAAAATCAGGTAACGGAGCCTGAATAAAACGCTGAATTTTAGAAGTTTAATTGAGTTTTGAAATAAATAAGCAGATCAATATGCTAGTAATGACAAGAGCTTTCAAAATATGTAAAGTTATGGAAGCAAATTTACCATCACTTTAATTGAGTGTATACAATGCCACAAGCAGTACGTTGGTCAGACCACCCGTAAAGTGGGCAAACGTATAAGGGAACATTTGTCCTATGTGTCTCAGGAGAGAGCTGTATCAGCATTGGCCAGACACTTTCTTGAGATTCATAATGGAGAAGTTGGCACCCACAGGTGGCAGGCTATCGAGCAGATCACCACACCTCGTTGTGGTGGTGACAAACTACAAATACTCTTAAGACAAGAGATATATTGGATACACAAGCTCGGTAGCCTGCTCCCTGGGGGTTTCAACTATGAATTTGATATAATAAACTATTGGCATAGATAGATCTTGAAGGTCTGTTTTCCTATCTTTATTAGTTTTTGGATGATTCAATGCTGAGCAGGGCTTCCCTGTAATAAATTAGGTCATACTGCTCAGTAAACATCAAGATTTGGTTATTTGCCATTAGGTGTATAATAGATGGTTAAATAAGTCCGCATTAGATAGACCTTTTTATGCCATTAATTTCATTTGTCTCTGTATTCCATCTTTAGGTATATATATATATATATGTGTTTTTCTATCTTTTGATCTTTTTGATCTATTTAATTGTTTTTATGACACCAAATTGTTAAATCAATGTAGTTTAGGATAACCAGAAACACACATATATATATATATATCTTACCTCCTTCGATCTTTTTGATTTATTTAAATTGCTCTAATGTCACATTTCTAATATGTGTTTAACATTTCAGTAGACGATAGATAGGAATAAGGGATGAATATATATTGATCAGTTAAATATGAATACACCAGATAGATTTTTTTAATTGTTCTAATGTCATATTTCTACTATGTGTTTAACATTTCAGTAGACGATAGATAGGAATCAGTGATGAATATAAATTGATCAGTTAAATATGAATACACCAGATAGATTCTCTAAATTGTCATTATAATAGTCTCTTCTAATTTTATGATATTTTCATTTGCTCTTATGACTCACTTCTACTATGTGTTTAAACATGTTTTATTTATCCAAGTTAGTAGGAAATAAGCAATGAGTTTTTATATAAGCATCCATGAGTTGGTCAAGTTATATCTTACCTTACTTTGTTCCAAGTCACCTATATATACATTTATATTTAAATCATTGTAGCAATAACTTTACATTTGACTATTGCTTCTTTAGATCTAATTCTTTAGAAGTTTGTTTGTATACAATACTGTTTTGCTAAACACAAGAGTCTGTATCCTTAAAATTTGCTGCTTGTTTTTAAACACTCCCATGGGAGGTGCCTCTGTGCATAAAAGGTGCACAGGTGCTATCATTATTACATCTAGGATTACGGCTACTCTAGCCGAAACCGGTCAGATGCTTTTTGCAGGTTTTATGTATGAGTTTACTCATAAATAATAAAGGACTTGTTTTATCTTTAAACCACTCTTTCTACTAGTCCTTTCATTTGGATACTCCTGATTGTGCTCGGATTTCTATTTTTTCATTTAACTTTGGAGTACAGGGACTCCTTTTCTGTTCAGCACACAGGATTGCTTGGGGCAATTGGACGCCAGTGACGTCATTCTTAGCAGAGGAGGCACAGTGTTTCGAGTGAGGAGCCGGGCGGAGTGCACACAGGAGCTAAATAGCTCAATGACTGAATACAATAAGCCGGCAAGGTTGGATTCTACCCACACAGAGAAGCAGCACTGAAGAAATACGGTAGATTATCTTTTGGCTATTTTTTTCTTTGTATTGTTTTATTGCTTGCTACACAGCTTGGGGCATAGATGACTCAGGAAGTGGTATGTTCGCCATCAGCCTGGGTGAGTCATTGACCATCAGCTGTTAAAGCTGGAAGGACTACCACACTGAATTATCTCTAAACAAGTTGCTTATAAGACCCGGTTGTTGTGCTGCCATCATAATTATTACTATGCTTGCTTTCTTTTACAAAGGAAATCACCTCTATGTGTGATTCTACCGTATATGGACTTGTTTGCCATATAAATTGTGTGGGGTAAGGCTTTAAATACTCGGCTTGTATTCTGGATATTTTTTCTTTTGAGCTTTGTTCTTTGTAACACTCTGCTAGTTGCGCTAAGTAACAGCTCCCAAGAGACTTTTCTATTTGTACTCTGAGACTGTTCTTTTTCTCTTTTTTGTGGATAATTTTATTGTTTTAAATCTTCAATCCATATTCCAGAATCCTTAACGAACCTGGCTAGTTCAACAGACGCACACCTGGCCGTGATAGTTGTAGTGACCGGGTGTGCGTGCTGCTGTCTTCAGCATACCCAATATTTATATAAATTATAAAATTAACATATTGTCCTGTGGACACTAGCTACTATATATGTATGTATTTGATGTAAATGTAGACCAAAAGGTCAGTGGATCGATTTCCTAACAAAATTACCAAAATATATTATAGTTCCCTGTGTAGTACAGGGGTTAGATACTTGGACTGGGATCATAGAGCCCATGGTTCGATTCCGAAGTAGTATTCACCATCATATATATAAATTCTTTAGGTTGAAATCCTGAATCCAGATAATACTTTTAATAATTGTATTATCTTTATCTCCTTCTAATAAGCCCAGGTTCAATCCTAGGCATGTCCTTGACAACTTCTTAAGTATATGTCAGTTTGATATTGGGGAGATTTGAATTCTTTAAAGGACAGTCTTCACAAAATTTTTATTCTTAGACGATAGATAATCCCTTTATTACCCTTTCCCCTATTTTGTCCTCCAAGGGATCAAGCAAATTTGATGATAAAGTAAATTGATATGTTGTTTAATTTGCTTGCCCTAGCTGAACATGAAGCTAATTTTGTCTGATTTTTTTTAAAACATCCTTTATAGCCTAGAGGTTTTCTTTGGGCCGTTCAATTGGTAGACCCAGGTTCAATTCCCCTTAGGGTCTATACATTTAAAATGAAATCTTTTTCTTTCCATCTTATTCATTGGTCAGGTTTGATGCGTGTATGTCTATATGTACCTTTTTGTGTCTGTTCTCATGTGTATGTGTATGTATACACTTGTGTATATATTTGGGTCCGCATGTGTATATGTATATATATTTATGTTTATATGTCTATGTGTGTACATTTGTGTATATGGGTATGTCTATGCATATATGTTTATATATGTATGTATGTGTCAATATACAGTATGTGTATATATATGTGTATTTATGTTTGTGTGTGTATATATATATATATAGAAAGATAGATAGATATAGATATGTAAGTGGGTGGGTGTAGATTTTCGCATCTCTATTTTTGTCTCTCTTAAGTGTGGGGGGTATCCTACTAATACCTATTACTTAGGGGATCAGTAAAATTTGGAAATTCTATTATATCCACTGCTAGACCTCATACTCCAAGGAGGAGGTCCTAAATACTGTTAATGTGGCTCTTACTGGGCATTTTAAGAAGGGCTCATCCTCCATTACCGCACCTGTCATTTTTTTGCAGAGGATCCTGATATGGATTAATGGCTAAGACATTGGATGTTTATAGAAGGAAAAATTCCTGCAAGGCGGTGTCATTCCCAATCTAGTGCCCTTCTTGGCAAGCACCAATACATAAATTAAAGGCCCTTCCCCCGGGCAGAATAAATAGTGGCGACTGAACCTCCTCCCCGGAGGTAAAATGGGGTAAAGGAACCCTAGTCCCTGAGGGTGTAAATCAGGAATGTCTGAGCTCAGACTCTGTCTTTTTTACTTGGATGATCTGGATTGGGATCGTCCCCAGGTCCAGATTGGGATTTAGGTGATCCTTCCAGCAGGGACTTCCCATCTGTCCCTTTTTCAGGACCGCTCTGGGGAACCCGTGCAGATTAGGAAGTTGGGGAGGATCTTGGATCCTACCGGTAATCCTATATTCTGTCCTAACTCTCGTTCTTGAGTGACATCCTCATCTGTCCGGGCCCTTCAGAGACGCCTTTTTGTAAGTGATTCCAGCCAGAAGCATAGGCTTAATCACGCTGTGTTTGTTTCTAGATTAAGGTAAAATATCCCTCTGGGGTGTCAGGGTAATTCCTGGACATTTCGGTCCCTGTGGCCCGAAATTTGCATTCTGTTGGTTTTTCTCTTGGGCTACTCATTTGATTCTCCCATGATGGGACTTTGCCTCTTGAGCCTTTTATTAGATATATTTACTTATTCCTTCTCTCTAGCGAGAAATGTATAACTGCGCTCGGGCGCATTTCCTCCAATTTGGCTGTTCCAGCAGTGACACATTGCTTCCAAATTGGCTGTTCTGGCAACTGTGAGAAAAGCTCTCATCTTAAGATCTTTTGTTTGGAGATTCTTTCTCTCCAGTATGAGATATCTTGCGTCAACTTCTCGTCTATAGACAAGTTTAGACCTCCCTTCAGGAGGTATTCCGACCTAGATGGGTTTGTTCTGCCAGGGCCGGCAAGTTTAATCATGGAGCAGTGGCGTAAGGGTAGTTCCTCTGCCCCCCAAGCAGTAGATGGTGGGTTCGATATGGTGGGTTCATACCCAGGTAAACTCCTGTATTTTTCATTAGGTAGACCCCTGTTTTCTCATCTGGTGTGTATTTTTGCCTGTCCTCCTAGACTTCAGCCATCTCCAACTCATGAAAATACATGTTCTCATTCCTGCCGAATTACTAGAGCATCCTGTTCCTTGTCTCTAGAAATTTGATGGTTTCCATCCGGTCATCATTGTCAGGAAACGTGGGTTAGGTTGTCTACCTTTAATTCCTTCAACCAATTACAACATCACACCCCTTTTAAAACACCTGTCCACACCTCAATCTCTGCTTAGTATTTTGTGTTTTTCTCTAAGACACATCGTCTCATAAGCTACTATTTGAAATTCTGATTAAGCATCGTCTCTGGACCTGCTCTATAACAATATAACCACTTGTCTATTTCAGTGTGTGCTTTCAGAAGGAAATCTACCATCTTAAGAACCGAGTGTTACTGCAGCACCTTGCTTATCCTAAACAAAAGCGGTACCGGACATTCTGGATCAACTTTCAAAACAAGGTACTCCAATGTAACCCCTCAATTGTATCAACCTTATAGTACCTTGTCAAACATCAAATTTGCAGAGATCTCTGCCAGCTCGAGCGAGTGTTGTGACGTCACACGCCAAAGTCTGTTCCACACTGACACAGCGAGAGTAAAGCTCCTCACACTCAAAGCCTTTGCAAATAACGGAGCTGCAGTAGCAGCGAAGAGATTACTCTGCATCCTGTAAAGTAAGTTCAGACGTTTATTCTGATTGTTATTATACTTTTCATGAACTGTTACTTTGCCTTAAAGTCAATCTTAACTTGAAGTGGTAATAATACCAGAACTTACCGGAGTCTCTTAGTACAAATATCCAGTGCCTAACAATCTGTCTATTTTCTAATACAAACATATTCTCTTAGATCTTCATGATTACATACTTAATAATACACTGTGAACTGAGGTGTCACTTCACATAGTGCTCATCCTTCAATTGGTGTTACAAACAATACTATTACTTTATTATCAGTATTCATTTATAAAGAAATCTATACAGGGTCTTTTCTTATAATATCCTTGACACATAATCCAAAGTACTACTAGGATTATTACAATCATCTTGAGAGACCTCTACTTTGTGGGGTTGCACCTCTTCAGATTTGAGGGCATTAATTAACCGTGAGATGGTCTCCACCTGATTGACTAGATGGTCCACCTTGTCTAGAATGATCATTTGTGGATGGTGCATGTGTCACTTCATTTCTGCTATCCTTCTTTCCTTTTGGACATCTCTGCCCTGGCAGTTTTCTTTCTCCCATTCGGTCTCAGCTCCACTCCTTAATGTTTCTCTAGCTCCCATACAAGTGAGGGCTGGTCTCCGGGCTGGTGGTCTTTTCCCCCTTGATTTACCTGGACTTCAATCTCTCTTGACACAAGACTGGACCTGTTGTTGCCTCAAACATGCAACCTTCCCTACTCTCCTCACCTAGCTCCTGAGGTTGTTTGGGCTAGTTTTCGTCTTTTATTCTCAGGATCCAAGAATTTGGCCTAGAGCGCCTTAACCTCCTAGTCCTCACCCTGGGCAGTCTGGCTTCATTGGTGTGTGGGAAGGGATGTTTATCGCTTTCGGCCCATCCTTCTGGCCTTCCATCTTAGCGTGGTTCTCATTTCAAAATGGATTCCTTCCCATTTTGGTGGCCTGTCCCTTAGTCTGCCGCCTTCTTCAGACCTTTTAACTTAAGAAACCTCCCCATTCTCATTATTTGAGCATTGGGGCGCCATTTTGGTTCTCTCTTTCCTTAAAGATTGGTAAAATAACTCTGTTCTTTCTCTTAAGCAGTTATCCGCTAAGCTGACTATGTTGCTCTGCTTGGTTTCTTTTCGTCAGGTCTCTGACATCAGGGTCCTGGATGTTATATTCCATCTCTTTTTCCATTTCACTCAGGACTAAGTCATCCTTGAATCTTGTTTTACCCTTATTTCCGGCAGATCCCCATATTTGTGTTGCTTTTTGCTTCAAAGCCTACCTGACCATAATTGGAAGTCATCGTAATCCAATGTCGCGTCCTCTCCTGATTTCTTTTGTACCTCCTCACCACCCAGTCTCTTTCCCTTCCTTGGTGAGATGAGTTTGATGGCTTATGTCAGAGGCGGGAGTCTCACCTTCGTTTGGGGCCCTCTCTGACAGAGGGGCTGCGGCCTCTATGGTTTTTCTGTCAGGTCGCAATCTTCAGGACTTATTTGCGGTGGCAGATTGGTCTTCTGCCTTTATGTTTTCTCAGTTCTATCTCAAGCCTGTTTCTCATGCATTTCATTCTGTCCTTTCTGGCCGTTAAAATATGCATAAAATATGAAGCCTCCTGTTTTGCCATAAAATTCAGATTATTATAACCTTGGTGACTAAATAATCTAGATTTTATTAAAGACAGGAGGCGAATATTTTCCCTCCTCTTCCCACCCATCTTAAAAAAATATATATATATATTGTTATGATTTATGTTTTAACTGTGTTAACCTTTGTTTTCTCAGGTTGTTCCATATTGGTAGCAGTGTTACCACTCTCTCTTTTGTTTATTTTCAGTGTAAAAGACCTTTTACTTTACGCATTGGCACAGAGGTCAGACAGTTCTTCGGTGGATCCGTTGTGTTAATTTCCTGTTAAAGTGTTGAGGACTCTCTTTCTTCTGTTCTGCATCGAAAAGAGGAAGCTATTTCCTGTTTCTGTATGGTTATATCTGCTCGTTGCTGATGGGCTGTTTTTGTTTCTATGTTACTTGTTCTTTGCTGCTGTTTTGGAAGTCAGTAAAGATTAATGCACAAAATATTCGCCTCCTGTCTTTAATAAAATCTAGATTATTTAGTCACCAAGGTTTTAATAATCTGAATTTCTTTTTATAAATATGAAATTCACTGTGTTTTTTGCATGGTTAGTGAAGTTATATTACGATTTATACTGTGCATCTTAAATCATTTTCTTCATGCACAAATTTAATATGAATTTAATTTTTTTCCATAAAATATGATTTTTGCAGAACAGTGTTACAATTTTTAATGTGATTTAGCATAACAATTTTTTACTGCAAAATTGTATTTCATTAAGTCATTTATTGATTTTTTAATGATTTTTAAATTACGATTTTTTTGTGATTTCTATTGTAATGCATGTTTCACCTTCACACACTTCAAAGCAGGGAATACCCCTTTGCAAGATACACTGGACCAGATTACAAGTGGGGCATTATTGTTAGTGTGGGTTTACGATAACCATTACAAATTGAAAGTAACCGCTTTCGCTCAAGCACAATCAAATTTAACGCATGTCAGGTTAGCGAGACTGAAGACCTTGTGTAAAGGGTTAGGTATTAAAAATAATTTTACCAAACACAACATAAATACTTTGAAATATACAGTTGCACTCATAAAAACACTATCTAATAATATTTTTTGCACCAGGTTAACGCGAGTGGGGACCATGTGCGTGTATGTGTATCTACAGTGTGGCAAAAAAGTATTTAGTCAGCTACCAATTGTGCAAGTTCTCCCACTTAAGAAGATGAGAGAGTCCTGTAATTTTAATCATAGGTATACCTCAACTATGAGAGACAAAATGTGGAAACAAATCCAGACAATCACATTGTCTGATTTGGAAAGAATTTATTTGCATATTATGGTGGAAAATAAGTATTTGGTCAATATCAAAAGTTCATCTCAATACTTTGTTATATATCCTTTGTTAGCAATGACAGAAGTCAAACGTTTTCTGTAAGTCTTCACAAGGTTGTCAGACACTGTTGCTGGTATGTTGGCCCATTCCTCCATGCAGATCTCCTCTAGAGCAGTGATGTTTTGGGGCTGTCGCTGGGCAACACGGACTTTCAACTCCCTCCAAAGGTTTTCTATGGGGTAGAGATCTGGAGACTGGCTAGGCCACTCCAGGACCTTGAAATGCTTCTTACAAAGCCACTCCTTCGTTGCCAGGGCAGTGTGTTTGGGATCATTGTCATGCTGAAAGATCCAGCCATGTTTCATCTTCAATGCCCTTGCTGATAGAAGGAGGTTTGCACTCAAAATCTCATGATACATGGCCCCATTCATTCTTTCATGTACACGAATCAGTCGTCCTGTTCCCTCTGCAGAGAAACAGCCCCAAAGCATGATGTTGCCACCCCCATGCTTCACAGTAGGAATGGTGTTCTTTGGTTGCAGCTCAGCATTCTCTCTCCTCCAAACACGACGAGTTGTGTTTCTACCAAACAGTTCTACTTTGGTTTCATCTGACCATATGACATTCTCCTAATCCGCTTCTGGATCATCCAAATGCTCTCTAGCATACTTCAGATGGGCCCAGACATGTACTGGCTTAAGCTGGGGCACACGTCTGGCACTGCAGGATCCGAGTCCCTGGCGACGTAGTGTGTTACTGATGGTAGCCTTTGTTACGTTGGTCCCATCTCTCTGCAGATCATTCACTAGGTCCCCCCGTGTGGTTCTGGGATGTTTGCTCACCGTTCTTGTGATCATTTTGACCCCACGGGGTGAGAGCCCCAGATCGAGGGAGATTATCAGTGGTCTTGTATGTCTTCCATTTTCTAATTATTGGTCCCCCAGTTGATTTCTTCACACCAAGCTGCTTGCCTATTGCAGATTCAGTCTTCCCAGCCTGATGCAGGTCTACAATTTTGTTTCTGGTGTCCTTCGACAGCTCTTTGGTCTTCACCATAGTGGAGTTTGGAGTGTGACTGTTTGAGGTTGTGGACAGGTGTCTTTTTTACTGATAACAAGTTCAAACAGGTGCCATTAATACAGGTAATGAGTGGAGGACAGAGGAGCCTCTTAAAGAAGAAGATACAGGTCTGTGAGAGCCAGAAAAATCTTGCTTGTTTGTAGGTGACCAAATACTTATCTTCCACCATAATATGCAAATAAATTCTTTCCAAATCAGACAATGTGATTGTCTGGATTTGTTTCCACATTTTGTCTCTCATAGTTGAGGTATACCTATGATGAAAATTACAGGCCTCTCTCATCTTCTTAAGTGAGAGAACTTGCACAATTGGTGGCTAACTAAATACTTTTTTGCCCCACTGTATATATATATATATATATATATATATATATATGTGTGTGTGTGTGTATGTGTATATATATATATATATATATATATATATATATATATATATATATATATATATATATATATATGTATATACATGTATATTTATATATTTATATATGCACATATAGACACATGTATACATATGTATAGACTTCAGTGTTCTCCACAGAAAATTTTGCCAGCTGAGTGGCATTGTGAAATATCCAGCTGGTGGGGGCAGTGTAATATTTTCTAATATTATATAATTTTCTGCTACCAAAAACACAAATGAATTGCATAATTTAACATAAATGTATTTAAAGGGACAGTCTACATCAGAATTTTTATTGTTTTAAAAGATAGATAATCCCTTTATTACCCATTCCCCAGTTTTGCATAACCAACACAGTTATAATAATATACTTTTAACCTCTGTGATTATCTTGTATCTAAGCCTCTGCAAACTGCCCCTTTATTTCAGTTCTTTTGACAGACTTGCAGTTTAGCCAATCACTGCCTGCTCCCAGATAACTTCACGTGCACGAGCACAGTGTTATCTATATGAAATACATGAACTAACACCCTCTAGTGGTGAAAAACTGTTCAAAAGCATTCTGAAAAGAGGTGGCCTTCAAGGTCTAAGAAATTAGCATATGAACCTCCTAGATTAAGCTTTCAACTAAGAATACCAAGAGAACAAAGCAAAATTGGTGATAAAAGTAAACTGGAAAATTGTTTAAAATTGCATGCTCTATCTGAATCATGAAAGTTTATTTTGGCCTAGACTGTCCCTTTAATGATAATTTGTTCAATAAAAATGTAATATTTTTAATATTAGATAATGTTAGCTTCATATATACACACCCACACACACATATATTTCCTTCAATTTGCTGCGCGAGTCCATGACAACATTCATTACCTGTTGCAATACTATTCCTGGCCACCAGGAGGGGGCAAAGACACCCCGAACAAAGGCTATAAATACCCCTCCCTCTTCCCCTGCCCTCCAGTAGTTCTTTGCCTCGTATCATGGTACTGAAATTAAGTTTCAAATAGATTGACTTAGTGAGCCGGGGATAATATATCCATGTAAATCTTGATGGAGTATTGGTATATATTATACTAGTCGACACTGGGTTTCCCATGCCTCTTTCCAGTTTATCATAAATTTCCTGTCTGATGTTTCACACTAAATTACAGACTCATGATAGGTAGGTTCGCCCCTCTGTCATGGCATTTTGTCTAATAAAGTGGCAGGATAGGTTTGGTTCCTACGCTAGGATTTGTGCCCTGTACATATTTGTATCCTTTTATGAAATCAAGCCATAGCGACTGTGAAGGTTGCGTATTGGCGCATTATATACAGGACAGTGACTGGCATTACTTATTCCCTGTCACGGGGTGTAATAGAATGCTAGACTTGTGTTACTACGGGCCACAGCAGTGGGTGGCAACCCGTTCCCACCTTTGGGCATTTTTCGTGCCATTTCTGCCTCATATTCACTGCGCAGTTGTCCTGAGGGAGAGCGGTAGCAACGCAGCTAGGCCGATCTGGAATGGGTAAGACACCCTAAACAGGGCTTACAAGGGGACATTTGTTCACAAATAATTTTTCATTCATTATGAAAGTCTGGAGGAATCTCCCTCGGTGACTTCTCTAGATAATAACATATCTAGTAAGTGTATGCTTTGCAAATTATCAACTGTGCACCCTCCGGCACAGCTTTGTAATAATAATTGCTTATCATAGGTCCTGACGTCTCATGCAGGTGGCCCAATCGGTCAGAATGTGGGGGGGAACCTCCTCAGGGTCAGTCCCTGGAGGGGCCTACTATGGCTTCTCATGTCTCAGGTGATGCGGACATCTCTATTCAACAGCCAATAAACTCAGAAGGTGGCTCAGTTCCAGCTGGGGTGAACCGTCTAACCAATTATCTTTTGGCCCGCATTGAGGCGACTGTGTCTGCTGCCCTGAGTGCTTGACAGGTATCAGAGAAGGACTTCCTAAGATGGAGTCACCTACCGTCACTTGGAAGCCGAATCAAGGGTGTAATAAGACTAGGCAGCCCTAAAAGTCTGCTCAAGACAACAAGTCAACATGACTGGAACACCCCCGACCTGGGAGCAGGTAATGTAGGGGACAGATTCTCCTTTCAGAAGTAATGGTCTCATGTTCGGTCCCATCCTCCAAGGGACCATCTCTTGCTGCCAAGAGTTTCAAGAAACCCTGTAAAAAGAGTGGCTCTGCTCCATTGTGTGGACAACCTTCATGCCATGGGATTAGTGGTCCCAGTAGTCCTAGCAGAAAGAGGGAGATTGTTCTACTCCAACCTCTTTGTGGTTCCCAAAAAGGAGGGCACATTCCGCCCTATTTTGGATTTGAAGGGACTCAACAAATTCATAAGGGTTCCCACCATAGGAATGGAAATGATACCATTCTCCCCCTTGTTCAAGAGGGTCAGTTTATGTCCACTAAAGATTTAAAGGATACATACCTTCACATCCTGATCCACAGGGATCATTACCGTTTCCTTCTATTTGCCTTCTGTTCTAGGCTCCATCTTTTCCTTTAGCTCAGGATCACACGCAGAGGTTAATCTTGTGTATTCAGGTGCATGGTTGGAAAGTCAACATAGAAAAGAGCTCTCTCATCTCGGCTATGAGAGTAAACTTTCTGGGAACAATCATAGATCCGTCAGTATGGGCATCTACCTTACAGGCCAGCGCAGGGAGAAACTTCAGGGAGCTTGTCGTCTGCTTCAGCCCAAGGTCCATCCTTCGGTGGCACAATGCATGGAGTTGTTAGGTCTCATGGTGGTGGCATCGGATGCTATACTGTTTGCTCATTTTCATCTAAGACCACTTCAGTTGTGTATGCTCAGACAGTGGAACGGAGATCATTCAGATCTGTCTCAGGTCATTCAGTTCTCCTAGGAATGAGTTTCCAGTTCTCCTAGGAATGAGTTTTCGTTGCCCTTCCTGGGTAATAATCCCCACAGTCGTCTATCTGGCTGGGGTTGGTATGTGGTTTTCTGAGAGCTCAGGGAACCTGGTGTCCAGATTAAAGGGACATAAAACCCACATTTTTCCTGTCATGATTCAGATAGAGCATACAATTTTAAACCACTTTCCAATTTACTTCTGTTATTAAATTTTATTCATTTTCTTGTTATACTTTGCTGAAAAGCGGGGATGCAAGCTCATAAGTGTGCATGTGTCTAAAGCACTATATGGCAGCAGTTTTGCAACAATGTTATATATTAGCAGGAGCACTAGATGGCGGCACTATTTCCTGTCATGTAGTGCTTCAGGCATGTGCACGCTACCTACCTAGGTATCCCTTCAACAAAGAATAACATGAGAACAAAGCTGATTTGATATTAGAAGTAAATTGGAAACTTTTTTAAAATTGCATTCTCTATCTGAATAATGAAATAAATTTTGGGGGGTTTAAGTTCCTTTAAGTATCTCTCCCAATCAACATTCTTGAGTTGACCGCGATATAGAACTCGCTTCTAGCGTGGCCTCATTTGGGTTCCGCCCGGTATATCCGATATCATTCGGACAATATCACGACTGTAGCCTACATCAACCATCAAGGTGGCACTCAAAGTTATCTGGCGATGCAGGAGATGTCCCGAATTCTTCAGTGGGCAGAGAGAAATAAATGTCAAGTCTCAGCTATCCATATTCCAGCGGGTAGATTTATTAACTGTCAGACAGACATGATCCGCTGTAGCGGATCATGTCTGCCCGACATCGCTAAATGCCGACAGCATACACAATGCTGCCCCGGGCCAATCGGCAGCTAACAGAGGATGTCAATCATCCTGATCGTATTAGAGGTGGCAGGCGAGTTAAGGAGTACCGCTTACGGTCTTACGACCGCTGCTTCTTAACTTATGTTTCCGACAAGCCTAAAGGCTTGCGTGGAAACAGCTGCATCTGCAGCATGTTAAATCAGCCCCTATGTGTGGAGAATTGGGAAGCGGATTTCCTGAGCAGGCAGACTCTCCACTCAGGGGAGAGGTCTCTGAATCAAAAGGTTTTCTTGGAGATATCCCGCAATTGGGGTGTTCCGGATATAGATCTGATGGCTTCTCATTTCAATGCCAAACTCCAGAGTTACCCAGGCGGAACTGGTAGATGCTCTAGCGGTGCCATAGAAATTCAACCTGGTTTATCTGCTCCCTCCGATTGTTCTTCTGTCCCGGGTGGTTGCCAGATCAAACAGGGCAGAATTACAACTATTCTGATAGCTCCTGCATTGCCATGCAGAACCTGGTACGCAGATCTTGTAAGATTATCATCTGCTTCTCCTTGGCGGTTGCCTCTTCATCAGGATCTGCTGACTCAAGAACCGTTCCTTTACCAAAATCTAGAGACTTTGAGGCTGACTGCCTGGAAATTGAACGGTTGATTTTTAAACAATAAAAATTCTGGAGTAGGGGGGCGGAGCCTATGCTTTGAGCGGTCAGACGTGTCTACATGAAGCTCCTGTCTATTGTTGTTTATTTGGGGGTTTTTTGGCTTTAAAGATTGTAAATTCTACCCACTTTGGCTTTTCTATTGAGAACCTATACCTACCTACATGTTAAGTGACTGATACAGAAGCAGAGGATTGACACCATGGCCTATGTTATCTAAGTGCGCCATACATGATTGCTGTTTGCTAGGCCATTTCCGTTGTGTGGATAGAGAACTGTGTGGCGAAGGCTGCCGCATAACCCCCCCCCCCCCCCCAGGTTCCTGGGGTAAAAGGTACGCAGATACCAGCGTTTGGAGCTAAATATCATTACTACAAAGTGGCGCAGATCTATTGTCCCTTCTACACTTATTGACCATGGGGGAACTTTGTTGCGCTATCCAGGCGCTGCTGGATGATTTTGAGCGGAAGTTTTGTGACCAGCTGAATATGCTGTTTGACTCTATATGCTCTGGAGCTATATTTACTGATAACCTCTCAATGGATGATGTGATTAGTGGAGTGGCAACACGGTCTCACAGTGATACTTGGAGAACAACCTCGTGGTCGACTAGCTCTCAGTTTATGTATCTGAGCACCGCAAGTACTAAAGTATGTGAGGAGAGAGCTACACCAAAACAATCTCTCTGCATCTTCCAGGAGAGAGACCACTGGGGCGATGTCCTTGTATGATTATACAGCTGTCTTGGGTCCAGGGAAGGCGGCCGATCCCCTGGAAACTGACATGTTCTATGTGGTTGGAGAGCAAGAGGACTGTATAGAGAGCATGGTATGGCCAGAAGCCCTGCATCTACTTAGTTACTATGATACCACATCTCAGCGGTCTGAACTACTAACATTGGAACTGAGTGCTCTTAGCAACATTTCAGATAAACGGTATCAGAGGACAATTCAATTTAAGATGCTTAAAATGGAGTCAGCCCCACAACTTCATATATCTGGTGGAGTATTTACCGTGCGAGTAAATTGCATACTACGGTCTATGTGTAAGATGTTGCCTCAGAAACCAGTCACCCATAATGTATTTATCAGAGTTTGTATTATCTGCAGGAAGGGTGTTGGATAAGTGCTAGCGTCATCCGTTCATCTACTCCACAGGTCTATGTTAGCAGCTGTGGATTCCGTCAAAATGCATATTAGGTTTAATAACTATTTACTCTTAGAGTGTTGTTAATGAGAGTTTTAGAATTGGTTGCTATACAGTTAGTTAAATTTGTGCATCTATTGTATACCTACTGTTAAGCTATTTATAGGTGTAGTTAATACTGTCATGTATAATTTGTTAATAGGCAAAACTGGGGATCCGGTAAACTTTTTACTTTGCTAAATAACTGTTTCACATTGGGGTGTTATTAATGTGAGTTGGCTGGCCAGTTGTTATACAGTTAGTAATAATATACCTTTACTTTATGTTTATTGTATAGTTGTCTATAACAGTAGTAAATGTGGTCATATATAATCTGTTTCAATGTAATAGTCCTCTCCTAGTTTCTATAGGGAATGCTTGTATTTTGGAGTAAATGTCTAGTTTAATTTGCAGAAGCTAGCTATTTGCTGTTCCATTATACAGTACTCCTTTGTTCTTTACAATTCTTAACCAGTATAGCCTACAATAGCCCGAATAAGCTTTTTTCTTACTCAGTGTTCCATCTAGATTAAGCTAAACCTACAGTCATTAGACGGACCAACAAATACCTTTATACATGGTCTTTTTTCGATACCGGTAATCCCCACTAGAGGGGAGTAGAACTCCAAAAATGCTCTTGACGATCAAAAAAGCATTTCATAGCACTATTCAACAAAGGGATAGTCTTAAAGTTGAGGTGAGTTCCCCATATTAGAGTGTGAAATAACCCCTGTTGATCTATTTATCAATTTAGATTAGGATATACATGCTGACAGATTCTCCTTTATAGCTCACTAATTCTATTATGTTTATGTATGCACCGTTTGCTTTCTATATAGGTCTTGTATGCTATGAGGCTTGTGATAGATCAATACTATGTATTTTTTGTGCATTTTGATGTCTGTGAGAGATAAATATTTATGCTTACCTTTTTCTTAGGTTTGGGGTATATACTAATAATTAAAATAAGGCTAGGATAGAGATATAATTACCCACATTTAAAATATACAATCCTCCATGGGGACAATTTATATTTTATAGACTCTGTGATAACCGGCTAGTTCTAACTGATATATCTAATAATATAGTTACTAACCAATAGTACTTATCTGCACAAATGCTGTCCTGGGGCATAGGGCCCGTGCCCCTAGGACTGAATCTTATTCTATAGGCTAACTCAGGAGGTACAATACTTAGGATAGCATAGCCCCTGACACATATTCATTCAGGATCCCCTATTCTATTTATTTATTTTTTATTTTATTTTATTTATTTTGATAAGACTGGTACTACTTAATCTGTATATACATGTTGATTATATAATTTCTGCTGCATTCCCGGTAAGGTGAGCAATTTTAGTTCAGATATAGGCCTTTTTTTAAGATATTACTGGCTCAGTTACCCCCCCCACTTGGTTTTTCTAGCAAGCCTAGGGACGCAGATCCTATCTTTCAATTCTTATAGTCCATTTTTATGTGCTTAACCATAGTAACCAATGTTAAACTATCTTTTAAACTTTATTGGAAGCTATAGTTGTGAGGACCTAAGAAGAGGTCCTATTTGTCAAAAATTAAGTAATATTGATTACTATGCTTCAATAGTCTTTAACAGGTCTATAAGGGATCTGATATCACTATCACCCTCCTGTAATTTTCTTTTCTTGTTTACTAGATGTTTTGGAAGCCCAAAAGTGGCTTCACTTGTGTCTAGGCTGACCATACGTCCCGTTTTGAAAGGGACAGTACCGTTATTTTATGTTTCTTCCCCCGTCCCGTTGTTTCTTTAAAAATATTCATTTTGTCCCGTTTTGAGGGTTATCAGACCGTGCGGCCAGCGCAAGTGTAATTCTTTAGCACACACATCACTTATTAAAAACTTTTAAACTTCCCGGGGTGGGGAGGGCAGTTTTTTTTTTAACTGCAGGGTTGGGTGGCCGTGTCCACATGATCCACAGCAACGCTTCTATGCTGCCCGCACTCAAAATTAAGAAAGCAAGTGACAGCAGGTCAGTACTCAGTCGTGAGCTGTCAGACTGAGCTAAGGAGAGAGACTGGCCACGAGAGGGAAGTTAGAACTACTAGCTAGTGCCTAGTAAGGACAGGAGTCGGACTAGATTTGTCATCATCTGATGTGATGATCATCTGCCTCTGCCATCATCCGAACTAGCGGCTGACCATCACCAGAGAGATAATTCTTGCCATCTTCTTGTGTCACAGTGTGAACATACAAACATAGTGATCAAGTAGATCAACTGTCTAAGTTCTGCAAGAATTGTGCACGGCCAAGGTAAGACCAGTGTCTGTGCCTGTCAATCAATTTAATTGTCATTAATTATGCTTATTATTATTATTATTATTATTATTATTATATTATTATTATGCTGCAGTGCTGGTTGTACAGATGTTATAAATAATGGTTATCATTATAAACTATTTCCACATTTTTCTCAGTTCTTCCACCATGTAACAACGATTTTGGGCAACTCGGCTAAAAAAAATCTACAACTACTAATCCAGATCTTCAAACCAAACACCTGTTCAGAGGCCACACTTTTACCATTTAAAATCAGTTAATATGGGGGAATTTGCCTTGACAACATAGAGGATAATTTAAATTTTGGAAACACTGAGTTAAGGGCATGTGATTAAAAAATATACACATGTCACATTCCCAGTTTAGATCATGAGAACATTGTGAAAACATTGTGGATTGGTACTTAGATGTTATAGCTCTACTTCTACCTAAAATTTATTGTATGATTTCTTCTGTCACTGAAGGATCATTGATGGCTCAATAGTTTATATTCATGTCATAAACGTTATCTTTTGTTAAAATCTTACTTTTTTTCCTATGAATAAAGAATATTAACCCCGTCCCATTTTTGACATCTCAATGTCCCGTTTTTGTCTCAAGGAAATATGGTCAGCCTACTTGTGTCACAGGAGGTAGAAAACCTGAGGATTGGTATTAGTTAGTTTTTTACTTTATTTGACCATAATACAATTATTTAGACATATTGGCTGAGCTATTGTATTCTATATTTATTGTCTATGTATGCATCTACCTGCTTCTGTGACAGCCCAGTGTCAATGGTATTCTATTTTATTGTTCAGGTATACATTTATCTATTCATATGCTATTCCACTGTTATGGAATATATTATCTGCAAGCTTGTGATATTACATGCCAGCATTTCTGTATGCCTATATTAATCCTCAATAAAAAAAACTTAAAAAAAAAAAAAAAAAAATCTGGAGTAGACTGTCCCTTTAACTAAGGGAGGATAATATAGATCTCACTCACTTTCTCAGTTCCTCCTCAGTGTGCAATGCTTGTCAGAGGGAGGTATTTGGGGTATTGTTTATGATTATTTTATTCACCTCATGGGAATTTCTTCATAAACTTTCCATAATCAGTCACAGGACTTGTCTGTTGCCTCTCTTTATGGATATACTCTATACTTCTATTCCCTAACCTCTACTGATATGTTTCAGTACTGGTTTGGCTATCTGCTACTTAGATGGTGGACGAGTATCTACTGGCAAGTATTATTTTTTATTGTCATATAAGCCACTCTATGACACTTTATGGGCACTATGTTTTATTGTTAGATATATATTATCCTTTATATAAGGCTCTGGGACAGAATCGTTCTTAGCTATTCCCCTTATAGTTAGTTTGTGCACAGCAGTTTATTTTGGCACCTAGTTTTGTGTTTCTTCATTACAGGACAATACCGAGGAACTTTCACCTAAATTGAGAAAGTTAATTAGAGCAGCAGTTTCTGAAGCTATGGCTGCTCTCTCACCTTGAAACAAGCATTTAAGATTAGTACAGCTTTCTCCTTCTACCAGTACTATGTGTCCTGGGGCCAAGGATACTGTTATGTCTTCAAAGGGTGACATTTCTTCTGCTGATGAGGAATTTTCATCTGACGTTGAGCCTGAAATTTCCTCTTGTTTGTTTAAAGTTGAACGTATTCGTTCTCTTTTAAATCATGTCCTGATTACTTTAGGGGTTAAAAATATCAAAGCTTCGGATGACAAACTTTGTAATCATTTAAATTCAGTTTTTAAGAATGTTTTAAGAATGTTGTTAAACTTCATAAAGTTTTTCCTATTCCCGATGCTATCTCTGACATGATTTCTAAGGAATGGTCTAAGCCAGGAAATTAATTTAACCCTCTGCAATGTTTAAGAAATTATATCCTTTCCCAGCTCCTAATATTGAGTTATGGAAAACAGTTCCTGAGGTTGATAGGGCTATTTCCACTTTGGCTAAGTGTACTACTATTCCTTTGGAAGATAGTACTATTTTTAAAGATCCTCTAGACAAGAAGTAAGTCTTTTCACTGAAGGGCTTTCTTACAAGCAAATTTCTTACATAGGCCAGCCATTTCTGGCTGCTTCAACTTATTGGTTATCCAGTCATTCTGAACAGTGTTTTGAAGATCCTGTTTGTGACAATCTTTTATGTATCCTTAAAAATGCAAATTCTTTTATCTGTGATGCTGTTTTTGATATTATGAAAATTAATGTAAAAAGTATGTCTTTGGCAGTTCTTTTCACCCGTCGCTCGCAATTATTATTACCCATAGGCTAACATTGGACCGCGTCATAAAGCGGTATCCAATATCCAGCGCAAGGACTTACGTGGCAAAAATTGAGAAATCTTACTCCATTTTTACCTCGCCATAAAAGGCAGCCGTAGCAGGCCTTGGGCTGAGTATGGGAGCACCGTAACTCCCGAAAATGCCTGCAAAAATAAACTAACACCTAACGCATGCGCAATGTCTATCTACCTGTCAACCGCAATCCCCCACCGCAATAACTAATAAAGTCTATTAACCCCTAAACCGCCATAGCCAACAACGCAATAAACCTAATCAAGTATTAACCCCTAAAACGCCATAGCCAACAACGCAATAAACCTAATCAAGTATTAACCCCTAAACCGCAATAGCCCACAAAGCAATAAACCTAATCAAGTATAAACCCCTAAACTGCCATAGCCCACAACGCAATAAACCTAACCCCTAACCTAACCCCCCCTAACCTAACCTAAGAGCTACTGAATTCAAGGGACGCCATTTTTAATCGCGTACCTTGAATTCCTATTCAGTGTACGGCAGAGATCGTATGAAGAGGATCCTCCACGCTCCATGGCTCCGCGGTTGCCGGTCTTCAGTTCCAGAGTCGCTGGTCTTCAGTTCCAGTGTCGCCGGTCTTCAACTCCGCCCTCCACTCTGCGCCGGCTGGTTCCTGGAAGATAGAAGAGGTCGCCTCTTGGAAGAAGACTTCACCACCTGGAACAGAACCTTCTCCACTGAACTTCAGGACAGGTGAGGACCACTTAGGGGTTAGACTTAGGGTTTTTAAGGGTTTTTTGGGGGGATTTATTTTATTTAGATAGGGTGGGCAGCAAAAGAGCTGAATGCCCTTTTTAGTGTTAGTATTTTTTTGGGGGGGTTTTGTGGGTGGGGTCTTTTACTGGTGGGGGGGCTGTGTGTATTTTTTTAGCAAAAGAGCTGATTATCTTGGGGCAATGCCCTGCAAAAAGTCCTTTTAAGGGCTACTGGTAGTTGATTAGATTAGGGGGCGTTTTTATTTTGGGGGGGGGGGGGTTATTTTCATAGGGATTAGGTGTAATTTATTTTAAATTTTGTAATTTTATTTTTTATTTTCTGTAATCTTAGATTTTTTTATTTTCTGTAATTCTTGCTTAAAGGGACAGTCTACTCCTGAATTTTGATTAGACTGCCTCTTTAATTTATACTTAGTTTCTTTGTATTTTAGAAGTAGTGTAAATTTTTTTATATTTAATGGTAACTTTAGTATTTTGTAAATTAGGTAATTTTAGTTTATTTAGGGGGGGGTAGGTTAGGGGGGGTTAGGTTTATTGCGTTGTGGGTTAATGGCGGATTAGGGGTTAATAGTTTTAATAGGTAGTTTGTGATGTTGGGGTTGGCGGATTTAGGGGTTAATAATTGAGTTATTACTTGCGGTGTGGGTTTGATGGCGGATATAGGGGTTAATAGTTTAAATAGGCATATTGCGTTGTGGCGGGTTGTCGGTCTTGGGGTTAATACATTTAATATTAGTAATGAGAGGGGGGATTGCGGATATAGGGGTTTTACATGTCGGGCTTATTTTTGGGAGGCGTGTTAGACTTTTACGGGAGATTTGTTAGTTTCTTTACTTTTCTTAGGCGCCGGCAGTTTCTAAAGTGCCGTAAGTCACTGACGACTCCAGAAATTTGTATTTACGCTCATTTCTGGACATCGCTAGTTTATCAGACTTACGGCACTTTATGAACTGCCGGCGGGGTTTATGTAATACCCCAATGTGCAAGGGGAAATTACGGATGGCACAGGTTCCCACGATTGCCCCGAAACCTGCGCCGTATATTTGATCGCGCCCATGGTGTCTAAACCTAGATTGTTCTCTTTCCTTTCAGGGTAAGTACAGTTGCAAGAAAAAGTATGTGAACCCATTGGAATGATATGGATCTCTGCACAAATTGGTCATAAAATGTGATCTGATCATCAGCTAAGTCACAACAATAGACAATCACAGTCTGCTTAAACTAATAACACACAAAGAATGAAATGTTGCCATGTTTTTATTGAACACACCATGTAAACATTTACAGTGCAGGTGGAAAAAGTATGTGAACCCCTAGACTAATGACATCTCCAAGAGCTAATTGGAGTGAGATGTCAGCCTACTGGAGTCCAATCAATGAGATGCGATTGGAGGTGTTGGTTACAGCTGCCCTGCCCTATAAAAAACACACACCAGTTCTGGGTTTGCTTTTCACAAGAAGCATTGCCTGATGTGAATGATGCCTTGCACAAAAGAGCTCTCAGAAAACCTACGATTAAGAATTGTTGACTTGCATAAAGCTGGAAAGGGTTATAAAAGTATCTCCAAAAGCCTTGCTGTTCATCAGTCCACAGTAAGACAAATTGTCTATAAATGGAGAAAGTTCAGCACTGCTGCTACTCTCCCTAGAAGTGGCCGTCCTGTAAAGATGACTGCAAGAGCACAGCGCAGACTGCTCAATGAGGTGAAGAAGAATCCTAGAGTGTCAGCTAAAGACTTACAAAAGTCACTGGCAAATGCTAACATCCCTGTTAGCGAATCTACAATACGTAAAACACTAAACAAGAATGGATTTCATGGGAGGATACCACAGAGGAAGCCACTGCTGTCCAAACAAAACATTGCTGCACGTTTACAGTTTGCACAAGAGCACCTGGATGTTCCACAGCAGTACTGGCAAAATATTCTGAGGACAGATGAAACCAAAGTTGAGTTGTTTGGAAGAAACACGCAACACTATGTGTGGCGAAAAAGAGGCACAGCACACCAACATCAAAACCTCATCCCAACTGTGAAGTATGGTGGTGGGGGCATCATGGTTTGGGGCTGCTTTGCTGCATCAGGGCCTGGGCGGATTGCTATCATCGAAGGAAAAATGAATTCCCAAGTTTATCAAGACATTTTGCAGGAGAACGTAAGGCCATCTGTCTACCAGCTGAAGCTCAACAGAAGATGGGTGTTGCAACAGGACAATGACCCAAAGCATAGAACTAAATCAACAACAGAATGGCTTAAACAGAAGAAAATACGCCTTCTGAAGTGGCCCAGTCAGAGTCCTGACCTCAACCCGATTGAGATGCTGTGGCATGACCTCAAGAAAGCGATTCACACCAGACATCCCAAGAATATTGCTGAACTGAAACAGTTCTGTAAAGAGGAATGGTCAAGAATTACTCCTGACTGTTGTGCACGTCTGATCCGCAACTACAGAAAACGTTTGGTTGAAGTTATTGCTGCCAAAGGAGATTCAACCATTTATTAAATCCAAGGGTTCACATACTTTTTCCACCTGCACATGGTGTGTTCAATAAAAACATGGCAACATTTCATTATTTGTGTGTTATTAGTTTAAGCAGACTGTGATTGTCTATTGTTGTGACTTAGATGATGATCACATCACATTTTATGACCAATTTGTGCAGAGATCCATATCATTCCAAAGGGTTCACATACTTTTTCTTGCAACTGTAATTGTTTGGTTCAGATTTAGATTCTATTATTTCTACTGTTACTGGAGGTAAAGGGGCCTTTCTACCTCAGGATAAAAAATCTAGGGGAAAATCTAAAGCCTTTAACTGTTCCTTTCGCCAGAATAAGGAACAAATGAGTGAAGATTCCTCAGAGTACTTCTGGTTCAGTTTGGAGACCCAGTGCTAACTGGAATAAGTTTAAGCAGGCTAAGAAAACTACTTGATTGTTTGCGCACAGATTAAATTGCGCTCATATTATGAGTAATGAGGATCTTGAAGCACTGGCAGCTCTTCAAGAATTAGAAATCCAATGCTCTAACACACAAGAAACGCAAGACACAGTAACTAATGGGGGGAATGCTATCTCATATGCGAAACATACGCTACTCAGACCACATTTAACATTCTTCCCATCACAATCTAAGGGGAATCATATACCAGTATTTAAAAAAAATTTAGTATATGAGGAAATTGACACCTTTTGCAAAAATTACAAAATAAAAAAGCATAACCTAACAAAGAAAGAAAAGGGAATCTTATCATGTCTGAAGGAAGATAAGACAACGGTAAAAAGAGAAGCAGATAAAGGCAGTGGGATAGTTATTCAGAATAGAAAAGAATATTTGTAAGAGGCAAACAATTTACTAAACAATGAGAAAACATATACAAAACTCAAAGGAGACCCCACAAGAATACCTGAGCCTTCTAGATGCTGCAAAATCAGTTAATGTTCTACATGAGAATGAATTCAAGTATTTGAATAACGAAAACCCTTTAATAGCTGTTTTTTAGCATTCTCCCAAAGTGTATAAGAGCCAAGAAAAATCCCCAGGACGTCCCATAGTGTCGAGTGTAAATTCTCTGACATTAAAACTCTCAGAGTATGTGGACATTTATTTACAACCACTTGTACCTCACTTAAAATCATATTTACGAGATTCCACAGATACAAACAACAAAGTAAGTAACATTAGATGGAAAGATACCTGCAGATGGGCAACATTGGATGTCAGTGCATTATACACTAACATTCCTCATAGAAAAGGTATTGAATCTATGAAAATCTGGCTCAATAATGGAACTAACTTGAATGAGGAATGGAAACATTTCATAATCAATGCTATACAATTTATTCTGAGAGAAATCTATTTGCAGACGAGTGGCACTGGTATGGGGACGAAATTCTCCCCTAACTATGCCAACCTTTATATGGGGACATGGGAGGATGAGAAAATCTGGAATAATAACCCCTTGTCATGGATACCAGACAGCTAAGGCTACCCCCAACCCCCCCTACAACCTCACCTCTTTTGTTTCTCAGTGGTTTTGGGCTCCTCAGAGCAACCACAATCTCTGGAAGCTTTTGTTTGCTTGTTTTGTGGAGAGCTGGTGTATGACCAGGAAAACCCTCCTAGGCTGGCCGGGCTCCTGGAACTCCCGGTCGGCCGCCTCACAACGGACACCAGCATAACTCCTCTCAGGCTGGCCGGGCTCCTGGAACTCCTGGTCGGCCACAGGACAGCAGGACACCCACTAAATTTACCCCTGGTCGCTCCAGTAGCCCTTTGCCCCAGAGCTCCGTTTTTTGGGGGATTGGTAGCCCCTAGTGAGGACAAGAGCTGTGGCAATTATCAGAGGGGAGCTCCTTTGGGAACTGGGGGTTTTGGACAAGGCTCGGGTGCCCAAACATGTGGCACCAACTGTATAAGCTTTTCTCCTCCTTGCCTAATGCAACGCCTGCCCCCGGTGAGAAATAGTCCAGGACAAGAAAAGGGTAGAGACCCTGCCAAGCTACTGAGGGGACAGACCATCTGTCTCTTCTCCAGAGAAGGAGATCTACCGCTGGGGAGGGAGGTCTGCTACCGACTATCTCCTCTCCCGGCTCCTGGCTCTGCCGCTGGGGAGAGAGACCGACTGTCTCCTGTCCCAGGAAGGGGTTCTGTTTACAGGGAGGGAGGATGACTACCTCCGCTCCCAGGGGATGGCTCTGCCACTGGGGAGAGAGACTGACTGTCTCCTCTCCTGGCTCCTGGCTCTGCCACTGGGGAGAGAGACCAACTGTCTCCTCTCCCGGGAAGGGGTACTGTTTACGGGGAGGGAGGACGACTACCTCCGCTCCCAGGAGATGGCTCTGGGGAGAGTTATTGACATCCATATCTACCTGCAAGGGGTTCTCTGTAAGGGGAGGCTGGATGACTACCTCCTCTCCCAGGTTTCCTGGAGCTGCTACAGGTGCTGGGCAGAGGCCAGTGGCTCTCTGTCCTGTTGTCAGCACTTCTGCTGGGGTGGCTCCCTTGTCCAAGTCTATAAGCTCAGAGCCACACTGCTGATCAGGATCCAGCGGCCCTGGTTCCCTTTTTCTTTGCTGACACTCCTCCATGGTCGAGCTCCATGAATTCCAGAGGGCTGCACCCCAGATCTGTATGCCCCTGGCATGCTGCTTAGCGAGATCCAGCAGACTCTTGTATTCCTTGACCAGTGCCTCTTCATGGTCAATTATAAAATCCAGATTGTCCAGCAGCCAGGTCTCCTCCAAGAGATCCAGCAGTTCCTCTTGGAGCACAGAGATATCCTCCAGACCCTGGTCTGTCTCGCTCCCAAACTGTGGGTCCTTTGTCCTTTTTGTAAACAGCAATCCAGGACCGCCGAAGCCAAAGCCCTCTGTGGGGGAGCCATCCTCCAGCCATGGCTGCGCTTGCATAGCGAGCCATTGGAGGGCCCGATAGCCGTCCTCCACCCACATCTCTTGCTGGATCAGTCTAAGTAGAACAGCTAGCCATTCCTTCTTTGGCTGTTCTCCCAGGAAAGGCAGTCTCAAGGTTCCTCCATGCCAGAACGTCCTGTTCTGAACAAGGATCATTTGTTCAGGTCAGCATTTGTCAGGATGTCATTCTGCAAACCAGACTTATTTCTTTTATACTGTGCTGTACCTTTAAAATTCAATTGTGTTCATCTCTTCACTCCTTATAAATTCCCAGCAGCCCCTTTTTCTTTGCTTGGTATTGTTGTGCTACAGAGTATTTAGCCTTGTGCATTGCACTTATTCTCTTGAAACTACCTGACCGTTCTCAGTTTCTACTTCAGTGAATTGTTATCATCCTACCTACCTAACAGCAGTTCTCTCTGTTCTCGCTGCTTGGCTGCACGGATTGCCTGAGTGTATCTCCTACACGGAACTCCTTCTTCCCTGAGACTGCCGGATCTCATATCCATCCGCGGTGACGTCACACGCCAGCTTCACGGATCAAGCCGACACTACCAGCTGCTGCTGCCTCTCCCTTGCTCTCACGGTTCTGATCCTCTTCCTACCTGACTACCGAAGCCTGTTCTATACACCAACCTTAAGGAACAAGGTACTGCCAGTATATATATACTCTAACTAAAACGGCCTGTTCTAGAATCTTGAGAGACAAAGAGTGCGGCAGCAACAAGCAGAGGCAAAAAAAAGTATGTTAAAAATACAATACTTTATTATTCCATTTAAAAAAGCCAATAGGCAAAATGTTTAGATACAAAGGGTAGCAGCATAGGAACCTCCTTACATGTTTCGTGCCTATGCTTGGCACTTAATCATAGGAGTAAGGTGTAATAGTACAGCCCCTACTATTTAAAGGGGAAGTGCCCAATGATGGCAGAGCTGAGAAAACACCTGAACAAATTAGTGTTTAAAACTGCTTGCCTTCACTTAGCACTTGCCAGAAACATAGGAAAAACAATTCTGTGAGCAATAAGTGTTAAATAGCAGAACATGAAAAACAAAAAATGAAAAAAATGTATGAACAAATAATATGAGTGATATGAAAAATAATGCAATGCATGAACACTAATATACCCATAATCATAGAAACATATACAGATTTGAATATCACACTGACAACAGTATGGTTCATATAATGAAATGGGAAATTCAAAGATAGAAAGAGAACAAAAGACATATGTATATCCATACCTCTCTTTAAATAAAAATAATAATAATAATAATTGTAATAGTTAAGTTATCCTTAGATTTTTAAATTTTTAAATTTTTAAATTTTTAGATGAGATATTAGTAACTGTACTATATTGAATTTCTAGATATGAGTTTAATGTTTAAATAGACTTTAAGTTAATAGTGTATCAAACAGTAATTCTAGTATATATATATAGTAGCAGTATGTAAGCAAAGAACTAATGTCCCTGTATAACATATTAGTATGGACAAGTATGAAGGTAAAAATAGGGTTAAAACATCTCTTAAAGGGAAATAACTAACTAGAAGAGAAAAATATGGGTAATTATTCTACAAAATAAGACATGTCCCATTCCCTATTTAAACCTTGAGGTACTATTGTTTTTAATTTGTAAATCCAAAATAGTTCTCTCTTGAGTAACAGTTTCTGCTTATTACCCCCTCTGATGGGAGACTGAATTTTATCTATAACTTTAACAGTGATATGTGCTATGTGGGTCATGTGTATTTGATTGAAATGTAGTTTTTGGTATCCCTAATGTGTTCTCTAATGCGCGATCTAAGCTCTCTGGTCGTCTGACCAATGTACTGTAGGGAACAAAGGGAGCACTCCAATAAATAAACAACAAATTCAGTCCTACAGTTAGCGTAGAACTCCATATTAAATCTCTCATTGGTTACTGTACTAGTGAATGTATCACTTCTATTAATAACTTCACACGTTAAGCAAGGTCTAGTACCACATTTATAAGTACCCTTTTTCCTTATCCAGTCACACCCCTGCTTTTTAATTGTATTTACCATACTTGGTACCAACCTAGTACCTAGAGTCGGGGGTTTCTTAGACACAAATTTACAATTTTCTTCAATATTGCCCAAAGATTCATCCTCTCTCAGTATATGTAAATGTTTTCTAAGGATGGTTCTAATATCATTAAATTGTTTAGAGTATTCAGTGGTAAATACTGTTTTGTCCTTACTGAAGTCTTGTTTTGATCTATTTTTAGAAGTAATAACTTCACTTTGGGTTTTGTTTTTGATCTGCTCAAGAGATTCATTAATGACCTTTGTCGAATATCCTCTCTGCTTGAGTCTATTTGTAAGCTCAGTGCATTGACAATTAAATTTATCGTTTGAGTTAGTATTTCTTCTCATTCTAATGTACTGTGCCTTGGGAATTGATCTGATAAGATGTGGAGGATGACATGATTTGGCATGGAGTATAGTATTTCCAGCCGTTGGTTTTCGGTATGTGTCTGTTAGTATGGTACCTTTTTCAGGATCACCAGTAAGTTCCAAGTCTAAAAAACATATAACGTGTTGTTGTAATTCACCCGTGAATCTCAAGTTTAAGTAATTGGTATTGATATATTCCAAAAAGGTATTGAGTTCCAATTTGTCATCCACTATGTGAAATCATTGAGTTTTTATTAAAACATAATTTTTTTATGTTTAATAATGAATACTATATACAGGTTTGTGGAACAGCGATGGGGGTCAGGTTTGACTGTATGTAGCGTGGTGGGAGGATCTGTATCTTTATACCATGTCTAACCCTTTTGCAAAGCATATTATTAAATATATGCGTTTCATAGATGACCTCATATTTATAGTGGATGACAAATTGGAACTCAATAACTTTTTGGAATATATCAATACCAATGACTTAAACTTGAGATTCACGGGTGAATTACAACAACACATTATATGTTTTTTTAGACTTGGAACTTACTGGTGATCCTGAAAAAGGTACCATACTAACAGACACATACCGAAAACCAACGGCTGGAAATACTATACTCCATGCCAAATCATGTCATCCTCCACATCTTATCAGATCAATTCCCAAGGCACAGTACATTAGAATGAGAAGAAATACTAACTCAAACGATAAATTTAATTGTCAATGCACTGAGCTTACAAATAGACTCAAGCAGAGAGGATATTCGACAAAGGTCCTTAATGAATCTCTTGAGCAGATCAAAAACAAAACCCAAAGTGAAGTTATTACTTCTAAAAATAGATCAAAACAAGACTTCAGTAAGGACAAAACAGTATTTACCACTGAATACTCTAAACAATTTAATGATATTAGAACCATCCTTAGAAAACATTTACATATACTGAGAGAGGATGAATCTTTGGGCAATATTGAAGAAAATTGTAAATTTGTGTCTAAGAAACCCCCGACTCTAGGTACTAGGTTGGTACCAAGTATGGTAAATACAAATAAAAAGCAGGAATGTGACTGGATAAGGAAAAAGGGTACTTATAAATGTGGTACTAGACCTTGCTTAACGTGTGAAGTTATTAATAGAAGTGATACATTCACTAGTACAGTAACCAATGAGAGATTTAATATGGAGTTCTACGCTAACTGTAGGACTGAATTTGTTGTTTATTTATTGGAGTGCTCCCTTTGTTCCCTACAGTACATTGGTCAGACGACCAGAGAGCTTAGATCGCGCATTAGAGAACACATTAGGGATACCAAGAACTACAACAAGGATTCAGAAGTAGCAGTACATTTCAATCAAATACACATAACCCACATAGCACATATCACTGTTAAAGTTATAGATAAAATTCAGTCTCCCATCAGAGGGGGTAATAAGCAGAAACTGTTACTCAAGAGAGAACTATTTTGGATTTACAAATTAAAAACAATAGTACCTCAAGGTTTAAATAGGGAATGGGACATGTCTTATTTTGTAGAATAATTACCCATATTTTTCTCTTCTAGTTAGTTATTTCCCTTTAAGAGATTTTTTAACCCTTTTTTTTACCTTCATACTTGTCCATACTAATATGTTATACAGGGACATTAGTTCTTTGCTTACATACTGCTAGTATATATATACTAGAATTACTGTTTGATACACTATTAACTTAAAGTCTATTTAAACATTAAACTCATATTTAGAAATTCAATATAGTACAGTTACTAATATCTCATCTAAAAATTGAAAAATTGAAAAATTTAAAAATCTAAGGATAACTTAACTATTACAATTATTATTATTATTATTATTTTTATTTAAAGAGAGGTATGGATATATATATGTCTTTTGTTCTCTTTCTATCTTTGAATTTCCCATTTCATTATATGAACCATACAGTTGTCAGTGTGATATTCAAATCTGTATATGTTTCTATGATTATGGGTATATTAGTGTTCATGCATTGCATTATTTTTCATATCACTCATATTATTTGTTCATACATTTTTTTCATTTTTTGTTTTTCATGTTCTGCTATTTAACACTTATTGCTCACAGAATTGTTTTTCCTATGTTTCTGGCAAGTGCTAAGTGAAGGCAAGCAGTTTTAAACACTAATTTGTTCAGGTGTTTTCTCAGCTCTGCCATCATTGGGTACTTCCCCTTTAAATAGTAGGGGTTGTACTATTACACCTTACTCCTATGATTAAGTGCCAAGCATAGGCATGAAACATGTAAGGAGGTTCCTATCCTGCTACCCTTTGTATCTAAACATTTTGCCTATTGGCTTTTTTAAATGGAATAATAAAGTATTGTATTTTTAACATACTTTTTTTTGCCTCTGCTTGTTGCTGCCGCACTCTTTGTCTCTCATGCTGTATTACAGCAGCGGAACCAGCTGCTAACAGCGGTGTGCACCCCCTGTGCTCCACTACCACTTTCCCCTTACACACTTCCGGTTTGGACACTAACCGGCTTGGGGCTTGGAGCGGTACGGCGTTCGTGGTAAAGAATGTTCTAGAATCTTGCCTATCTTCACACTCTGTATAAACCTGTTATAGCTATAGTCCTATATCTAATGAATATTAACTTGCTCAGGACTTTGTATGTACATATTCTGTTTTTTTGCTTAGAACTATGCTGCAAAGATTATAAACTATCTGGTGGTAGCATTAGTTTTCTAGCTTTCATTAAGAACCTTTATATTAAATGCTGGTAGTTTCTGTTTTTCAGATCACCATCTAGGTGATTTATCTGTTCTCCTCACACCTGCCAGTAACAAAACAACCTTTTCTACATCTCAGCAGCTGTGTTCAATTTACTAGTAAAAACTTTGTCTTTTCAGTGATCCTAGCTTGCTGACAAGTCTGACAGAGCCTGACAGCATCTTTTGTACTCTCCCTAGGAACTCTGCCTCCATATTTACCAGCTACTGTGGTACATCTCCTCTGCCAGCAGAAACTGTGTGAAAGAAGCAGATCCCACCGCTGCCAGCCAATGTGATGGATACCCCGGCTAACCCGACTGGGTAGCTCCGCCAAACGGGTCCTGCTTCTTCCCTGCCAACTGCAGCTATGTAGCTGGCAAGTGACCACAGCCTGTAGCCACCCCTGATGCCCGACAGCATCAGTACCCAGGGTTCCACCCTGTGGCAGACTCCAGCTACCCAGACTGGGTAGCTCTGCCTGATGAACAGGCTGCTATGTAGCCAAGGAAAGTGATTTTAGCTGGAGCCCACCCAAATAACTAGACAGACTAGCATTCAGGTTAAACAAGAACTGACTTTATTGTACAACATACACTCCTTTTATACACACAGCTCATCTTGATAAGACAAAGGACAATCCCACTATTTTCCTGCCATTCCCGCCCCTCCAGACAACCCGGCACCTCCATAGTAGCCACAGTCTCACATAATCCCAAAACCTAGGGGTGGCAGTTTCAGGGTGATACCGGTGGAGTGGCAGCATTTTAAAGCTCTTGGTCCCCAGATGCCACAGTCCAAAAATCAGCATGATTTATTACTCGGGACCGGAGTTACAGTCCGTTGAAGTTATGGGGTTATGGGTGTCCAGAACCCCCAGTTCCCAAAGGAGCTCCCCTCTTATAATTGCCACAGCTCTTGTCCTCCCTAGGGGCTACCAATCCCCAAAAGAGCGGAGCTCTGGGGCAAAGGGCTGCTGGAGCGACCAGGGGTAAAGTTAGCAGGTGTCCTGCTGTCCTGTGGCCAACTGGGAGTTCCAGGAGCCCGGCCAGCCTAGGAGGGTTTCCTGGTCATACACCAGCTCTCCACAAGACAAGCAAACAAAAGCTTCCAGAGATTGTGGTTGCTCTAAGGAGCCCAAAACCACTGAGAAAGAACAGGGGTGAGGTTGTAGAGGGGGTTGGGAGTAGCCTTAGCTGTCTGGTATCCGTGACATCCCTATTCCCCATATCTTTTCATAGACGATATCATAATGATATGGTCAGAAACTGATAACCAACTCGAGGATTTTGTAAAAACTCGAAATGAGAATAGCTACAATTTTAGTTTCACCAGTTAAACTAATAACAGGGATATTGATTTTCTGGATTTGGTCTTCTTCTCTAAGGAAGAACAAATACTAACAAAACTGTATAAAAAAGATACTGATTGCAATGGGTACTTACACGCCAAGAGCAACCATAACCCTAGTTGGATTAAAAACATACCCTACAGACAGTTCCAGAGAATGCGTAGCCACTATTCAAAATTAGAAGATTTTGACAAGGAGGCACAGGAATTATACTACTTGCCTAACACTGCGCTAACAGAAACAAAACCACTAGGACTCTGAATCAATACAAATATTTCTGAGTCCTCAGCACCTCTGATGTTATTGAAATAATCTTTGTAAAATATATTATATTCTAAATATCAGATCGAGCTATGGGCTAAATACAATAATAGTGACAATATATTTATAATAAAGAAAATCTACACATTTGCCAACAATGATAATAATGATAATAACGTTAATTAAAAAAACAACTAACAAATAAATTATTGTCCTTTAAAATATATGCCACTGAAGTTGATCTTCTCACCTCGATGTCCCTAGGAGTATGGTAGAAATCTCTATCAGTAATCCGTTCTTGTGTTGCTTGTATACGATATCCTCCTATCTCTGTATTAGAGTGCGGTGCTGCTTGACTGGTCACAGGACGCTGAAGAGCGCCCAGCCGTATAAACACTGAAAGCACAAAAAGAACAGAGCGCAACCACAACTCAAGGTAAAAGTTTTAATCAATTCTTATACGCTATAAAAATAGTTGCACTTACAAGATCATCATAAAAATCAAGCCTTTGGTATAAAAGTTTCTCTTTCTGACAGCAATCCGACAAGCAGCACTCCAGGCTGTGTTCTGTTATTGCGTCTGCATTTTGTCCAAAGGCACAGGTGATTATAACCCCAAGTAACAAACGTGCTTGCAGCCACAACAGGTGGATTGTCTTTAATAGTATCCCTCTTTAGTCTACGCGTTTCATCCGATTCATCCCGACTTTCTCAAGACTCAGGACTTCTAATTTTCATTTCGCTGGGATCCTCCTTTTAAAAGTCTTAGTTGAATTTAATAGGCTAACCAAAGGTCCAATCCAGAGACAGACTCAGACACACCTCTCTCTCTACAATACGGAACAGCGGCGCGTCTGAGACTGAATGGAATATTGCCAGTCTCTGTTTTTAAAGCAAAAACTTTCCTACAAAAAACTAACAAGTTGAAAAGGCAAATACATATATTGATACATATATAAAAAATACATATATTGATACATATTTAAAAAAATAGAAAATTTGATTAACTTTTTTTACAATATTAAAACAACATTAATAAATAACAATTAAAATTATTTGTAAAATGACACTGTATTCCGTAGAATCCCATGTCTTACTATAAAATTGCAAGATGTATACCTCTATATTGTTTGTACTATTACACAATCTAAGCGACTGATTTCCCTACTTAATACAATATCTTCCAACTCAAAAATATTGATAACCCATATATAGAAAAAATTTGATATAAAAACTAAAACACTTATTCACATCAATTTTCAACATTTAGTCCAAATCTATATTCAAGCCTTTAGGAGCTAGACATTCAAGTGTCTGAATCCATTTAGTTTCTTTTTTCCTCAGAATAGTAAGTCTTTGGTGAGGGTTAGAACTGACAGGCACTGTTTCCAGGATACTAATTTTTAGGCTACTGGGATCTTGTTTGTGGTAAATCCTAAAGTGGTCTGATACACTATCGGCTAGATTTAGAGTTTTGTCGGTAAAGACCCGCATATCTAACGCTGGCTTTTTTCTGCACGAGCACGTTTTTGAGGCTGGCAGCGTCCGTAAGCAACTCTGGTATCGAGAGTTGAAGTTGCGTTAAATATGCTCTACGCTCCTTTTTTGGAGCCTAACGCAGCCATTCTGTGGACTCTCAATGCCAGAGTTATTTTAAAGGTGCGGCCAGAAAAAAGCCAGCGTTAGATACGCGGGTCGTGACCGACAAAACTCTAAATCTCTACTTACATTATCCCTATGTACCCCTAATCTGCTGTCCCTAACACCACCAACCCCTATATTATATTTATTAACCCCTAATCTGCCGCCCACAACGTCGCCTCCACCTGCCTACACTTATTAACCCCTAATCTGCCAACCGGACCGCACCGCTATTATAATAAAGTTATTAACCCCTAATCCGCCTCACTAACCCTATAATAAATAGTATTAACCCCTAATCTGCCCTCCCTAACATCGCCGACACCTAACTTCAAACATTAACCCCTAATCTGCCGACTGGAGCTCACCGCTATTCTAATAAATGTATAAACCCCTAAAGCTAAGTGTAACACTAACACCCCCCTAAGTTAAATATAATTTAAATCTAACGAAATTAATTAACTCTTATTAAATAAATTATTCTTATTTAAAGCTAAATACTTACCTGTAAAATAAATCCTAATATAGCTACAATATAAATTATAATTATATTATAGCTATTTTAGGATTTATATTTATTTTACAGGTAACTTTGTATTTATTTTAACCAGGTACAATAGCTATTAAATAGTTAAGAACTATTTAATAGCTAAAATAAGTTAAAATAATTACAAAATTACCTGTAAAATAAATCCTAACCTAAGTTACAATTAAACCTAACACTACACTATCAATAAATTAATTAAATAAAATACCAACAATTACCTACAATTAAACCTAACACTACACTATCAATAAATTATTTAAATACAATATCTACAAATAAATACAATGAAATAAACTAAAGTACAAAAAATAAAAAAGAACTGTTACAAAAAATAAAAAAATATTTACAAACATTGGAAAAATATTACAACAATTTTAAACTAATTACACCTACTCTAAGCCCCCTAATAAAATAACAAAGCCCCCCAAAATAAAAAAATGCCCCACCCTATTCGAAATTACAAAAGTTCAAAGCTCTTTTACATTACCAGCCCTGAACAGGGCCCTTTGCAGGGCATGCCCCAAAGAATTCAGCTCTTTTGCCTGTAAAAAAAAACATACAATACCCCCCCCCAACATTACAACCCACCACCCACATACCCCTAATCTAACCCAAACCCCCTTAAATAAACCTAACACTAAGCCCCTGAAGATCTTCCTACCTTATCTTCACCCTGCCAGGTTCACCGATCCGTCCTCGGAAGTCTTGATCCAAGCCTCGGAAGTGTTGATCCAAGCCCAAGCGGGGGGCTGAAGAGTGACGTCCATCCTCGGGCTGAAGTCGGAAGTCCATCATCTGGATGAAGTCTTCTATCAAGCCGCATCTTCAATCTTCTTTCTTCTGGAGCGGAACCATCTTCTTCCAAGCCGACGCGGAACATCCTCTTCAACTGACGACTAGACAACGAATGACGGTTCCTTTAAATGACGTCATCCAAGATGGCGTCCCTCGAATTCCAATTGGCTGATAGGATTCTATCAGCCAATCGGAATTAAGGTAGGAATATTCTGATTGGCTCATGGAATCAGCCAATCAGAATCAAGTTCAAACCGATTGGCTGATCCAATCAGCCAATCGGATTGAACTTGATTCTGATTGGCTGATTCCATCAGCCAATCAGAATATTCCTACCTTAATTCCGATTGGCTGATAGAATCCTATCAGCCAATCGGAATTCGAGGGTCGCCATCTTGGATGACGTCCCTTAAAGGAACCGTCATTCGTCGGGAAGTCGTCGTCGGAAGAAGATGGGTCCGCGGTGGAGGTCTTCAAGATGGAGCCGGTCCTCATCGGATGAAGATAGAAGATGCCGCTTGGAAGAAGATGGTTGCCGGTCCGGATCTACTCTTCTTCCCGGATAGGATGAAGACTTTGGAGCCTCTTCTGGACTTCTTCAGCCGTCGGATGATGGATGTCTAGCCCCCGCTTGGGCTTAGATGAAGATATCGGAGCCCGGATGGATCGGTGTGATACCCGGTGAGGTGAAGACAAGGTAGGAAGATCTTCAGGGGCTTAGTGTTAGGTTTATTTAAGGGGGGTTTGGGTTAGATTAGGGGTATGTGGGTGGTGGGTTGTAATGTTGGGGGGGGGAATTGTATGTGTTTTTTTACAGGAAAAAGAGCTGAATTTCTTGGGGCATGCCCCGCAAAGGGCCCTGTTCAGGGGTGGTAAGGTAAAAGAGCTTTGAACTTTAGTAATTTAGAATAGGGTAGGCCATTTTTTATTTTGGGGGGCTTTGTTATTTTATTAGGGGGCTTAGAGTAGGTGTAATTAGTTTAAAATTGTTGTAATATTTTTCTTATGTTTGTAAATATTTTTTTATTTTTTGTAACTTAGTTCTTTTTTATTTTTTGTACTTTAGTTAGTTTATTTAATTGTAGTTATTTGTAGGTATTGTATTTAATTAATTTATTGATAGTGTAGTGTTAGGTTTAATTGTAGGTAATTGTAGGTATTTTATTTAATTTATTTATTGATCGTGTAGTGTTAGGTTTAATTGTAACTTAGGTTAGGATTTATTTTACAGGTAATTTTGTAATTATTTTAACTATTTTAGCTATTAAATAGTTCTTAACTATTTAATAGCTATTGTACCTGGTTAAAATAAATACAAAGTTACCTGTAAAATAAATATAAATCCTAAAATAGCTATAATATAATTATGATTTATATTGTAGCTATATTAGGGTTTATTTTACAGGTAAGTATTTAGTTTTAAATAGGAATAGTTTATTTAATAAGAGTTAATTAATTTCGTTAGATTTAAATTATATTTAATTTAGGGGGGTGTTAGTGTTAGGGTTAGACTTAGCTTTAGGGGTTAATACATTTATTAGAATAGCGGCGAGATTCGGTCGGCAGATTAGGGGTTAATAATTGAAGTTAGGTGTCGGCTATGTTAGGGAGGGCAGATTAGGGGTTAATAAATATAATATAGGGGTCGGCGATGTTCGGGGCAGCAGATTAGGGGTACATAGCTATAATGTAGGTGGCGGCTCTTTGCGGTCGGCAGATTAGGGGTTAATAAGTGTAGGCAGGTGGAGGCGATGTTGAGGGGGGCAGATTAGGGGTTAATAAATATAATATAGGGGTTGGCGATGTTAGGGCAGCAGATTAGGGGTACATAGCTATAATGTAGCTGGCGGTGGCGTGCGGACGGCAGATTAGGGGTTAATAAGTGTAGGTAGCTGGCGGCGACGTTGTGGATGGCAGATTAGGGGTTAATAAATATAATATAGGGGTCGGCGGTGTTAGGGGCAGCAGATTAGGGGTACATAAGGATAACGTAGGTGGCGGTCGGCAGATTAGGGGTTAAAAAATTTAATCGAGTGGCGGCGATGTGGGGGGACCTCGGTTTAGGGGTACATAGGTAGTTTATGGGTGTTAGTGTACTTTAGAGCACAGTAGATAAGAGCTTTATAAACCGGCGTTAGCCCAGAAAGCTCTTAACTACTGACTTTTTTCTGCGGCTGGAGTTTTGTCGTTAGAATTCTAACGCTCACTTCAGCCACGACTCTAAATACCGGAGTTAGGAAGATCCCATTGAAAAGATAGGATACGCAATTGACGTAAGGGGATCTGCGGTATGGAAAAGTCGCGGCTGAAAAGTGAGCGTTAGACCCTTTTTTGACTGACTCCAAATACCGGCGGTAGCCTAAAACCAGCGTTAGGAGCCTCTAACGCTGGTTTTCACGGCTACCGCCAAACTCCAAATCTATGCCTATGTGTTTTAAGGCCTAGTTCTATATTACTAATGTGTTCATAGCATCTTCGTTTTATTTTTCTTTTAGTCCTTCCTACATAGACACTCCCACATTTACACGTTAAACTATAGACTACATAGGTAGATTGACAGGTACCCCGTGATTTGATGGGAATCGATTTTGAGTGACTTGTATTCATAATTGTGTCTCCGTTCCAAATCAATGGACACATACAACAATTCTTGCGACCACATTTGAAGGTCCCTGGTCTTCCAGAGACCCATTGATCCAAAGTTCCATTGCCTCTTTGTTTGTTGAATTCTATATTAGGTAATTTAGAGGGGGCAAGTACATTTTTGATGTTCCTATTTTTCTTAAACACTATGTTTGGTTTATCTTCTATCACTCCTTTGAGTAAAAGGTCTGCCTTAAGTATCCCCCAATGTTTATTTAGATTTTTTTTTTTAAAAACCAGCTCCTTCATTGAAGGTGGTGATAAATCTAATTGTGTTATCCTTTAACCCTTCACTATCATTTTCTTTCTTTTTTGGACATAGTAGTTGTTCCCTATCACATATTGTGTTTTTATTTCTAGCCTCCATAACTAAATCTTTATTATATTCTTTCTCTAAAAACTTCTTTTCTAACACATCAGCTTCCTTATTACAATCCTCCATCCTGGTACAATTTCTACGGACTCTACGGAACTGCCCATAGGGTATGTTCTGTATCCATGATTTTTTGTGGCCACTATTAGCATTTAAGAATCTGTTGCCATCTGTTGTTTTGCGGTAATTCTTTACCATTACTGCATTAGATGTTCCTTCAATAAAGAATTCCACATCCAAAAATACAATTTTCTCTTTTGACATTTTACTGGTAAAGGATAGATTATAGATATTGTTATTGGTATAGCTAATGAACTCTTGGGCCAAATCTGCATCACCTTGCCAGATGATAATAATATCATCAATGTATCTCAGATACTTGACGACATTACTGGAATATGGATTGTTGTTCCATATTTTCATATCTTCAAAATAAGCCATATATATATTGGCATATGAAGGTGCCATTGGGGTACCCATGGCGGTCCCTTGGATTTACCTATAGAATGTACCATGAAAGTTAAAATAATTCTCGCATAAAATAAATTCTATTCCTTTTATTAGGAAATCCAGGTGTTTAATAGATATACCACTGTCTGAACCCATCATTTTAAAGGCATCGATCCCTTTACTGTAAGGAATGTTAGTGTACAACGACGATACATCACATATTATCCACATATATTCCTCTTTCCATTGCATACCTTCCAAATGTGTGATAACATCCAATGTATCCTTGATGTATGACTTAATGTTTTTGACTATTGGCTGCATGTAAAAATCAATATAAGTAGATTGCTGGTAATGGATTCTACACCTGAAATGATGGGTCGACCTGGGGGGTTCTTTGGATCTTTATGTAGCTTGGGAATATGATTAAAAATGGGGATTTTGGGGTGAGGATTGTATACAAACCCAAATTCATCATTGTTTAAGATAGCTTCATTCTTGGCTTCTATTAAAATGTTAAATAACTTTTTGTTATATTCAATAGTTGGATCTTTGGCCAATTTTTCATATGTATTGATATCTCCCAATAATTGATAAGCCTCATTGAGGTAATCCCCTCTATCTTGGACTATGATACCCCCTCCTTTGTCCGCCTGTCTAATAACCACTTGATTATCATTCTTAATTTTTTTGAGGGACAATCTTTCATGTATTTTTAAATTATCTCTAAATTTGAATTTATTTTTAAAGGTCCCTGAGTCAAAGTATTTATTTAGTTCCTCAGTCACTAAGGCATTGAATACTGGAATATACTCCCCCTGTGTGAATGTTGGATTGAATGACGATGGACGTTTAAATTTACTGTGTTTAATTTCATTTTCATTATCATGTAAGCTTAAATTCAACAGCTCATCCATTTCTATATTCATATTGTCCCCAACGCTAACTGTTGCACCAGTTAGTTTATTCAATGTTCTTAATGTTTCTACATCTTTATGATCCCATATGTTATTTGTATTATCTTTCATATCCACTACCTTATACGATTTATTGTTTTTTTGCGTAATATCTCTTTAAATTTAATTTACGCACAAATTTTTGTATGTCTACAGGGAGTGCAGAATTATTAGACAAGTTGTATTTTTGAGGATTAATTTTATTATTGAACAACAACCATGTTCTCAATGAACCCAAAAATCTCATTAATATCAAAGCTGAATAGTTTTGGAAGTAGTTTTTAGTTTGTTTTTAGTTATAGCTATTTTAGGGGGATATCTGTGTGTGCAGGTGACTATTACTGTGCATAATTATTAGGCAACTTAACAAAAAACAAATATATACCCATTTCAATTATTTATTTTTACCAGTGAAACCAATATAACATCTCAACATTCACAAATATACATTTCTGACATCAAAAACAAAACAAAAACAAATCAGTGACCAATATAGCCACCTTTCTTTGCAAGGACACTCAAAAGCCTGCCATCCATGGATTCTGTCAGTGTTTTCATCTGTTCACCATCAACATTGCGTGCAGCAGCAACCACAGCCTCCCAGACACTGTTCAGAGAGGTGTACTGTTTTCCCTCCTTGTAAATCTCACATTTGATGATGGACCACAGGTTCTCAATGGGGTTCAGATCAGGTGAACAAGGAGGCCGTGTCATTAGATTTTCTTCTTTTATACCCTTTCTTGCCAGCCACGCTGTGGAGTACTTGGACGCGTGTGATGGAGCATTGTCCTGCATGAAAATCATGTTTTTCTTGAAGGATGCAGACTTCTTCCTGTACCACTGCTTGAAGAAGGTGTCTTTCAGAAACTGGCAGTAGGACTGGGAGTTGAGCTTGACTCCATCCTCAACCCGAAAAGGCCCCACAAGCTCATCTTTGATGATACCAGCCCAAACCAGTACTCCACCTCCACCTTGCTGGCGTCTGAGTCAGACTGGAGCTCTCTGCCCTTTACCAATCTAGCCACGGGCCCATCCATCTGGCCCATCAAGACTCACTCTCATTTCATCAGTCCATAAAACCTTAGAAAAATCAGTCTTGAGATATTTCTTGGCCCAGTCTTGACGTTTCAGCTTGTGTGTCTTGTTCAGTGGTGGTCGTCTTTCAGCCTTTCTTACCTTGGCCATGTCTCTGAGTATTGCACACCTTGTGCTTTTGGGCACTCCAGTGATGTTGCAGCTCTGAAATATGGCCAAACTGGTGGCAAGTGGCATCTTGGCAGCTGCACGCTTGACTTTTCTCAGTTCATGGGCAGTTATTTTGCGCCTTGGTTTTTCCACACGCTTCTTGCGACCCTGTTGACTATTTTGAATGAAACGCTTGATTGTTCGATGATCACGCTTCAGAAGCTTTGCAATTTTAAGAGTGTTGCATCCCTCTGCAAGATATCTCACTATTTTTGACTTTTCTGAGCCTGTCAAGTTCTTCTTTTGACCCATTTTGCCAAAGGAAAGGAAGTTGCCTAATAATTATGCACACCTGATATAGGGTGTTGATGTCATTAGACCACACCCCTTCTCATTACAGAGATGCACATCACCTAATATGCTTAATTGGTAGTAGGCTTTCGAGCCTATACAGCTTGGAGTAAGACAACATGCATAAAGAGGATGATGTGGTCAAAATACTCATTTGCCTAATAATTCTGCACTCCCTGTATATAGGTGTCGAATTTGTTTGGGAGTTTTTTGGGGGCAAATTTGAGCCCTTTGTTGAGCAACAATAGGTCTGAATTGGTTAATTTGGTACTGGATAGATTATAAATGTTTCCTTAGCTTTCTTTAGGAGTTGTTCTTTTCCCTCTGTTTCTTTGGCTCTTTTTGAAGCTCATTATAGAGAATCCCCAAACAGTTGTCAAAATCAAGGGTCATATAAAAATCCCAATCATCAGTATAATCACAATAGGGATCAAAATATTCCAGTACAACAGGAGTTAGAATGGAGGGGACCACATTTTTTAGAGCAAGGACCAGGTCCATATCCTCCATGGTCACACAGAGAGAGTTGGGGGGAACCATTATTGATGAACAGGGAGAACAGGAAAAGACCAAGAGAGGGAATAGAATGGGAACCAAACGAGGAAAACGAAATGGCAAAAGAGCCAAAGAAACAGAGGGAAAAGAACAACTCCTAAAGAAAGCTAAGGAAAACATTTATAATCTATCCAGTACCAAATTAACCAATTCAGACCTATTGTTGCTCAACGAAGGGCTCAAATTTGCCCCCCAAAAAACTCCCAAACAAATTCTACACCTATATAGACATACAAAAATCTGTGCGTAAATTAAATTTAAAGGGATATTATGCAAAAAACAATAAATCGTATAAGGTAGTGGATATGAAAGATATTACAAATAACATATGGGATCATAAAGATGTAGAAACATTAAGAACATTGAATTAACTAACTGGTGCAACAGGTAGCGTTGGGGAAAATATGAATATAGAAATGGATGAGCTGTTGAATTTAAGCCTATATGATAATGAAAATGAAATTAAACACAGTAAATTTAAACGTCCATCGTCATTCAATCCAACATTCACACAGGGGGAGTATATTCCAGTATTCAATGCCTTAGTGACTGAGGAACTAAATAAATACTTTGACTCAGGGACCTTTAAAAATAAATTCAAATTTAGAGATAATTTAAAAATACATGAAAGATTGTCCCTCAATAAACTTAAGAATGATAATCAAGTGGTTATCAGACAGGCAGACAAAGGAGGGGGGATCATAGTCCAAGATAGAGGGGATTACCTCAATGAGGCTTATCGATTATTGGGAGATATCAATACATATGAAAAATTGGCCAAAGATCCAACTATTGAATATAACAAAAGTTATTTAACATTTTAATAGAAGCCAAGAATGAAGCTATCTTAAACAATGATGAATTTGGGTTTGTATACAATCCTCACCCCAAAATCGCCATTTTTTTATCATATTCCCAAGCTACATAAAGATCCGAAGAACCCCCCAGGTCGACCCATCATTTCAGGTGTAGAATCCATTACCAGCAATCTATCTACTTATATTGATTTTTACATGCAGCCAATAGTCAAAAACATTAAGTCATACATCAAGGACACATTGGATGTTATCACACATTTGGAAGGTATGCAATGGAAAGAGGAATATATGTGGATAACATGTGATGTATCGTCATTGTACACTAACATTCCTCACAGTAAAGGGATCGATGCCTTTAAAATGATGGGTTCAGACAGTGGTATATCTATTAAACACCTGGATTTCCTAATAAAAGGAATAGAATTTATTTTATGCAAGAATTATTTTAACTTTCATGGTACATTCTATAGGCAAATCCAAGGGACCACCATGGGTACCCCAATGGCACCTTCATATGCCAATATATATATGGCTTATTTTGAAGATATGAAAATATGGAAAAACAATCCATATTCCAGTAATGTCGTCAAGTATCTGAGATACATTGACAATATTATTATCATCTGGCAAGGTGATGCAGATTTGGCCCAAGAGTTCATTAGCTATATCAATAACAATATCTATAATCTATCCTTTACCAGTAAAATGTCAAAAGAGAAAATTTAATTTTTGGATGTGGAATTCTTTATTGAAGGAACATCTAATGCAGTAATGGAAAAGAATTACCGCAAAACAACAGATAGCAATGGATTCTTAAATGCTAATAGTGGCCACAAAAAATCATGGATACAGAACATACCCTATGGGCAGTACCAGGATGGAGGATTTTAATAAGGAAGCTGATGTGTTAGAAAAGAAGTTTTTAGAGAAAGAATATAATAAAGATTTAGTTATGGAGGCTAGAAATAAAAACACAATATGTGATAGGGAACAACTACTATGTCCAAAAAAGAAAGAAAATGATAGTGAAGGGTTAAAGGATAACACAATTAGATTTATCACCACCTTCAATGAAGGAGCTGGTTTTTTCAAAAAAATTCTAAATAAGCATTGGGGGATACTTAAGGCAGACCCTTTACTCAAAGGAGTGATAGAAGATAAACCAAACATAGGCCTAGATTTGGAGTTTGGCGGTAGCCGTGAAAACCAGCGTTAGAGGCTCCTAACGCTGGTTTTAGGCTACCTCCGGTATTTGGAGTCACTCAAAATAGGGTCTAACGCTCACTTTTCAGCCGCGACTTTTCCATACCGCAGATCCCCTTACGTAAATTGCGTATCCTATCTTTTCAATGGGATTTTTCTAACTCCGGTATTTAGAGTCGTGTCTGAAGTGAGCGTTAGACATCTAACGACAAAACTCCAGCCGCAGGAAAAGTCAGTAGTTAAGAGCTTTCTGGGCTAACGCCGGTTTATAAAGCTCTTAACTACTGTGCTCTAAAGTACACTAACACCCATAAACTACCTATGTACCCCTAAACTGAGGTCCCCCCACATCGCCGCCACTCGATTAATTTTTTTTAACCCCTAATCTGCCGACCGCCACCTACGTTATACTTATGTACCCCTAATCTGCTGCCCCTAACACCGCCAACCCCTATATTATATTTATTAACCCCTAATCTGCCCCCCACAATGTCGCAGCCAGCTACCTACAATAATTAACCCCTAATCTGCCGACCGCAAAGCGCCGCCACCTACGTTATCCTTATGTACCCCTAATCTGCTGCCCCTAACACCGCCGACCCCTATATTATATTTATTAACCCCTAATCTGCCCCCCTCAACGTCGCCTCCACCTGCCTACACTTATTAACCCCTAATCTGCCGAGCGGACCGCACCGCTACTATAATAAAGTTATTAACCCCTAATCCGCCTCACTAACCCTATAATAAATAGTATTAACCCCTAATCTGCCCTTCCTAACATCGCCGACACCTAACTTCAATTATTAAACCCTTATCTGCCGACCGGAGCTCACCGCTATTCTAATAAATGTATTAACCCCTAAAGCTAAGTCTAACCCTAACACTAACACCCCCCTACATTAAATATAATTTTAATCTAACGAAATTAATTAACTCTTATTAAATAAATTATTCCTATTTAAAGATAAATACTTACCTGTAAAATAAATCCTAATATAGCTACAATATAAATTATAATTACATTGTAGCTATTTTAGGATTAATATTTATTTTACAGGCAACTTTGTAATTATTTTAACCAGGTACAATAGCTATTAAATAATTAAGAACTATTTAATAGCTACCTAGTTAAAATAATTACAACATTACCTGTAAAATAAATCCTAACCTAAGTTACAATTAAACCTAACACTATACTATCATTAAATTAATTAAATAAAATACCTAAAATTACCTACAATTAAACCTAACACTACACTATCAATAAATAAATTAAATACAATGCCTACAAATAACTACAATGAAATAAACTAACTAAAGTACAAAAAATAAAAAATAACTAAGTTACAAAAAATAAAAAAATATTTACAAACATAAGAAAAATATTACAACAATTTTAAACTAATTACACCTACTCTAAGCCCCCTAATAAAATAACAAAGACCCCAAAAATAAAAAATGGCCTACCCTATTCTAAATTACTAAAGTTCAAAGCTCTTTTACCTTACCAGCCCTGAACAGGGCCCTTTGCGGGGCATGCCCCAAGAAGTTCAGCTCTTTTGCCTGTAAAAAAAAAACATTGGCTGATCGGAACAGCCAATAGAATGCAAGCTCAATCTGATTGGCTGATTGGATCAGCCAATCGGATTGAACTTGATTCTGATTGGCTGATTCCATCAGCCAATCAGAATATTCCTACCTTAATTCCGATTGGCTGATAGAATCCTATCAGCCAATCGGAATTCGAGGGACGCCATCTTGGATGACGTCCCTTAAAGGAACCGTCATTCTTCAGTTGGACGTCGCCGGATCAGCCAATCGGATTGAACTTGATTCCGATTGGCTGATTCCATCAGCCAATCAGAATATTCCTACCTTAATTCCGATTGGCTGATAGAATCCTATCAGCCAATTGGAATTCGAGGGACGCCATCTTGGATGACGTCCCTTAAAGGAACCGTCATTCTTCAGTTGGACGTCGCCGGAAGAAGATGGGTCCGCGGTGGAGGTCTTCAGGATGGAGCCGGTCGTCATCGGATGAAGATAGAAGATGCCGCTTGGATCAAGATGGTTGCCGGTCCGGATCGCCTCTTCTTCCCGGATAGGATGAAGACTTTGGACCCTCTTCTGGACTTCTTCAGTGGATGTCTAGCCCCCGCTTGGGTTGGATGAAGATATCGGAGCCAGGACGGATCGGTGATACCCGGTGAGGTGAAGACAAGGTAGTATGATCTTCAGGGGCTTAGTGTTAGGTTTATTTAAGGGGGGTTTGGGTTAGATTAGGGGTATGTGGGTGGTGGGTTGTAATGTTGGGGGGGGGGTATTGTATGTTTTTTTTTACAGGCAAAAGAGCTGAACTTCTTGGGGCATGCCCCGCAAAGGGCCCTGTTCAGGGCTGGTAAGGTAAAAGAGCTTTGAACTTTAGTAATTTAGAATAGGGTAGGGCATTTTTTATTTTGGGGGTCTTTGTTATTTTATTAGGGGGCTTAGAGTAGGTGTAATTAGTTTAAAATTGTTGTAATATTTTTCTTATGTTTGTAAATATTTTTTTATTTTTTGTAACTTAGTTCTTTTTTATTTTTTGTACTTTAGTTAGTTTATTTCATTGTAGTTATTTGTAGGAATTGTATTTAATTTATTTATTGATAGTGTAGTGTTAGGTTTAATTGTAGGTAATTGTAGGTATTTTATTTAATTAATTTAATGATAGTATAGTGTTAGGTTTAATTGTAACTTAGGTTAGGATTTATTTTACAGGTAATTTTGTAATTATTTTAACTATTTTAGCTATTAAATAGTTCTTAACTATTTAATAGCTATTGTACCTGGTTAAAATAATTACAAAGTTGCCTGTCAAATAAATATTAATCCTAAAATAGCTATAATATAATTATAATTTATATTGTAGCTATATTAGGATTTATTTTACAGGTAAGTATTTAGCTTTAAATAGGAATAATTTATTTAATAAGAGATAATTAATTTCGTTAGATGTAAATTATATTTAACTTAGGGGGGTGTTAGTGTTAGACTTAGCTTTAGGGGTTAATACATTTATTAGAATAGCGGTGAGCTCCAGTCGGCAGATTAGGGGTTAATAATTGAAGTTAGGTGTCGGCGATGTTAGGGAGGGCAGATTAGGGGTTAATACTATTTATTATAGGGTTAGTGAGGCGGATTAGGGGTTAATAACTTTATTATAGTAGCGCTCAGGTCCGCTCGGCAGATTAGGGGTTAATAAGTGTAGGCAGGTGGAGGCGACGTTGTGGGGGGCAGATTAGGGGTTAATAAATATAATATAGGGGTCGGCGATGTTAGGGCAGCAGATTAGGGGTACATAGGGATAATGTAAGTAGCGGCGGTTTACGGAGCAGCAGATTAGGGGTTAATAATAATATGCAGGGGTCAGCGATAGCGGGGTCGGCAGATTAGGGGTTAATAAGTGTAATATTAGGGGTGTTTAGACTCGGGGTACATGTTAGAGTGTTAGGTGCAGACGTAGGAAGTGTTTCCGCATAGCAAACAATGGGGCTGCGTTAGGAGCTGAACGCGGCTTTTTTGCAGGTGTTAGGTTTTTTTTCATCTCAAACAGTCCCATTGTTTTCTATGGGAGAATCGTGCACAAGCACGTTTTTGAGGCTGGCCGCTTGCGTAAGCAACTCTGGTATCGAGAGTTGAAGCTGCGTTAAATATGCTCTACGCTCCTTTTTTGGAGCCTAACGCAGCCTTTATGTGGACTCTCAATACCAGAGTTATTTTTATGGTGCGGCCAGAAAAAAGCCGGCGTTAGCTACGCGGGTCTTTACCGACAAAACTCCAAATCTAGGCCCTAGTGTTTAAGAAAAATAGGAACCTCAAAAATGTACTTGCCCCCTCTAAATTACCTAATATAGAATTCAACAAACAAAGAAGCAATGGAACTTTGGATCAATGGGTCTCTGGAAGACCAGGGACCTTCAAATGTGGTCGCAAGAAATGTTGTATGTGTCCATTGATTTGGAACAGATACACAATTATGAATACAAGTCACTCAAAATTGATTCCCATCAAATCACAGGGTACCTGTCAATCTACCTATGTAGTCTATAGATTACCGTGTAAATGTGGGAGTGTCTATGTAGGAAGGACTAAAAGAAAAATAAAACGAAGATGCTATGAACACATTAGTAATATAGAACTAGGCCTTAAAACACATAGTGTGTCAGACCACTTTAGGATTTACCACAAACAAGATCCCAGTAGCCTAAAAATTAGTATCCTGGAAACAGTGCCTGTCAGTTATAACCCTCACCAAAGACTTACTATTCTGAGGAAAAAAGAAACTAAATGGATTCAGACACTTGAATGTCTAGCTCCTAAAGGCTTGAATATAGATTTGGACCTTCAAGCCTTTATGATATAAATAAATGTTGAAAATTGATGTGAATAAGTGTTTTAGTATTTATATCAAATTTTTTCTATATATGGGTTATCAATATTTTTGAGTTGGAAGATATTGTATTAAGTAGGGAAATCAGTCGCTTAGATTGTGTAATAGTACAAACAATATAGAAGTATACATCCTGCAATTTTATAGTAAGACATGGGATTCTACGGAATACAGTGTCATTTTACAAGGAATTTTAATTGTTATTTATTAATGTTAAGTTTTAATATTGTAATAAAAGTTAATCAAATTTTCTATTTTTTTAAATATGTATCAATATATGTATTTTTTATATATGTATCAATATATGTATTTGCCTTTTCAACTTGTTAGTTTTTCATAGGAAAGTTTTTGCTTTAGAAACAGAGACTGGCAATATTCCATTCAGTCTCAGACGCGCCGCTGTTCCGTATTGTAGAGAGAGAGGTGTGTCTGAGTCTGTCTCTGGATTGGACCTTTGGTTAGCCTATTAAATTCAACTAAGACTTTTAAAAGGAGGATCCCCGCGAAATGAAAATTAGAAGTCCTGAGTCTTGAGAAAGTCCAGATGAATCGGATGAAACGCGTAGACTAAAGAGGGATACTATTACAGACAATCCACCTGTTGTGGCTGCAAGCACATTTGTTACTTGGGGTTATAATCACCTATGCCTTTGGACGGAATGCAGACGCAATAACGGAACACAGCCTGGAGTGCTGCTTGTCGGATTTCTGTCAGAAAGAGAAACTTTTATACCAAAGGTTTGATTTTTATGATGATCTTGTAAGTGCATCTGTTTTTATAGCGCATAAGAATTTATTAAAACGTTTACCTTGAGTTGCTGTTGCGCTCTGTTCTTTTTGTGCTTTCAGGCACAGGAATTAACTGACAAATTTCTGGCCAAGGATTATCCATCAGGGCTTCTAGTAGAAGCCAAGAATAAGGCAAGAAAACTAGATAGTCTATTTTAAAAGGAAAATCTAAATCTGATATTAGCAAGCAGAAAGGCAATTTAGGAGCAAACAACAGAACAACTTTCATCACAACATATACTGAAGGGGCAGGAGAAATCAAGAACATCCTTAGAAAACACTGGCACATCTTAAAATGTGATCTCCTACTAAAAGACATTACAGCCCAGGGACCTTCAGTAGTTTTTAGACGCAACCAGAATTTAAAATCTATACTAGCCCCAAGTAAATTAAAATCCACTCAATCCGGAAAGTGTAATTGGCTAGGAACAAAGTCAAAAGTTTTTTTTAAATGCAATAGGTTAAATTGCGAAGCATATTCTCACCACTATAACAAAACCAAACTTACAAAGTCTTTCTCCTCCACTACTTTTGATTTGTCTTTTGAAATAACATGCCAATGTAATTGTAGAACGGACTATGCAGTGTATGTACTTTAATGCAGCTGTAATTTACAGTATGTAGGTAGGACCACTCGTCCATACAAGAAATGACTGGTCGAACAAATTAACAATATAAATCTGGGATTCAAGTCACACAACTTATCATTACATTATGAAAAGTTCCATAATATGGATCCAATGTGTCTGGGAGGAACCATATTAGAACATGTCCCAATAAACAAGAGGGGTGGTGACCAAAACCCTAAGATTAAGACAAAGGGAGTTATACTGGATCAACACATTAGGCACCCTCATACCTAGAGGACTCAATAAGGATTTGGATCTATCAGCCTTTTTAGTATTATTTCACACACAAAATCAATAAAATTGAAATAATAATATTGAATTAACAACAAAATATTTCCTATCCAATAATAACTGGCTAACACTCACATGGAACCTAGTACTTCTATTTGTGTAGTTAGAACATAGTCTAGAGTCAAGAGATGTGAGTTTATGTATATTTATGTATAAATAAAAAATATATATACTGTATATATATATATATATATATATATATATATATATATATATATATATATATACATATATATATATATATATATATATATATATATATATATATATATTGTATATACTTTTCATTAATCAACTGAATCAAAACACCAAAAAAATTCATACTGGAGGGAATAACAATTATTCAAATTTTATTCCAGGGGCTATTTTAATAAGCCTCCGGCAGCTTAAAGAAAAAACTACACCTACATTAGGTTCAAAACAATTTAGCCATTATGTGTGTGTATATAAATATATATATATATATATATATATATATATATATATATATATATATATATATATATATATATATATATATATATATATATATATATATATATATATATATATCATAAACGGAAAACCATTAAACAACAACAAATAAAACATATCTTAAACACATACAAACAAAGTTAAGACAATACAATATCAGATTAGCATATTATTTTACTGACAGATAGGGAAAGGATTTGCAAGTTTGTACATATAAAAATAAAATTATAGATAAATGTAGTATCCGATCAGGTCACAGCTCCAAGTGAGGCATTATACATGTGACCGCAAATAGCAAATAAGAATGCTTCTTTTAGGCCATGACACACATGACCGATAACAGCAAATAGGAAGCATTGGTACATAGGAGGGTGCCGCAACCTCCATCTTAAATAAACCGCAAACAGGACTAAGTTTATACCTCTGATGAAGAAGGACAACAAAAAGGCTATTCCTTCTAAACACGTTAGGTGACACAGTCAGTAGCTTAAGTGAGCTTTGTTTTAAAACTTTTGTATTTATTTTTATTAATTTGGTTTTATAAGCTGTACCTGTATATGAACTTTTAAATGCCAATCTCAAAACGGACCTGAGTAAAACAACTCCTTCTGGTGTACAACAGAGGATAGGAACGTTTACCAGGACTGTATCACTTTATGACCTATTATTACCTCATATTTATTGAGGGTGCTAAATGTGAGCATAACATCTACTGGGCATGGTGTGAGATTGTTTTATGTGCACTATTAAAATTAAGGTATTGCACTATTATCCTGTTTTTGCTTTTTTACATTATACCATTATTGGGTGGAGGAAAGTTTCTAGTGTTCCTACTACACATCAGGAAGCACGAAAGGCACTTTACAGCAATTTAAACGTATCCAGCTGTGGATATCATATGTGCTACACTAAGGCTCTCCTGGATTGCTCTACACTTACCTCATATCGACTGAAGTAAAATCTTGTAAGTAGACACTACACCCATTGTAATCATTGTTCGTTTGCCTGACAGTGAAACACTTTGCAACCTATAGATTTGGGACTTGTATTCCAGCATTCTGTGAAGACATCCACTTGTTTTTGATGACTGATTATTTTGAGTTGGTTTGTGTATATATATATATATATATATATACAGTTGCAAGAAAAAGTATGTGAACCCTTTGGAATGATATGGATTTCTGCACAAATTGGTCATAAAATGTGATCTGATCATCATCTAAGTCACAACAATAGACTATCAGCTTAAACTAATAACACACAAAGAATGAAATGTTGCCATGTTTTTATTGAACACACCATGTAAACATTCACAGTGCAGGTGGAAAAAGTATGTGAACCCCTAGACTAATGACATCTCCAAGAGCTAATTGGAGTGAGATGTCAGCCTACTGGAGTCCAATCAATGAGATGAGATTGGAGGTGTTGGTTACAGCTGCCCTGCCCTATAAAAAAACACACACCAGTTCTGGGTTTGCTTTTCACAAGAAGCATTGCCTGATGTGAATGATGCCTCGCACAAAAGAGCTCTCAGAAGACCTACGATTAAGAATTGTTGACTTGCATAAAGCTGGAAAGGGTTATAAAATTATCTCCAAAAACCTTGCTGTTCATCAGTCCACGGTAAGACAAATTGTCTATAAATGGAGAAAGTTCAGCACTGCTGCTACTCTCCCTAGAAGTGGCCGTCCTGTAAAGATGACTGCAAGAGCACAGCGCAGACTGCTCAATGAGGTGAAAAAGAATCCTAGAGTATCAGCTAAAGACTTACAAAAGTCACTGGCAAATGCTAACATCCCTGTTAGCGAATCTACAATACGTAAAACACTAAACAAGAATGGATTTCATGGGAGGATACTACAGAGTCCAAACAAAACATTGCTGCACATTTACAGTTTGCACAAGAGCACCTGGATGTTCCACAGCAGTACTGGCAAAATATTCTGTGGACAGATGAAACTAAAGTTGAGTTGTCTGGAAAAAACACACAACACTATGTGTGGCGAAAAAGAGGCACAGCACACCAACATCAAAACCTCATCCCAACTGTGAAGTATGGTGGTGGGGGCATCATGGTTTGGGGCTGCTTTGCTGCACCAGGGCCTGGACGGATTGCTATCATTGAAGGAAAAATGAATTCCCAAGTTTATCAAGACATTTTGCAGGAGAACTTAAGGCCATCTGTCTACCAGCTGAAGCTCAACAGAAGATGGGTGTTGCAACAGGACAATGACCCAAAGCATGGAACTAAATCAACAACAGAATGGCTTAAATAGAAGAAAATACGCCTTCTGAAGTGTCCCAGTCAGAGTCCTGACCTCAACCCGATTGAGATGCTGTGGTATGACCTCAAGAAAGCGATTCACCAGACATCCCAAGAATATTGCTGAACTGAAACAGTTCTGTAAAGAGGAATGGTCAAGAATTACTCCTGACCGTTGTGCACGTCTGATCTGCAACTACAGGAAACGTTTGGTTGAATTTATTGCTGCCAAAGGAGGTTCAACCCGTTATGAAATCCAAGGGTTCACATATTTTTTCCACCTGCACTGTGAATGTTTACATGGTGTGTTCAATAAAAACATGGCAACATTTCATTCTTTGTGTGTTATTAGTTTAAGCAGACTGTGATTGTCTATTGTTGTGACTTAGATGATGATCAGATCACATTTTATGACCAATTTGTGCAGAAATCCATATCATTCCAAAGGGTTCACATACTTTTTCTTGCAACTGTATATATATATATATTTGCTTGCATTAGAAACAGCTTAACACAGCGCTTTCCCACCCCTTTGTTGAACATATATATATATATATATATATATATATATATATATATATATATATATATATATATATATATATATATATATATATATATATATATATATATATATATACAAAACAAGGAAGGTACAGCACTGTTATGGAGTAGTGCAAAGTTCTTTTGCTAGTGCACGGTGACTGACAGGGTCCTGCAAACCCCACAATAATGCAATAAAACAAATGGAAGTCCCAGCACTGTTTCATCAAGGTAGATCCTTTATTGAGGTTAAAAGGAAGACAGCAGACAGTGACGTTTCATGCCTACATAGCCCTTACTCATGCTGTGGTATACAGGTATCATCCTCTTATTTATAGCACCTGTGCATAGGTAAATTAACCCTTCAATTGGCAAAGTAGCCATCTTTGTTACATTATACTGCACTAAAGTGGCCATAATGATTAACATATTACAGATTACAAACTTTTGATATACCTAGTAAATTACAATTCCCTTTCGTGCTCCATCTCCCCTCTCCTGTCTCCAGCGTGTGACGTCATGCGGTCGATCATCACATGACTAGCAATAGACTCTATTCTGTTGATAGTTTTCCTGATCTCGGGCAAATTTCTGCTGTTTTGTTTCTTTTAACTCCATCTGATATTCATTGATCAGCTTATTCATATCGGACTTCATTTTCTGCAGTTCTTCTAGCGAGTAGTGAGACTACGATTTTTTGTTTCTCAATCTCCTCTTGCAGGCATTTAACAGTCCAGACTATTATGTCGAAGGAGCATTTGTTGAGTATACATTCAAAACATTTTTTTGTATTTCTTGTTATTGCTCATGATGGTAGGCCTGAGTTTAATACGTAGTCCCCTCCAGAGCCCTCAGCCAATGCCGTGATTCTAGAGGCATCCACATCCGAGTAGGAAAAAACATCTAGTAGACATGTCTAAATTGTGCTCAATGCAATTCTATGATTAAGGGTAGACACATAACCCAGATTAATGATAATAAGAAAAGGGAAATCAATGGTTATTATACATGTGATACAGAGTACGTTGTTTATTTACTTAAATGCCCATGTGGGCAGGGCCATGTAGGGGAGACTATACACCCCCTCAAGGACAGGATCAGTGCACATAAATCAAGTATTAGAAATAAAGATATGACCCTTCCAGTTTCAACACACTTTACCACCGCAGGGCATACGGTTAGTCAATTGTGCTTTCAGATCATTGATCATATACTAAAACTAAGGAGAGGTGGAGACAGGGAGCTGATGTTAAAAAAGAGAGAAGTTTGGTGGATTCAAACATTAGGGACTCTACATCCAGCAGGTTTAAATAAAGATTATGATTTACATTTATTTCTTTAAATGTTCTTTTTCTTCTTAAATGGAAAGCGTCCACAGCTGCATTCATTACTTTTGGGAAATAAGAACTTGACCACCAGGAGGAGGCAAAGACACCCCAGCCAAAGGCTTAAATACTCCTCCAACTCCCTTCATCCCCCAGTCATTCTTTCCCTTTCGTCCCAGGAGGTTGGCAGAGAAGTGTCAGAATTTATTTTGTCTCTTATGGAGGGTAGTACTCTTCGGCATGGGACAGGAGAGTCTTTTTGCGAAACCATCCCGACTCATGTTAATAGCTCCGCAAGCAATCAGCGTTGTCGAACTTCGCTCCGGTGCCTGCTTTCTTCATGGCAGAGGCGATGCTACTATCCGACACACTTGAAGGCCCGTGTTCCTGTTCCACGGCATAGATTCCGGTAAGATCATTTCATTTTACTGTCTTCATGAATGTACTGTAATACAAATGTTTTCCCGAGGGGATACCACCTTGCGGGTCTAACTTAACATAAGGGTCTCAGTGAGTCTCCTTTAGTATCTTGAAATCAAGGGTTAATATCTCCTGAGGGGGGTTATTGAACAGGGGGGTTTATAATCATGTTTGTTACGTGATTCAACCTGCTTATGTGTGGTGTTTACTGGGCTCGTTGTTTGGAACATTGAGGCCTTTGGAAGTGACGCGACCTTATGGTTGAGTGCACTTTTTTGGAATGTACGGTTTACCTTGTGGGCGGGCGTGGTTACGTTCCATCTTCCATTTCTGCATTCCCGACTGTGTGGCAGAGGAAAAATTCTATTCCGCATGGGCCTGGTCATAGGAGGTGGTGAGTGCCCCAGCCATTGTGGGTGTCAGGTGCCGTTTTTGTTTTACTATTTTAGTCCATATTTGCATATCCTTTATCCATTTATGGAGGATTCTGATGCTGAGACTGTTCAAATTTCAGATTTAGTTATAGAGGATTCTGATACTGAGACAATTTTAATTTCAGATTCTGCGTCCGGTGAAGAATCCGAATTGGCCTCGTTGACACATGTCAAGCAGTTCTGTTCTGTATGCCATTTGAGAGCGCCTTGTTCCTCGGACTCGGGGAATCAAGGGACAGCTGAGCCCTCTGCCTCTGGGGGTCCCGTACTCCGAGAGGTGAGTTCCCTACTACTACATACTTCTACACATGCAGGTAACTCAGTTTATGATTATTCCTCCATGCAGGGTGGCGTGTTCCCCTCAGAGGTTGCAGCACATTTTCGCTTCCATTACTTTTTGGCGATTATTCGTCTGCAGAGTCCAGACGTTTATTTGCGATTGTGCTCGTGCCCTATTGTCCCGGGTCTCCCGCCTTGGGGAGGGCCTCAACAGTTCCCTGCGGGTGTAACTGTCCCTGAGTGTTGCGCCTTTCGTTACAGAATTGCGTGCCTTCACGTATTGCTCAGACATGTTTTTCAGTTATTAAATTACCCTATACTTATTGGATACAGGAATTTTCAGTCTGCTAATTCGAATGGTGCACCTCATTAGACATGTGGGGATGATGTAATCTCCTGATTGTTCATTTATGGAGATCATTCCCAAATTATGGAAGATCTGGGCTCCATTTGGCTGGTCCTGCGGGTAGGCCTGTTTCTTCTTGGGCGTTAACCTCCGGGTTGCCTTATATTTTATTTTATCCGATTAGATGTTTTTTGTTTTGTTTATTGTTTCCTTCGGGAAATCTCTAGGATCGATACTCTTTGTTACTTCTTCGGAAGTTGTTTTGGACAGGTTAGTCCTATGTTAAAATGCCTGTCTTCCCTTCTTCCACTCTGAGGGAGGATTTATGCAGCCTACCGGTTAGGACCCTAGGTGCAGGCTGGTCCTGTTGGGTTTGGTTCTGTCTTGTGGCTGTTCAGACACGTGGCGCTGTTTGAGGTGCCGAGTGCCCATGTTATCATTTGTTTTACATGTTTCAACTACGCATCAAGAAGCCTGTAGGCCGTAAGGTGGGAAGGATTGTTTCAGTTCTTATAGCCTTCATCTGGATGCCTGGGTTAGCGGAAGTTTCCGCTGTGTCACTCTCTCTTACGTCTGGTATTATCGGACAATAGAGTTTCCTCCCCCACGTAGTGGAGGGCTGGAGGGAGATAGTTGATCCCTGTGGGGACATTGGGCTTTGCTCGGGGTTCCCTGGAGCTGGGGCTTCGTGCCCTTTTTTCCCTGTATCCCTCTGTTGCTAGGGAGGTGATGTGGAGACTAACCCTGCTCGAGGTGTTTTGACCTCAAGGTTTTCCTTGCTTGTTGTTCTAGAGTAGTTTTTTTTACTTTTATCGCCTTGCTCCTTGGAGCGTAGTACTTTAGCAAGGGGTGGTTCCTTCCTTCGGTCAGGACTTGCAAGTTCTTCTCATTATCCGGAGTGCTCTGGATATTGCATTAATATCCCTTTTGTCTGTTTTTTTATCAGATGGGGTGTTAAGTTCTCGGATATGTTTGATCGAACAATTGGGTACACGGACCTGTTTTCTCCCTGAGGCTTCTGGTTGTTGAGGCTTCACTCCCGTTTTCCCTTGTGGACCCAGTTGTGGGTTGTTACCGGAGTCTTAAGCCTAGGGGCTGGTTTGGGGTTCCTCAGTTTCTGGGAACTTGAGCTATGTCTCTTACTCGGTCTACTTGACCTGGTTATGGTTGGCCAGGTTTTCTGAGTGTCTGTTGCTTATTAGGTTTGATGCGCCTTGGAGTTGACTTCCCTGGGTCAGCTTGCTTGGATTCACTGCTCTGCAGGTGAATGGATTTGCAGTGTCTCTGCTGCATCTATCACACAGGGGATGTGTGCTGGCGAGCTGCTTTTTAGGGGAGTCCTTTCCAAGGGCATCTGTGTTGGGGGTTTCTCCTTCGCCTGTAGCTTTGTGCCTCAAAGACAGGTGTTGCCTTCTGGCTCCTTCCTTTTCTTAAGGGGTTTATTCTCTCTTTAATGGTGATGTGGTCCCTTTTTTGGGGCTTCTCCTGGATCAGGAGGTTGGAACGGTGTAACTTATCAGAGAGGGATGTCTCTCTGGGGTGTTACGTTCCATCTGTAGTTTTGCTGGCTTAGTGTCGACACTTTGTTGGGCCTTTTGCTTGATCCTTTGGGTCTACGGCCTTGTCGTCTGTTCTAGGGGTAGAGTTGTACCTGCACTCTGTGAGGATGGCTGTGGCCATTCTTACGCTAGTTCGTGAGTGGGTTTGGGGTTCTTCCATTATCCTTGTTTTGGATCCGCTGATGCTGGGCTGGTCCGGCTGGGCGTGGGTTCGGATAGACGTTGTCATTTTCAGGAACTAGGTGGGCGTAGTTGCTAGCTCCCTAGGCTTACAGGCAGAGGGTCCAGGTTTACACCTCCTTCGGGCTCTGGATGTATCCTCTCCTTTCGGGGGGCCTCGATTGAGGTTATGTGTTCCCCTTTTAGAGACCTGTGTGTAGGTCTGGCGGCTTCAATTGCCTATAGCGTGCCCTTCCTTATGGATTCTGTGGTCACCTTTTGGTTTCCCTTCAGTTCTTCCTTGCCCTATCTCTCTGGGAGTTTAGGCTGGTGTTCCCTTCATAAGTGAGGGGTGAGTGGTGTGGGACCGAATATTGGGCGACGGTGTCTCCTGGAGGACTGTTGGCTCAGTTGAATCCGATTTTGCGGTCTCTAGCTAGGCTTCTGGACTATCTGCGGGTCAGTGTCCTTGGGGCCTTTCCTTTTCAAAGTTTCTCGGCTTCAGGCGAAGCAGAGTTTTTGTTGGGTAGAAGTTCAGGCCTGGTGCCCTCAGTATGGGCCGCCTATTGTACCCTCCTGTCTTGGCATTCAGTGTCCTCTATAGCTTGGGTATTGTTTTCCCAAAAGTAATGAATGGAGCTGTGGACTCTTTCTATTTAAGAAGAAAAACGTAAATTATGGTTACCTGATAATTTTCTTCTGATGGAAAGAGTCCACAGCTCCCCACCCGTATTTTTTTTGTGGGGCATCATTCTGTTATCTTCTGGCACCTTTCACCCTGATATTTCTTCTACTGGTCCTTGTTCCTCGGTTGAATGACTGGGGGATGAGGGGAGTGGGAGGAGTATTTAAGCCTTTGGCTGGGGTGTCTTTGCCTCCTTTTGGTGGCCAGGTTCTTATTTCCCAACAATAATGAATGCAGCTGTGGACTCTTTCCATCAGAAGAAAATAAAATTATCAGGTAAGCATAATTTATGTTTTTCTATATTGTTATTTTAATATTTTTATATTATATAATAAGATGTCATCTCTTGCTTAATATGTTGTATCATTATTTTTAATATAAATTGTAATCTAACAGGTATATCAAAAATTTGTAATCTGTAATATGGTAATCATTATGGCCACTAGAGGGCAGTATAATGTAACAAAGATGGCTACTTTGCCAATTGAAGGGTTAGGTTCCAGAAGCAATGGTTGTAAATCGAAACCGTTGTAAATTGAAACCCAGTTTATAACATAAGTCAATGGGAAGTGAGGGAGTTAGGTTCCAGGCCCCTCTCAAAATTGTATTAAGTAACACCTAATACATTATTTTTAAAGCTTTGAAATGAAGACTTTAAATGCTAAACAGCATTATAAACCTAATTAAATAATCACACAAACAGAACATATCATTAAACTAAGTTAAATGAACAAAAACATTTGCTAAAATAGCTTTATAAACCTAATAAAAAATCACACAACACAGACTTTACTTGCATTTTTTTGCAAACAGTTCTTTCTATGCATTCCAATCTGGACTGTTTTATAGACAGGAAGATCTTGTTCATTTGAAAGCTGCTCGATAGCTCAGGTCTAGATAAACTGATTAATTTCAGCCTGCTTGCATATCATTGCTGCAACACAAGCAGACAGCTCCACCCACTGGCTATTTTAATCAATGCACTGCTTCTCAATGCTTTTCAATAGCAGTCACATGACTGAAAAAAAAGGTTGTTATTCTGAAACGGCACAAATTGAACCGTCGTAAACCGAGGGCCACCTGTATAGTTATTTATATATATATAGTTATATATGTATGTATATATAATAAAAATAAATATCAAATAAATGTGTGTGCTTTTTTTCTGCCACAAGACATACTACTCTTCATTGTCACCCTGTTATCTGCAGGCTGCCCAGTATTTTTTTGAAGGACAGCTGGCAACCCTATACACACATACTGTATAGACGTGCATTTAAGATCTTTGCAGGTAAAAGGAAACTAAACCCATTTTTTTTTCTTTCATGATTCAGATAGACCATGCAATTTTAAGTGACTTTCTATTTCACTCCTATTATCAATTGTTCTACGTTCTCTTCCTATCTTTATTTAAAAAGCACTATGAAAGAAAGACATTTATCAGGTAAGCATAAATTGTGCTTTTGACTAGACTGTCCTGTTTTTTCCTAAAGGAATATAATATAAACCTACCAAGTCATACAGTGTTTTTTTTTTTTTTTAAATTCATGTCCACGTCTGTGCCACGCAAACAATTTGCAGGAAGAAAATTTGACACACTATTCCAGTCCGTCAGACTCTTTACTTTTTGCAGTTTTTATTATTAATTTTTTGCACATTCCAACTCTTACACATTGGACTTAATAAAGTTTTGTCTTTGACTGTTTCAAGTGGTATATCTTGGCTGTCACCAACTTTTTTGTTAAAGTTTTGTGCATGCTCAGTCCACACCTTAAAGACAACACTTTTTCTTTTTTTTTTATAAAATAAAAAAATAAATCTACTTGGCTGTAAAAAAAAAAAAAAAAAAAAAAAACTACTTAGACAAACCAAACGTATTTAAACACAGCTCTGTGTATTTTTCAAAAAGATTGGAATTCATGTCAGTTGATTTTTTTACAGAAAATGTCATGAAATGAGGTAAAATAGAAAACTTGTCTTGAATAGATAAATAATTTCCATGAAGATTCTGAATGATCCTTATATAAGGTAGAAAATATTATTTTTTATATTTTCTTTAAAAGGAGGTTAGAACATTTACAATATATATACATATACACAGGCATATTTATAAGCATATATTTAAAGTGATACACACACACATATATTATATTTTAATTTTATACATTTGTAAAATCCAAATGACTTACTTCATATATAAAAAGGTGGAATACATTTAAAGGGATAAGAAAGTCAAAAATAAACTTGCTTGATTCATATAGAGCATGTAATTTTAAGATACTTCTGTTTTCAAATGTGCTTAGTTCTCTTGTTTTCCCTTGTTGAAAAAAAATACACACATATCATACATCAGTGGGAGCTGCTGCTGATTGGTGCCTGCACACATTTGTCTCTTGTGATTGGCTAATTAGATGTGTTCAGCTTCCTGTCAGTAGTGTAATGCTGTTCCTTCAGCAATGGATAACAAAAGAATGAAGCAAATTTGATAATAGAAGTAAATTGGAAAGTTGTTTAAAATTGTATGTTCTATTTGAATCATAGAAGATTGTTTGGGGTTTACTATCCCTTTAACTCTGGAACTGCTTGGGTGAGTTTTATGAAAAAGCAATTTATTTCAGCTTGTCTATGGCTCTGACTCTCAAAACTTTGTACTTTGGGACACCCTTGGATGAATGTTCTAGAATTTAGTTTTTAATTACATAAATTAGCATATACATAGTTATGATTCTTCTTGTTGACACAAAACAGACAGCATACAAGTAATTCAAAGAGATAACAGCTTTCCTTATTTCACATAAGTTGTTTTAAGAGGAACACAAGGGTTACTATCAGTAGATCACCAGAAATTTCAGTTTTGAGCGATATATTTTATTTAAAACTTTTTTGCTACTAATGCTACCTGCATGAGAGCATGGAAGGACCCCCCTCCCCCTGTGGCCCGCAAAAGGGTAGGGTCAACTGTAGGTGAGGTGGGTGCAGTGAGAGAGCTGTTAAAGGGACATTCCAGTCAAAATTTAAATGCACATAGATTTATTACATCTTTGAATAGAAACATATTTGCAATATAAATGTATTGGCAAAAATGCTTCTAGTAAAAGTTATCACTGTTTTAGTGTTAACATTTTTCTCTGCACGTGCATGTGAAGCATAGCTAGATATTCGCACTGCACCCACATTTAAAATAATACAGCTGCTCAGATCATCAGTGGGACTTGTATCCTCATCAATTAACAAATTGAGTTTCCAATTTTGGCTGGAATATCCCTTTAAGTAAGGGGTTAGGCAGAAAGTGGGCAGCAGTTTGTGTTTGATCAATCCCTCTCCAATGTTTATGTTGTTGGTTTTTGCATTGAGTGGGTTGCAGATGTTTACCTATTTTAGGTCAATGAGTGGATAGTGGTACATCCTGTTGGGTAGCAGGGGAGAGTGGCACAACTGTGGGGTGTGTTGGCTGAGCTTGTCAATGTCAACCCATGTGTTATGTGGGCAAGCACTCTGGTTATGGTTAATTTGCTATTTATTATATTTATAAAGTTTTAATAAAGTTGGGATGCGGCCTTTTCACCCCAATACTGATTGTCAGTCTTTTATTTAATTGAGCGAGTGGACACTAGGGGGGGTCACACATCTTTGCTATATTAGTCCTTTTTTTTCTTATTTCCCCCTGAGGTGTTTTTTCACTACCAAGCGGAGTAATTGTCCCTATTTAAATGATCATTGTACTATAACATTGTTTTTATCTTAATATGTTTCCAATGACTTTTTATACCAGTGGCAGAGTATAAAATGTATGATAAATTGCTCATGTATGTTTATTTTTGTATTTGAAATGGTTGTTTTTGTACTTTGAAACCACAACCCATCAAAAGGGTTGAGCTTGCATGGAAATCAGATTTCCTTATTTTATCACTTTCTGTTCACACCCATGCTTTTTTATATTATCTCTGTAAACAAAAGCCCAATACTTAGAGAGAACAATTGAAAATTAACATTGTATTGCTTATCTCTTCTACTGAGTGTGTAATTTATTCTGTTGGCTGTCTACACAGCTTTTCTTCAGCCTATACTTAAATATAGAAACTTTTAGTATAGGTAGGGATACCACAGACAAAAACAAATTATGCTTACCGGATAATTTCATTTCCATCTGTGGGAGGAGAGTCCACTGCTTTATCCATTACTTGTTGGAATTAAGAACCTGGCCAGCAGGAGGAGGCAAAGACACCCCAGCTAAAGGCTTAAATACCTCCCGCACTCCCCTCATCCCCCATTCATTCTGCCAAGGGAACAAGGAACAGTAGGAGAAATATCATATATAAATGGTGCCAGAAGAATAAAATTAAATTTAGGTCCGCTCACCAGAGAAACGGGCGGGGGCAGTGGACTCTCATCCCACAGATGGAAATTAAATCATCAGGCAAGCCTAATTTATGTTTTCCATCTTAATTGGAGAGTCCACTGCTCCATTAATTACTTGTGGGAACAAATACTCAAGCTCTAGAGGACACTGAATGAAAAAACCGTGAGGGCAAAAAGAGGCGGACCCTAAACTGAGGGCACCACAGCCTGCAGAACCTTTTTCCCAAAAGCTGCTTCCGCCGAAGCAAAAACGTCAAATTTATAAAAATTTGCAAAAGTATGTAAGGAAGACCAAGTGGCCGCCTTACAAATCTGCTTCATAGAGGCCTCATTCTTAAAGGCCCAAGAACAGGCCACAGCTCTAGTTGAGTGAGTCGTAATCCTCTGAGGAGGTTTGTGTCCTGCTGTCTCATATGCCAGAAGGATCATACTCCTCAACCAAAAGGATAGAGAAAGTAGCAGAGGCCCTTTGTCCCATGCGTTTCCCTGAATACACAACAAATAAGGATGAAGTCTGTCTGAACTACTTCGTGGCCTGAAGATAAAACTTCAAAGCCCAAAACCACATCCAGATTATGAAGTAACCTTTCCTTTGAAGAAGAAGGGTTAGGACGCAGAGAAGGAACTACTATTTCCTGATTGATGTTACGACTTGACACCACCTTGGGTAGGAATCCCAATTCAGTGCAAAGAACAGCCTTATCATCGTGAAAAATGAAGTAGGGAGGCTCACATTGCAAGGCCGCCAACTCAGAGACTCTGCATGCCGATGCAATAGCCAGTAGGAATAGGACTTTCCATGAAAGAATCTTAATGTCAAGCGCATGCATAGGCTCAAACATAGCCCTCGGTAAAACTTTAAGAACCAAGTTTAAGCTCCAAGGAGGAGCCGAATTCCTAAAGACAGACCTGATCCTAACCAGAGCCTGAACAAATGACTGAATGTCAGGAAGCTCTGCAAGCCTTTTATGCAACAGTACAGATAAAGCCGAAACCTGTCCCCTTAGGTAACTGGCAGCAAGACCCTTATCCAGACCGTCCTGGAGAAAGGCCAAAATCCTGGATACCCTGACCTTGTGCCAGGGGTATCCTCAATCCTCACACCAGGACAAGTAGGTCCTGCACACCCTGTGGTAGATGCGTCGAGTGACCGGATTCCTGGCCTGAACTAGAGTGTCAATAACTCTTTCCAAAAATCCTCTCTTGGCTAAGACTAGACGTTCAATCTCCACGCAGTCAGCCTCAGAGAATCGAGATTTTAAAGTTGAAAAGGACCTTGAACCAACAGATCCCTGCGACAAGGTAACCTCAACGGACGGAGATGACATCCCCACCAGAACTGCAAACCACATCCTCCACGGCCATGACGGAGTAATCAGAATAGCCAAAGCTTGCTCCTGCTTGATGCGGGCTACCACACAAGGTAAAAGTGGCAACGGTGGAAATATGTAAATTAGGTTGAAGTCCCAGGGCATCGCCAAGGCATCTATCAGTTCCGCCTGGGGATACCTGGATTCCGACCCATATCTGGGTAGCTTGCAATTGAATCTGGACGCCATGAGATCTATCTCCGGTGTCCCCCATCTGTTGCAGATCTCTGCGAACACCTTGGGATGGAAAGACCATTCCCATGGATGAAATGTCTGTCTGCTCAGAAAATTTGTTTCCCAGTTGTCCACACCCAGAATGTGGATTACTGAGAGTGAACAATTGTGTCTGCCCATTCCAGAATCAGAGATACTTCCCTCATGGCTAGGGAACTTCTTGTTCCCCCCGATGGTTTATGTAAGCCATCAAGGTAATGTTGTCCGACTGGAATCTGATGAATTGGGACGACCCCAGGAGGGGCCAAGCCCTCAGTGCAGTAAATATCGCTTGAAGTTCCAGAATATTTATAGGTAGACTCAACTCCTCTCGAGTCCATCTGATCTGTGCCTTACTGGTACCCCAAACAGCTCCCCATCCTGTTCTGATAGACTTGCATCGAAGGTCACAATTTCCCAGGATGGTCTCAAGAAGGATGTACCCTGTGAAAGCTGCCCCAGTCTGGTCCACCAAGATAGGGACTCCCTCACTGGTCTGTCCAGAGATATCTGTTGGGCCAGATCTGAATGATCGGCATTCCATTGTCTCAACATGCACAGCTGAAGAGGTCTGAGATGGAACCTGGTGAATTGAATGACATCTATACACCTGGCCACAGATGTCCTGGAGGATGTCTGAAGAGTTAGACAGTTGGACACAAGTATGCAATGTCTCTGATCTGTCAAGAATATCTTCATGACTGAAGAATTTATTATCGTACCCAGGAATTCCACCCTGTTACTGGGGACCAATGAACTCTTTCCTTCATTTATCTTCCACCCGTGGGACTGAAGGAGAAGGAGAAGAGCTCTTGAGTGATCCTCCGCAAGACTGTAGGACAGAGCCTGGACCAGGATATCGTCCAGATAAGGAGCCACCGCAATCCCTCTGGCTTACGCTACCGCGAGTAGAGCTCCCAGAACCTTTGTAAAGACTCTTGGGGCAATCGCCAAACCAAACGAAAAGGGCCACAAACTGGAAGTGCTGGTCCAGTAAGGCAAATCTTAGAAACCTGAAGTGATCTCTATGGACATGAAGGTAAGGATCCTTCAGGTCTATAGTTGTCATGAATTGCCCCTCTTGAACCAGGGGCGAAATTGACCTTATCGTCTCCATTTTGAATGATGGAACTGACAAAAACTTAATTAGGGCCTTTAGGTCCAGAATTGGACAAAATGTGCCATTCTTCTTTAGGACCACAAAAAGGTTTGAATAATACCCCAGACCTCTTTCTGCCGCAGGGACTGAGATGATTACCCCGAGAGACGAGAGATCCCTCACACACCCTAGGAAGGCGTCTCTCTTTTCTGGCCTTGAAGATATGTTTGACAGGAGGAACCTGCCTCTGGGCGGATATGACTTGAAACTTATCCTGTAGCCCTGAGCTATGACCCCAGAACCCAAGGGTCTATAATGTCTCTTCTACAGGCCTCCACAAAAAGAGGAGACCCCTTCATGCCGACTTTGACTTTGCAAGCTTCTTGTTCTGCTTGGACTTGTTCCAAGAGTTAGCTTGCTTCCAAGATCCCTTGGACTGCTCAGACTTTGCGGCAGGCTGCTGGCGCTGAGACTTGTCCAAACAAAAGGGACAAAAAGTAGATCCCTTAGATTTAGCCTTCTTATCCTGAACAAGAAGGCATCCTTGCCACCCGTAAACGTAGCTATGATGGAATCCAGTTCCGGGCTAAACAAAACTTTTCCCTTGAACGGGAGGGAAAGCAATCGAGACTTGGAAGTCATGTCAGCAGACCACGACTTTAGCCACAGAGCCCTGCGGGCTACAACAGAAAAACCTGATATCTTAACATTCAGGCAAATAATCTGCATGTTAGCATCACAAATGAATGAATATGCTACCCTTAAGGCCTTAATTCATTCTAGAATCTCATTGAGGGGAGTCTCCACCTCAAACATTGCTGATAGAGCGTCACACCAGTAGGTAGCCACACCAGCCACTGCAGCTACGACCGTCGCTGGTTGAAAAACAAACCCCATGAGTTGGAACATCTTCTGCAACATGGACTCCATCTTTTTATCCATGGTTTCCTTGAAAGAGGAGCTATCCTCTAGCGGAATAGTTGTTCTCTTAGCGAGCGTGGAGATAGCACCATCCACCTTAGGAATGGTTCCCCACAGTTCAAGCTGTGCTTCCGGAATGGGGAATAGCTTTTTAAAAGAAGTAGAGGGGGAAAAGGATGAACCAAGTTTCTCCCATTCATTCTTAATAATGTTAGCCATCTGGACGGGAACTGGGAAGGCCTGGGGCACTACCCTGTCCTCGTAAACCTTACAAGTTTAGGGATCGAAGGTTCCTCCGATAGTTTCGGTTCTGGAACCTCCAACGTAGCAAGCACCTCTTTCAGCAGAAAATGCAAATGCTCCATTTTAAATTTAAAATCTGGTTCACCCACGGATGGAGGCTTAGAAGGAGATGATTCTGACCCAGAAGCAACATCCTCCGATAACTCAGAGTTATCCTCCTCAGTGAATAATCTATCTGAGACATCCAGCAGAGTCGAGGAACCCTGAGATGGATAGCAACAACAACAACTAGTATTTATATAGTGCCTTTCTCCCAGTGGGACTCAAAGCGCTTTTTCGAATTAACCAAATCGGCAGCTGAATAGTAATTATTATTACCCAATTTAATGGTACTCATTTTATCAACCTCGGAAAGATGAAGGACTGAGTTGGACCTGCCGGGATTTGAACCTGTTACCTTGGATCATTTAAACAGGCTTTTTTGTAGTCATGGCATTTACCAACTGAGCTACCTCCATAAGAGACTACTCAGAATCTTCCGACACTTCTCTTCCAACTTTCTGTGACGAAAGGCAAAGAATGACTGGGGGATGAGGGGAGTGGGGGAGGTATTTAAGGGTATTTTAGGGTGTCTTTGCCTCCTCTTGGTGGCCAGGTTCTTAATTCCCACAAGTAATGAATGAAGCAGTGGACTCTCCCCCCATTAAGATGGAAATTAGCTATTTCAAATGCTGAAATAAAGTAAAAGGAGATATTTGTACACAATGTAATACACACCAGCACATAAAATGAATCAAAAGGGAGAAGAAAATAGGGTACACTGTCCATTTAAGTATACTGTTGCATTGCAAATTTATGGTATTTATCTATTTTCTAACTTTTTTTTTTTTTGCTTTTTCTTCTGCTATCTACCCTATACCTGCTGAGTAGAGAACACTAAATCTATTTGTCAGACATTAAATGTTCAGGTTAATCAGCAGCAGGTGAAAGCTATAGGGGTCATGGGTCATAACTATGGAGGGGCATGTACTGTATATGGGAGGTGAATATATATATTTATTTTTTTAAGAGTGATTTGGGCTGTTTCCACCTTTAATTATATGTGAAACCCTCAAATGAGGGCTGTGATACCCCAGGCCATCCTGTATAGTTACCCATTGTCCAGTTTTTCCCGGGACAGTCACGTTTTTTGGCTTCCTGTCCCTGCCTTTTAAAGGGACATTCCAACTTAAATGTTTTTATTTAATTATGCATAGAAGTCACACATCAGATATATAAAAAACAAATTAGTGAAACATAAAATATTGTTTACATTCACACAAAATGCCTTTCACACAAAATGCCTCAGGAAAAACCTTATTGTCAGTCTTTTGTAGGCTGCTGAGGCTGTCCAATAATTTTCAGTATGTAAATTAGTCACTAATAACCAGAGTGTGCGCATATTCATGCACATTAGCTATTGTTTTCACCTCACAAGTTATATACCAGGAGGTGGTAGGCAGATGCATATGTGTATATTTTTAAAAATATTGTCTATATACTGTATTATATATAGCTTGGGGCTCATTAATGTTTGTAAAGTATAGCGTTTAATTTAAAAAAAAGATGTGACAGAAAAAAATATAACATTTTGACGTTAATTATTAATTTAGGTAGAAATATTTACCTAACTATAGTTATACTAATAAACAAATCTGTATTGAGAAAATTCTCTAACTGAAGTGCTTAAAAAACAATACTTACTAAGGTTGTTTGCTGGTAACAATGCAGCTGAGAATTGTCAGCATTACGGAGTGAAGTGGTAGTGTGCAACGTCACAAATGCACCGCACATGCGCACATGATGCACGTTACCAGAACTCGTTCATGAAGCGCATCCATGGTCGTATATTAATACGACTTAGTGCATTTGCTATGGTATGGATAAAAAACAAGGGGCAGAGGAAAAATTATAATTTTAAAAACGCTATATATAGAAAATGAAGCATTTAAGTAAAATAGTATATATTGCAAAGTTAAATGTTTTTAAATAATCTGCACATTAGATAGTTGATAGAAAAGTGCTGAAATGTCCCTTTAAGTATGTCCCTTGTTCTATTTAGTATGTATTTAGTTTAATAATATTGTGTGCAGTGCAGTACTCCCAACACAGAGGGCGCTGTGGCTTATGATTTTACACTGTTGTCTTTAGTAGTCTGTAGTCTGTAGGTATTTTTTTTCTATAGTCTTCTTTATCTGTGTTCTCCTGTTATACTGACATTTAGCAGTGTGTAGTCAAGTGTTAGGTAGGGGGAAGCCATAAGATGTGATATACAACACCAGGGTGGGTAGGAGGCAAGGAGTGAGGAAACGAGGCATTTTAATAGTGTTGCACAATTTGGAAGTGGAATTGTCCCCATTTATATACTGAGACTTTGCTTAGTTTAATGCATCAAGTTCTTCATTTGCTGGGACTGGAATTCATAAAACATATTAAAAAATCCAGATTTACTGGGGAATTTCTGGGTCTATTAACCTACTGCCCACACTCACTGCCACCAATAGAGCTTTACAAAAACTCAACTGCTTTTATAGCAAGACCTGAGCTATTACAGGGCCAAATCCCCTTAAGCACATGTACATCTGTGTCATTAAGGATTTAAACAGTACTTTTTCATGTGCATGATAGAATTATTTTGAGTTTAACATCCCTTTAAAGTTTCTTATTCTGTTGCCATTGTTTGCCCCATTTAATAATGATCACCAGTTCTATTCCAAATTCTAGAGCAAATTCTAGAGCAAAATTGACATTATAATTCATTACAGCATGTCATGTTTGCCTTAGTAACCCTAGATTACCTATGTGTTTAACAAGTTTATGGGAGGTTAAATGCATAGTTAAATATTTTTCTGGAGCAGCAAACATTGCATCTTCCAAGCAGGTACCTGCTGGTTTGCCAACCAGGAGCAGCCACTGCATTATCCGCCAGTCACCAGTAGCTTCTTGTTCATAAGTTGAAGAGTTTGTGGCTCCCTAGTGGGATTTTACTTGTGTGTTTAACATATTTGCTGGGGTTAAACACATAGTAAAAGAGGGCCGATGATGCAAAAATTAAATGCTCTAATGAATTACATGGCAGAATTTCAATCAGAGGACAAAAGTAGGATCAGATAAGTGGTAAACTTGTTATTAAATTGTAAATTTAACAACAAAAAAACAGAACTTGAGTTTTAAAGTACTATATATATTAATTCTCAGGAGCTTTTGAACAACATTTTACACTTTGATAGTCCTTAGTCCATGCACCAGCAATTTCTCCACAAGTGACTTTTTTCCTATACAAATTTACAACATCCTTCAGACTTCTGCTCTTCTCTGAGCTTATTAGATTTCTCATAAGATACTTAGCCCCTGACTTTATCAGGCAGGAAGTAGACAAACCATTAGTTTCCTGTAATTTAACAACCAGTCGGCCAAGTTCTTTAAACAAGTGGTATCTGGTGATTTTCCTCAGTTTACTGGGGATATCCTGCTTATCACAAAGGCCTTCAAAAAAGACCATGGTGTAGTCTTCAAGATTTCCATTCTTTTCCAACTCAAGGTCATTCATTAAGCAAGACATAGCAGCACCAAATAGGTTTACTGGGTCTCCCCATGCCAGAGTGTTCAGCTGACCTTCTTTCCATTGTTTATACATCAATGTGCTTGTCTTAGTCCATACGATAATTACCTTCCCTTTCCTTTGTGCCACCATATCCCTGTTTCTGGAAAACCAAGGGAGGACTCCTGTCTTGCTAACTGTGTTCATATCCCAGAGGTCCAAGATAACATCACAACCCAGAAAACGTTGAAGGAAGGAAGCAAAGGTGCAGATAACATGTTTGTACTCTGCACAGTCTGGGGAATACACCAGTAGTACGGTCCGCCTCCAGATAGGGGCTGTGGAGAAAGCAGTATTAGCAAAGGTTACATTAGCTAAAGATAATGTTCAAGTCAAAAGCAATAAATACTGATAGCACTAATATATGTATTTGTGGAGTACATGGACATATACTGTATTACATTAAGACATTATCTATTAGATATCTGGATTTGGAGGGTTCGGATACCTCAGAATGTTATTGGGTTATTGAGTTATTTTTAGAGCCAAATTTATTCTTGAGAAACTGCAACACATTAGGATCTGGTGGCAAACCTATATCTAGACATCTTTTCACTCTGATAATATAAATCCATACAATATCCACCTGTACAATGCACCCCTGTACAATAAAGCACCATACATTATACATTTATACAACCTACATTATTCATCCCTTCAATGGTACATTGCTACCTAATTTGCCTAAAGACAGCTCCTGCCTACACAAGATCACATGACTATATACACTGATGTATTTGATGTGGTTTCTGAGTCAAAGATAACAAACCGAAAGGGACATCAAAATGTTCTTTTATGAGTCAAAAATATTGTATACATTAAACAAAATAAACTGAAACTTACTAGTTTATTTCTACTTAACATATTTACTTCATTCTCTTGGTACCCTTTGTTAAAGAGCACACACAAGGGTGTGCAGCAGTTGTGTTATAGTTTATGTAAAAAGTGCTGCCATCTAATGTTCAAAAGTGGTTAACATTGTATTAAAGATAATACGCCCTATCTAAAGTATGAAAGGAAATGGTTTTTGTGTCCCTTTAATAAAGGACTCTTATTCCTGGACATAATTCATACAGATTGCACCAGTAGTTACTAACCCAGTTAATATGGCCCATAACATACCAGGATTGGTAAATACCCCCCGCCCCTCCAGCTTAGCATACAACAGTGAATTATTCGCCTATTTGTGCTATGTGAGTTTAGATAGGAATACACAGAACTCCTGGTGCTAATTATATGCTTGGAATCCCCAGTGCACCCCTATTTCACCAGCTTGGCACTGGAAGCTTTGATACTGGTACGGAACATACTAAGGAAGCGTTTCTCACCTGTAATCCACTTCACAATTCTTCCATAGATTAGATACATAACCAGGACAAGTGTGAAAACCGCCAAGATAGAGGCAAGGAAAAACAAACCCAGGTGTTTGTGGGAATCTGCAAAGACCAACAAGAATTGAATTATCATCAGCTATTTTTGTTTACAGTGAGTTTTACTAATGTTATCAATGATTGGCTGAAATTATTTGCACTCCCTCATGTGTTTACTTAAAGTACTGGCCAACTTCTATTCTGAGGCTTTTTTTTTTTCAGGATAGATGGGTAGTACAGCCAAAGGGGGTAGCTGGCACGATAATTAAACATGTGCATAAGCACTGTAAAAAGGTATGCTAAAGAACATTTTTTTAAATAAAAGCAGTTAATTATTGATAATTCTTTTATACATTTATTTTTAATGCACTAAAAAAAATTCTTGTGTTAAGACTGACTATAAAGGGACATTAACCCAAAACTTTTAAAATAAAACATTTAATTTATTTCTGTGATCTAATTTGCTTCATTCTCTTGTTATCCTTTGTTGTAGGAACAGCAATGCACTACTGAGAACTAGCTGAAGAGTTTTTGATTGAATCAGTGACACAAGGCATTTATGTGCAGCCACCAATCAGCAGCTAGAACCCAGTGGCGCATTGCTTCTCCGGAAAACTACCTAGTTATACTTTTCAACAAAGGAAATGAAGAGAACAAAGCAAATTATATACTTCTATCTAAAGCATGAAAGTTTAATTTTGACTTTACTGTCCCTTAAAAAATAGTTTTATACAATTATTTAACCCCTTATTGACGGCTGATGTACCCTGTATGCCAGCTGTGATTTTTAAAGGCAAGACCGTGCTATAGCTGAATGTCTTCTGGAGTGAGGCACGTAATATTAGCCTGTGTCTGCTCTGGTTGCATGACTAGTGCTATAACTGGCATAACAACTGCCATAAGCACACAAAAAAAGTTCCAATTTACTTTATTTTCTTGGGCATCACCGAAATAATTGGTGTACATAGCCAAAATACACAACTAAACTGAATATCTTGTAAAATGTGGACTTTTTAGGTTTGCAAAAAAAAACAAAAAACTACTATACTTTGTTAAACATGTTCTGTTAAGTTCCATCAAATGTAAGAAAACTGATTTATACAAAGGGGCATATTTATCAAGCTCGCCGGAAACAGAAGAAGTCCACCTGCTCTGAGGTGGCGGACAGAAATCAACCTGATCAAATCTGATTGGGTTGATTGACATGGTGACACCCCCTGCTAGCAGCCGATTGGCCGCAAATCTACAGGGGGCGGCATTGCACCAGAAGTTCACAAGAATTGCTGGTGCAACGATAAATGCTGAGAGCGTATGCTGTCGGCATTTATCGATATGCATCGGACATAATCCGCTATATCGGATCATGTCTGCTATGTCGGATCATGTCCGCTCGCACCTTAGTAAATAGGCACCAAAGGGTTCAATTTATTAAAAGCTGGGCGGACATGATTCGCTGAAATTAATCATGTTCCCCCCGATATCACTAAAAGCCGACAGCATACAATGTTGGCATTTAACATTGCACATGCATTTCTTGTGAAATGCTTGTGCAATGCAGCCCCCTGCACATTCGCGGCCAATCGTTCATTAGCAGGGGGTGTCAATCATCCTGATCGGATCAAATCTTGATGATTTCACTCCGCCACCTAAAATGTGGGGGACAAGTTATGGAGCAGCGGTCTTATGACTGCTGCTTCTTAACTTTCGTTTCCAGCAAGCCAGAAACTTTTGGCGTAGAAAGCGGCAAAAGAAAAGGTTCACTTACAGTCGGGACAGAGTATACGCTTGTATGAAAACTGGACATCAGTACGCCAAACCTGCAGCAAAAAACAAACATAACTAGTATTACTAACTAGAGTTCAATAAATATAAACAATATGTACAAATTTAAGAATAAAATATAACAATATTACATATATAACAATATTACATATATAACAATATTAAATATATAACAATATTACATATATAACAATATTAAATATATAACAATATTACATATATAACAATATTACATATAAAACAATATTAAATATATTTGTGATTGCTAAAAAGTACACGCTGTAAGGGGGTACAATGTTGTTATATGGACAGATCTAAAGGGTTTAAGGAGACATGGAAGTTACATATCCTTTTAAATTTTTTAAAAAAGGAAGAAAAGGTCAAAGAGCAACATTAGCCCTTAATAACAAAAACAAGGCACCCTAAACATTAAATACATTTCATGCACCTCCTCATTATGGGTGGCACAATTTTGGAACCTAGGTTTCACTGCAGGTATCTAATTAAGAGTTGCCGTATTTGTGCAAACTCATCAGCACTGGAATGCAGTGAAAGCTAGATTTCAATATGGCAGCACCCATGACTAGAGGAAGGTAGGGAAAAACCTCAATACTAGGCTTATAAAAAGTACTCTTATTTAGCGGTCTATACTTTGGATCCCTTCTATATTGCTCCTATACACTGTTTGCAATCACTGATGTTTTGCAACACAAGTAACAAGTGAGTAGACACATGCTTTTTATACTGGCTTTAATTATATAGAGGATTGTCTTTGATACTGTGTCCAAGCAACACAGAACGACTGCAGCAAAAATGACAGCAGAACTCCATATCCACCTTGAAGACTCTGTTTATTGAAAAACAGTCTGCAGAGCCCTTCACAAAGCCAACATCCATGGAATAGCTGTCACTGTGAAACCTTTAATCACAGACAACGGAGCTAAAATGTGAAAAAGATTGTGCCATGATCAAAAAACCTGGACAGCTGAAGACTGGAAATAAGTAATATGGTCCAATTAATCAACATTTTCAATATTCTCAACAGCAGGTCGGTTTTATGTATGGAGAACCCCTAAGCAAGTGTACCACTCAGACTGTTTGCTTCCATCTGTCAAAGATTGGGGTGGATCTGTGATAATTTAGGTGCCATATCTTGGTATTCAGCTGTCCCCATCATTACGCTAAATGGTTGAGTTACTGCCAGCAAGTACTTGGACATTCTAAGCGATCGGTTGCTTCATATGGTAAGAAACAGATTGTCTTCTCCTACATCCTTGAAGCAATTATGAGATATTCTGAATAGTACAATATTCCACTGAAGAATATTCAAAAGTTTTATGAATCTATTCCAAGAAGGTTGGAATCTGTATTAAAAGCAAAAGGTGGTTCAACACCTTATTAATAAAGAAATATCACTTTTTTTCCCAGTATTCACATTATTTTATCCAACTCCATACTCATTTTTGATCAAATACTTCGAAATAAAGAAGACTGTAAATGTGATACTATAGTGATATTGTTGGCTAGAATGGAATTTTAATAGTTGGGCAGATAACTTGACTCCTACTATTAATCTTTCAAAAATTTTAGTATAGCAATATTTGGTCTGCACACAGTCTACAGATAGATCCCACAGTAATAAAAATTGGGATTTAAGATTTTTCAGATATTCCCACAAAATGGCAATTGCTTTCACCATTTTTAAATACAATATACATGCTCGAGACCAACCTTTGGTGGCAGTGGCTCATTTGGGACACTTGGGGGTGGACTGGATAAGGAACAGACTAGACACACTGCCTTATAAGCAGTCTTTTACACTATCTGTGATGACTTGTACTTTATATTGGCATTTATGTGTCGCATAGTGTTTGTTTTTTGTATGTTTGTGAGTTTTTTTTCTTTTTATGTTTTTATCCATAATGTCTTTTAAAACAAAAGTCAGAAGAGACGCTATTATAATTAGTTTTTTGCCAATAAATGAATGAATGTAGATTGGACGTTACTTGCCATGTCTTAAGGAGGTGGGCACATAAAGTATGTATCACTTATTTCCTTATAAAGTTTATATTTATGAATGTTCTGGAACAATGGTGCCGATTTATCAAGGGCGGAATGTCCCCTGATGACCCTGTTTCTGCGCGAGCCTTCAGGCTAGCCGGAATCAGCAGTTAAGAAGCAGCTTAAGACCGCTGCTCCTTAACTCGTCCACCACCTTTGAGGCGGCAGACAGCAATCAACCTGATCAGATACGATCGGGTTGATTGACACCCCCTGCTAGCAGCTGATTGGCCGCAAATCTGCAGGGGGAGGCATTGTACACGCAGTTCACCAGAACTGCTTGTGCAATGTTAAATGCCGACAGCGTATGCTGTCGGCATTCTGCGATATCGGGCGGACATATTTTGCTAAAGCGAATAATGTCCGTCCGCCATTTGGTAAATCGGCCCCAATGTCTTTACTATGTCCCTCTGCCAATCATTAAAAGTTAAAAAACGTTTTGTTTTGTTTCTAAACTTGCCTTTTAAAATAGAGTCCAATAAAATATGTATTACTAGTGATATACTGTTATTTTTGCATCCATATAAAAATTATTAGAAAATTCTGAGTTTAAAGATGCTGAAGATTCATTGCTTCTTTGTTTATATCTTAAAATCCTGTTTTGTTCTCAGATAATGTAGGTGGAACAAAAGCACACAACGTAAGATAATATTCAGCTATTTGGCAAACAGGACACACTTACCTGCACGCAGATGCCTTTTGAGGAAGTGGGTAAAGAGAGATGCACCTCGTTTGAACTGTTATGATGTTGCTACAAGAAAAATACAGCAAATATTTGAATATGCTAAATATTTATATCTGTTTATACATAATGGGGCCGATTTATCAAGCTCTTCCGACTTGCCGGAAACAGAAGCTATGATGCAGCGGTCTAAAGACCGCTACTCTATAACAGGTCCACCTGCTCTGAGGCCGCGGACAGAAATCAACCTGATCGAATACGATCGGGTTGATTGACACCCCCTGCAAGCGGCTGATTTACCGCGAATCTGCAGGGGGCGGCATTGCACCAGCTATTCACAAGAACTGCTGGTGCAATGATAAGTGCTGACAGCGTATGCTGTCAGCATTTATTGATGTGCAGCGGATATGATACGTTACATTATATCATGTCCACTCACACTATGATAAATCTACCCCAATGTCTCAGTTCTATAAAGCGACACACTATTTAAGCAAAAAAAAATATAGGCTTTCCTAGATAAATCCAACAATTCTTAAAGGGACAGTCTACTCCAGAATTTCATTTTTTTTTTCTTTATTACCCATTCCCCAGTTGTGCATAAATAACACAGTTCTATTAATATACTTTTTAGCTCTGTAAATACCTTATATCTAAGCCTCTGTAGACTGCCCCTCATTTCAATTCTTTTGACAGACATGCATTTCAGCCAATCAGTGCTGACTCATAAATAACTCCATAGGAGTGAGCACAGTTATATATGGAACACATGAATTAGCACTGCCTAGCTGTGACAAACTATCAAAATGCACTGAGATAAGAGGTGGCCTTCAAGGGCTTAGAAATTAGCATATGAGCCTACCTAGGTTTAGCTTTCAATAAAGTATACCATATACATTGTATATTACTTTTTTTTATACATCTGATTTTGTAATATGCAAAATGTGTCACTTTTCGTGCAAGCCAGTCCCTGCACATATACTTCAAATCTAAACTGTTAATTAAATGGCAGCTAGTTTTTACTTTCTGTATCAGTAAGTACAGATATTAGATTTTCATATACCCTTTTTTAATGTAGGTTAATAAAAAATATAATAATGCTATTGGGACATAAAAGTGCAAAAAAGAAAATGCTCTTCTTTTAACTATGTGTTTAACCCATAAAAAAGGTTCCAGAGCAGCAGTGCACTGTTGGGAAATAGCTGAACATGTGATGAGCCAATGATAAGAGGCTGTGGGTTTAGCCACCAATCACCAGCTAGCTCCTAGTAGTGTATTGCTGATGAGTTTGCCTAGTTATGTTTTTCAACAAAGGTATCAAGAGTTACAAGATGGATTTGATAATAGAAGTACATTGAGAAGTCTCATAAAGTTGCATGCTCTGTCTAAACCACAAAAGTTTAATTTTGATTTTAATGTCTCCTTAACGTATCAGGTGAAAAAAGTGTGTTACAAACAGGTGCTTGACAAATAGTAGCCATTCCCATGGGATTAAGTCAAAAACAGGCTTGGAGGTTAGCACTGCTGGCAAAACCTGTGCCAAGTAGGGCTGTATATGCAAGGATTCTTAAAGGGACAGTAAGCACCATGAGATTTTTTTATTTAAAATGTTTAGTTATGTATAATGAAACCAACTTTGTAATTTATTTTCATTATTTATTTTGCCCCCTTTTCCTGTAATTTAGCTATGCAAATTGAGCAATTTCTAATTTTCAGAACTTGAAATGCAGCAGCTGACTTATCAAGGCTAACTCTGCTACATATATGTCAATATTTGGCTTTATCAGATAGGAAATGCAAAACCATTCAATTTATAGTAACTTTATGACTAGCCTTGTTGTCTGCAGATTAAAGCCCAGATTAGCTCCTTCCAAATAAATCCAATTTTAGGTTAAGTTTGGCTATTTAAAACTAATTGCAATAAAAATTATGTTTGTTTTAAAAATGTTAAGAGTTGGCTGATATGTTATTCTATAGCAACACAACAGACATAGCTTGTAATTACAAGGTGTTAATTATGTCTTTAATCAGAAACTTCTCCTGGTTCTGATATGTTTTACTAAGAGTAGAAGGCTTACGTGAAATAAGCATAACGTCTAAGGCTTCAGAGAGTGCCTAAGAAATACATAACATCTACTAGTTACATTTATGCTATATTTATATTTTAAATACTCCTGTCTCAAACTTACTCTTTTAACTGTGTATTCCTGGGTTTGGGGGTCACATTTGCCAGTTTCCAGGTTTAGCCGGCACATTACTGCACTGAATGAACCGAGGACTTCAGAGACAATGTTGAGTTCGGTTTTAGAATGCTGTACGTCCATAGTGACATTCCAGTCTGGGAAAACAAATAAACAACAAAAACAAATTAAAAGTGGCATGAAAAAAAAAATACAAACTTGACTTATTGTGGAATACTAAAAAACGTATGTAAATAGACAATATACACCTCTGAGTTTGCAAGCTTGTTTAACAATAACCATAAAGTGACATTAAAAACGCCTTGCTTTTGAGTAAAAACTGTGCTAGAGAGGTTGAAAAGCAAATTCTGTAACCTATGTTTTTATCAAAGTGCGGCAAATTTATAAATGTTTTACCAATGCAGCATTTTAAACAAAACCCAAGGTTACATAATTAGCTTTTTGGCCTTGCTAGGCAGTGTAGGACTGTTGAGATGAAATTGGCCATGTTTTGCTACCCAGAGCGAAGTTGGGGCCTTAGAAACAATGCTGTGCATCTTAATAGCAGTCTTATTAGTCCCTTAGATTCACTAAGGCTGGAACAGCCTCTCTAGTCTCACCAATGCTGTTACTTTAAGGAACATTCAAGTTTAAAATGGATTTTTCCTTAGAAATTCTTTGGCTAATCATCATGGACAAAATGTGTCATTGCCATCATGCTAAACAGACTAAACCCATGTCCACGCGTTCCATATACAGTCTGGGTGCATAGTATAAGCTATATCTAAAACTGTAAAAGCTTTCACTAGGTGTTTTTGCTTAATGAGCTCTATTGTAAAAAAGAATCTAATAAAAAACAGAAATGTGCTGATGTACATCTTAATTTCAAACAGAATGTCCCTTTTTGTGAGGTCACTCAATAAAGGGTTGTAGATGAGTGATGTTTGTTTAATGGCTGCCTAGTGTAACAAGAACTGGTGAAATGCCTCCAGCTTTAGTGAATATAGTAGATAGTTATTTTAATATTACAAATTATGGTTTATACTTTCAATTTTAGACCATGACTGCTGAAGTAGATGTGATATATAGGGAATAATTTGCTAAGGTCTTACCGCTTCTTCCAGGACACTTGATACGAGTTTTGTTCTTGAGAGTGACCTGCAAAAACAACATGAAATAACTGAAAGCAGTGTAGTTTCCATCTACGTACAAAATACATTACAACATAACTCCCAACATGTCCTCTCTGGGACTAGGTGACTGAGCATGAGATCAGTACGGCCCAAGAGCGGAGTCACAACAACTAGCGGCAGAGTCACTAATAGGTATAGATGTGATCTTGCATAATGTGGATTGGGACTAGTGTATAAATGTGATTGGGGTCAGGAAATTTATTTTGAGAAACTGGGCATTTATACGGAAGGGAAAGATGGAAAGTGCAACAGAGCTATCAATACGGGAGCATAAACCTGTGTTGCAACAATTAGTGGGTTCTTCTAGAATAGTGACTTCGTTAGAGCCCAGTTATTTACTTTATTAACCTTATGGCTGCCAGAGACAGCTGCAATGTTGTGCTAAATAAAACACTTGAAATGGTGTCTGACATCTAAGGGGGTACGTGAGTAAAAGGAACAGATCACATATAACCCCGCCCCCAAATATAAATTATGTATAACCATAATCTTACCTTAAGACACAAATGTGGATTGATGTCCACACTCTGAATTCTCTAAGGAAAGAAATAAGACTCCATTCAGATTTCATATATACTAAATCTGTAAAACAAGTATAAAGGAATACGGCCCCTCCGCCCCCAACCCCCCCCCCCCCCCCCCGCTATCACCACCAATCATATGAAAGAGCAGAATTTCAACATGGACATTTTTATTTATTTTATGCCTGAAAAATGTGAGGTAAAAGTGTTTAACTTTAACAGAGAATTAATAAAGTTTAGCAGTGTACTTCCTGCTAAGGCTCATTGGCTGATAGGTACTGCCTGCTATGGCTCATTAGCTTATAGGTACTTCCTGCTAAGGCTCATTGGCTGATATGTACTTCCTGATATGGCTCACTGGCTGATAGGTACTTCCTGCTAATGTTCATTAGCTTATAGGTATTTCCTGCTATGGCTCACTGGCTGATAGGTACTTCCTGCTAAGGTTCATTAGCTTATAGGTACTTCCTGCTATGGCTCACTGGCTGATAGGTACTTCCTGCTAAAGTTCATTAGCTTATAGGTACTTCCTGCTATGGCTCACTGGCTGATAGGTACTTCCTGTTAAGGTTCATTAGCTTATAGGTACTTCCTGCTATGGCTTACTGGCTGATAGGTTCTTCCTTCTAAGGTTCATTAGCTTATAGGTACTTCCTGTTATGGCTCACTGGCTGATGGGTACTTCCTGCTAAGGTTCATTAGTTATAGGTATTTCCTGCTATGACTCACTGGCTGATAGGTACTTCCTGCTAAGTTTAATTAGCTTATAGCAGGGGCGTATTATGGCCTAGGCCAACAAGGCCGGTGCCTAGAGCAGCAGATTTGGGAGGGGCAGCACATCTGCCCTATTCTCACTGGCTGATAGGTACTTCCTGCTATGGTTTATTTGGCTGATCATGAGCCTCTGTACTTATCAGCCAATTAGAATTAGCAAGAATATACCTGCTAAGGAGGTTCTCAATGGGGTGTTCACATGGGAAGTTTTATACAGGGGGGAAGAATACCTACAGTGGATTATATATTTAAGTGGAGGCTCTTTTTAATGGAGAAAAAAAAAGTTACTGGTCTGCTAAATGTTAAAAATAGAAATGTATATAAAGATTATTTATGACATGGTCACTAAAATGGAGTTGCTAGACAGAAAAATTGTATTGCTTTTTTTTGTGTACCAGCTACCTTTTAGAGGATTCCATGGAATTTAACCCATATCTGGAAAAGCACTTTCAAAAAAACCTTACAACTGTATCTAAATCAATGCCTATTTGAACCATATATTTGGTAAACCTATAGAAATGCATAATTTCATCCAATTTAAACATAAAACATATTATTAAAAGAATCCCTCCATCACTTTAAACTGTAAACATATTATTTCCCCCATAAAAAAGACGAAGTAAGAGACAATTTTAACATCCAGAGGCTATATATTGTGCCCTGATGATTAGTATATAGAATCACCTCTACAGCAAATATATGGCTTTTAAATTATACAAGACTGTCATTACCAATAAGTCGTCCACGCTGACTTTGGCATCTGGTATTGTAATGCAGGTGTCTTTGCGCTTCTCACAGAGAAATACAGAGAGCATCTTGGAGCATGGATAATCAAACTGCATTGCCATCTCATTTTCAAAGGGAAAGCTTAGGTCTTCAATTTCCCACAAGTCTAACCCATCTAAAGAAGAATGATAAAACATACAATATGAGCTATTATTTTCCACTAACTATAAATTTTACATCTGTAGTGTAGAATGATTATTCCATAATATTATATATAATATGGTTCTGAAGAATGGGATGGAGGATCCCATGAATGTTGTCTTTAATTAATTTGCATAGTGATTGTGAACATTGCTGTGAATGCTGAATTCTAGAAGATATATACAGACAAGACATAGTGCAATAAGAAAATGATATAATGCATTAGAACCGTTTCCAATTGATGCTTTACTTTTACAATTATAGTCAGTGTTTAGAGGATCAGTTTTTGATTAATTAAAAAAAGCATGTCATTGCCATATCTTTCAACTTTTCCCAGAGGCTTTATAGGACAGGAAGGTGAGGTGACTTGTGGCTGTGGCCCTTTGGGGTTCTGTGGGCAGTTCCCGAGTGGGTGGGGTTAGATGTGTTGTGGGAGGAGTCAGATGGAGTCGGAACATTTTGTGGGTGGAGCTGGCACTGTTCCTAGAAACCAAAGCATTTGCCCTAACCAGGGAATCTGCTGGCGAGAAACTGAGCAGACCAGGTCTGGAGACATGATGGAGAAGGAGAAAACATTGTGTTAAAGAGAGATCTGTTACTTACTGGCCTCTGGGTTTTTTTCAAAGGGGCATACACTATTCCGTCTGCTGTCTCTATAAGAGTAAAAAACCTAACAGAAGAAGAAAAACAAAATACACTTATAGACCTCAGTCTGGGTAAATAAACTACAGTCATAGTATTTGCATTGATTTATAATATTGTAATATTTAAATATAGAAACAAATTGGAAAAAAAAAACTAAAGAACAATGGATCCAGCAATATAGGAGATATGAAAGTCTGATTTAAACTTCACTTTTATTAAATACATTTAATAACAGCATAAGGGGTAAACAGCAGGAGCAATCCTATGCATATTACCCCTGATTAGCACTTTGTCTAGGATGGCTACACACCCTTCTCTTCCAATTAAAGGGACAGAAAACCCAAAACATTTCTTCATGATTCAGATAGAGGATGTAATTAGAAACAACTTTCCATTTAAATTTTGTTTTCTAATTTGATTAGTTCTCTTTACATCCTTTGTTGAATAGCATACCTATTTAGGTTCAGGTGCATGGAGCTAGCTGTGCTGATTGGTGACTGCAAATATATGACTCTTGTCATTGGCTTACCAATGTGTTCAGCTAGAACCCAGTAGTGTATTGGTCCTTCTAGTACAAAGGTTACCAAGACACTGGATCAACATTGATTATAAAAAGTATATTGGAAAGTTATTTAAAAATGTATGCTCTATCTGAATAATTAAAGAGACATTTGGGGGGTGTATGTCTCTTTAAATATTAAAGAAGGTTACCTATTTGTGTTCCAAAATACAAGATCAACAATAATTTATAAATCCAAAATTTACAGTTTAAATATATATTGTATAATGGTATATATAAATGCAAAATGGACTAGCATAATATAACAAAACGCTGTATGCTTACACTATGTATCCAAAGAAATCTTAAAAAGCAATTTAAAATAAATAGACATTACTTTAGTAGTTGTTGCAACACATATTTACACATTTAATGAAAGTAAAATAGGCTTATTGGAAGAAAAAATAAAAACAGACAATAGATGGAAGATCACTGAGCTAATGATTAGATCCTTGAACTGCACCTTTCTCAGTTAAAGGGACAGGAAACCATAACATCTTCTTTCATGATTTGGATAGAACATCCAATTTTAAACAATTTTCTAATTTAGAGTATGTCATTTTTGCACTATTATATCCCTTTAATTTTGATATTATAGTCTTGGGGATATTACACTACAATCAATATGCCAAGCACTGTTTTCTCAATCACATAAAGTAAAAAATTTTTATAACTACCTCAATACACAAACACGGTAGAAAGTATTCATATTTAAGGGTGACATTCTGAGACGTAGTAATCTGAAAAACATAGTAAAAACAGTCTGAACATGATCACAAAGTAACAATAATCATCAGTCTTGACTAGGTTTGCCCTCTGTCATTTAAGTGACATGAAAGTCTAATTAAACTTTTTTTTTTTTTTAAATCAAAGTTTTTTATTTAGGTATTTAGCAAACAATATTGATAATATAATGATACACATAACATGTTCGATATGCCAAAGCCTGTACATAAACGACTTATAAGTAAAACACTTTTATCAAATACAAATGTCATCATGGATGGCATATCATACACATATAGAAATATCCGCACTCAATGTTGAAACCCAGCAAAACAATCTTAATGCATATATGTCTAGAATTTCTGCTGGGTAATGATACCTATTTTTAATTTTTCTATGCTAATTTGTAAAATAACTCAACCCTGGCACCTCCAAAACATAAATAGCTACCTAATAGGATGATACTTTATAAAAACCTGTTAGGCTATAACATACTCTTTTGCTATGGGATGTGCCTTTTTTTTTTTAAGTATTATTTAGTTAGATAGGTGAAGAATCCTCTTCAGTAATTTAATTTGCCTGATAACATGATATCTAAGATCAAGTTGTAAGTAATGAATAATAAAATATTACGTTAATGATATGAGAGGGTTATAAGATTTAGCTTACACATATTAATTGCTTAATGAGTGGTCGGAGAGGACCTGTCATTGATAACCAGAAACCTTCTAAACTATTATAGAGCGGATTAATACCGCTGAAGAATACACCAGACTGGGTGAATATGTGAGATAAAATAATATTACCCCTCAGGAGCTCTTATTAACCTGGAGGGGGGGGGGGGAGGTAGTACAGGTATATACTGTGCAGGACAATTACCAATATTTCTCTAAAATGACAACAGATATAGATATTTTATATATATATCATACAATCAATTATATCCTATGACCTTTGTAATAGGGGTATATAGGTGATCTCAAGTAGAGAGTGTTGAAGGTAATCTAGAAATGGGCCCCTTCCAGAGCTTTAGCTGTCAGTTACAATAACATACCTGTATGATGCAATACTCAAGTGGAGGCGTGACACCTACAACTAAAGTTAAGAGTCTAGCTAAAATTATCAATATATAAGATAAGGTAGGATAAGAGATCTAGTGTCAACGTCTCTCTTCATGACATCAAAGTCTGAATATAGAAGGGGACAAGTATGAATTTGTCCACCTAATTTAACCGTGGCTGCAAGGATTATCTATAAATAATCTTAATCATAAAGTGTTAACATACATTTAGTCGGTTAAATAAAATAGTGCTAGGTCCCAGAAGCTTGTCTACGCGCCACCTCGAGGTATACTAAAGGAGAGTAAGCGTGTCACCTCGGCCGCCGGCGACACATCAATACCATAAGTAACAGGGGATAAGGTGCACTATAGGGGAATACTTCTAGTAAGATACAAATAATATATAGACAAAAGGACCTAACATAAAAAAATATAAACACATTGAACTGAACCTATGGACTTTGACAGAGAAAAACCTTAAAACATATTTGAGCATTGCAAAATGACAGTATCTGATGCATAGACATAACAATAGGATAACTTTGGGCTGAAATTAAGTGTATAGTACAAGGTGACTATTAAAGTCTACTAAAAGTAACATCTGTGATATGCAAGTCTCTTACAGGGAACCAAGGATTGTGTAAATATAGGAGCAGGCTATGATGAGAACCAAAAGTTATTGCTGATAGATCTGCATCGTATATCCCATAGGAAACAGTCATTTAACTATGAATCAGCCAAAACTCTCTCATACAATCCTGTACTCCCAGCGCTGCTAATGGTATCTCACCCAATTCCAGCTGGGTCTGCAGTAAGTTCCTCTGTAGTGGAATATAAAGGCTGAAAGCTGAAATGCAGGGTCACCGCTTCTGCCAATTTAGCCTCCGGTCTCTCAGGAATGCTGTGACATGTTGGAGGTGGCTTTTTCTGCTTAATAGTAGTAGCAAGTCTCTGCTCATGGTGTAGGCGATGCGACGTATGGTCTAATGGCTGCGACAGCACTTCTTTCTGTAATGGCCGTTCCGGAGTTTCTGCAGTACTCACGGTAGCCGTTGTATTATCCACTTGCAGCACACTGTATTGGCCTTGCGATGGATAAGGTATGTCTTCATCTCCAGTACTACATAGTGATAATTGGCGACATGTTGTTGAGGGATCTGTCAGCAGGAAATCTTTCCATGTGCCTCCAGGGGCGTTTCTGATCTCGCCTCTCATTGCCGAACTGAGTGTGTCTGAAAGATCAGCAAAGCGGTTTACAATCTGTTGATCCAGATCTTGTAGTAAAATATAGAGCAGTTCCGGAGTCTTTTCCATATTAAAGACAAATTCAGGCTTAGATCTGCAGGCAAATGATAGCAGAGGTAGGCCCAAGCATCTCAACACTCACAGTATACCAGCTCTCCACAATATGGGCGCAAAGCACAGAGTTAACACCTCAGATTGACTCATGCATAGTGTCTTTCCCTTGTAGATCAGCTAACACAAGTCTACATATAAGTTTAGCTCATTCCGTTTCTATAGATAGTAACTTTAATTTGATATGGCCTAGGAGCTCAGGGTACACACGTCTGATCATCCTGGCTGTTGGCTCCGCCCCCCCCTAATTAAACTTTTATTACTCAGACCGAGCATGTGATTTTAAGAGATTTTTTAAATTTACTTTTATCAAATTGACTTTATTCTCTTGGTATCCTTTGTTAGAAAGCATACCTAGGTAGGCTAATGAGCAGCAATACACTACTAGGAGCAACGTGGTGATTGGTTGCTACACAAATATTCCTCTTGTGATTAGCTCACCCGATGGCCTCTATTTACCAAAGTCTGGCGGACCTGATCCGACAGTGCGGATCAGGTCAGACATACCTCGCTGAATGCGGAGAGCAATACGCTCTCCGTATTCAGCATTGCACCAGCAGCTCACAAGAGCTGCTGGTGCAACACCGCCCCCTCCACACTCGCGGCCAATCAGATCGGGTTGAATTCCGGGAATGTCAGGCGGCAGATCACTTTCATTTGCAGAGTAGGTAGGACTTACTTAGTAAATGTTTTTTATTTATTTGTGCAATTTCAGATTGTAACTTCAGTGTGGTAGTTGTGTGGTGGGGCCAGGGGTCCATAAAAACAGATTTTTTTAGCAATATGCAGCAGTGTATTTATGATTATTTGACAATGCTATATAAATTCATCCTCAATACACAAATGTAGGTGCCCTTTTGGCAGATATGATTTTATTTATTTATATATATATATATATATATATATACGTTGATTACATTCCGGTTTACTGCCCCTTTATGCAAGGACTTTCCAGATGCCAGGAGGCATTTTATCTAAGATTTTTTCATCTGCATAAAATGTTATACTTTCAGGCTAAGATTGCTCAGTGTTTGAAATGAGACAGGTTAACGTAACACTGTTTAGTTTACACTAGAGCTGACTTAATTTTGAAATTCATACAAACAAGCCTAAATCCTGCATTTAACCAGATTTAATGGTATGAGACCTAGTGCCACAGCTTATGATTCCACCAAGACCATATAGAGTACAGCATTTTAAAAATCCATAAGTACAGCTGACAGATGGAATATTTGTACACCAGATTTGAAGTGGTGCTCTTGGTTGGGGAAAATGGGGGAGGGTAAAACCCCCAAACATATGTCAACCTTTCAAAAGTACTTCTTCATCTACCTATTCTGACAGATCATTAATGTACAATTTTGAATTCACAAAAGTATTTTTGTTTGCACATTTACAAATATGATTCTTTAAAAAGTGATCTCTTAATTTGATTTACTGTTGATTTAGTGGATGGCAATGTGCAGAAATGTTACCACCTGTGAGTGTTTCTGTAGGTGACTGTGTTTATGTCTTTGTGCTTTTGTTGGTGTCTCTTTGAGTGTGTATGTATTTTTTTTTATGTGGATCTCTCTGTGAGGGTTTGTGTGTCTGTCTTTGTGCATTTTATGTGGATGTCTCTGTGAGGGTGTGTGTGTATGTATGTGTTTGTGTGTTTTATGTGGGTGTCTGTGAGTATGTATGTCTTTGTGTGTTTTCTGTGGGTGTCTGTGAGTGTGTGTGTCTTTGTGTGTTTTCTGATGCAGTCTCTGTGGGTGTTTCCTTGGGTGTATGTGTACGTTTGTGTTTGAGTTTGTGTGTGTGTGCGTGTCCATTGTCTGTTCCTTTTTAGGACATTTTGACCTTACTACTGATTATTCACATCTTTTACAGACTTTGAGACTAATGAGACCTTTCTGGATGTCACCAATCCACCACTTAACCTTTAAATTATTGTTTAGGCAGTTCAGGGCCCTTCCTTTCAGCCACTGCATGCTGTTGTCATCATTTAGTTGGCATCTTCCTTGACAAAAAGATAATCAGAATTCCATATTTTGTCTTGTAAATCTCCTTTTATGACAAAACTGTAATCTACCTCATTACTTGTAAGGTCAATTTAAACGAGTGCTGAGTGTCTGTGTGAGTGTCTATGCCTGAGATTGATTGATTGTTTGTGTGTTTCTTTGCGTGTCTGCTAGAGTGTCTATATGTGAATCCTTATGTGTGAGTGTGTGTTTCAGTGTATGAGTGTCTGTGTGTTTCTGTGTTTGTGTGTTACTACCTTTACAACATTTCCAAGTTTGACTACACTTAATAATAAAGTGCATATACGTTTTAGTCACTTGGTCAAAAATTGCACATGTCAAGGGGGGACCCTGATCAATAGTAAAGTAAGGGGTCCCAAAAGTTCTAGTGGCAGCCCTGCAAATATATGCGACGTTTATAAATGGTACTTTTTTATGCTGTAGCACATGTGTGTCCTTGGGTGATGGTGTACATTTAAATGTTCAAAATTTTAAAATGATTTAATTAAAAAAGAAATGGGAAGCTCAGATAAGGTTCAGAGACTATTCAAGAAAAGTGCCCCTTACCTCTTTCTGAATTTCGTAAGACAACGGGTTACAAAGAAAATCTTTGTAACACAAGCGAGCAGTGGCATCTGGTCCCTGAGATAAAGACACTGTGATCTCTTGTTTCTCTGGAAAATGTTCAAAATTAAACTCGGGTTCTGGATAGGAAACAAACAAAAAAAAAAAACATTAAAATAGTCATAATGACCAGATTGGACAGAATCTCCATACAAAAGTAGTACAGCTGCACTCTGAGAATTATTTTAACATTTAAAAGTTCCAGATAATATTAAAGGGATACAAAAACCCACATTTTTCTTTAATGATTCAGATAGAGCATGCCATTTAAAGGGACAGTCAACACCAGAATTTTTGTTTTTAAAAAAAATAGATAATCCCTTAATTACCCATTCCCCAGTTTTGCATAACCAACACTGTTATAATAATACACCTTTTACCTAGTATCTACACCTCTGCAGACTGCCCCAGCTCTTTTGACAGACTTGCATTTTAGCCAATCAGTGCTCACTCCTCGGTAAATTCACGTGTATGAGCTCAATGTTATCTATATGAAACACATGAACTAAAGCCCTCTAGTGGTGAAAAACTGTCAAAATGCATTTAGATTAGAGGCGGCCTTCAAGGTCTAATAAATTAACATATGAACATCTAGGTTTAACTTCTAACTAAGAATATCAAGAGAACAAAGCAAATTTGGTGATAAAAGTAAATAGGAAAGTTGTTTAAAATTGCATGCCTTATTTGAATCCTGAAAGTTTTTTTTTTTGGGCTTGACTGTCACTTTAAAGCAACTTTCTAATTTACTCCTATTATCAGTTTTTCTTCATTCTCATGCTATCTTTATTTAAAAAAGAAGTAATGTAAGCTTAAGAGCCAGCCCATTTTTGTTTCAGTACTTGGGTAGAGCTTGCTGATTGGTGACTAAATGTAGCAAACCAATCAGCAAGCTCTACCCAGGTGCTGAACCAAAAATGGGCTGGCTACTGTGCTTACATTCTTGCATTTTCAAATAAAGATAGCAAGAGAACGAATAAAAATTGATAATAGGAGTAAATAAGTTGCTTAAAAATGCATGCTCTATCTGAATCATGAAAGAACAAATTTGTGTTTAGTATCCCTTTAAATAATCATTAAAAGAAATATAGAGAGAGGGGAAGTTCCAAAAGATCTGACATTTCATCTCTATGTAATAATAACTGGGTAACCATTTAAATCACAAATCAATCAAATATACCAGTATAATATTGTGACATAAAGAACAAAATAATAAAGGTTAAAAAGGAGGTTACAGTGTCCAATAACATTAAACCAATTGCAGTCTCTCTTTCTTAGTCCACAGCTTCACCTCAAAAGGGATATTGTTATTTAAAAACTTTTTCAAGATGTTACTCACATGATTTAGAGCTTAGAATAAATACATACAATTTAAAGACAGAGGCACATAAGTGGATACAAATAGGGTACAATGGTGTCTAGTAAACCTCAACTTAAAGGGACAGTAAACCTTAAAAATAATGTTATATAATTCTGCACATAGTGCAGAATTATATAACATTATTTAAGTGCTATAGTTCTAAACGGCTTTTTTCTCTTCAAATAAGTAAAAATTACGGTGCTTTTACAGACCCGCTCTTTGCTGAGCGGCTCTGTAATATTCAGTCAGCGCATCGGGCCAGCTGTATAGTCACAGCCCGGCCCGACCGCGCCATAGCACTAAGTGCAGCTCGCTCCTGTGACAGGAGCGAGCTGCACGTAGTCTTATGGCGCGATCGGGCCGGGCTGTGACTATACAGCTGGCCCGATGCGCTGACTGAATATTACAGACCCGCTCAGCAGAGAGCGGGTCTGTAAAAGCGCCGTAATTTTTACTTATTTGAAGAGAAAAAAGCCGTTTAGAACTATAGCACTTAAATAATGTTATATAATTCTGCACTATGTGCAGAATTATATAACATTATTTTTAAGGTTTACTGTCCCTTTAAGGGTCAAGATCACCTCCTCAATACCCAACGTCCCTTCACAGTGCTTGTTGCAGGGTTCCAAGGAATATATCTGATACATATTTCGTTTGCGCTTTTTTATAAAAAATAACCGAAGTATGTTAATTTCCTATTCGTCATATTTAGCTCTTTGCATTAGTGATGAAACATTTTTTGAGGTTACTGTCCCTTTAATATTCGCAAATTTAAGGTCCTACATTTTGGAATTAAAAATACGCAGGCTACTGATTATTTAAATGGAACGAGACTTAACAAAACAGAGGAGGAAAAGAATTTAGGTGTACTTATAGATAACAAGCTAAAATGAGTGTGCAGCGCAAGGTAGCCACTTATTAGGCCTGTATACAATATCAATAAAATAGTATTTATCTTACTTGTATTGGGGTCTAGAACAAAGTGAGTTTTGCTAATCTCCATGAACTCAGGATCTGTTCTAACTGTAACATTGACATTTTGTCCAGGTGTAACAAGTAAGCAGTCGTACTGGAATTCCCACTGGAAAGGAAAACAATGTAAATTAATGGATATCACAAATACACAAGCAATTCAACTGATTACACTTTAAATAAATAAATGATGGTTTGTTTCAGTGACCAGCTATGCAGATCTAAAGAAAGAGAACAGGAAACTCAAGGTGCATACACCCAAGGGCAAACCATAAGCCACCTATCTGCCATAAGTATAACCCTAAAAGGGACAGTCTAGTCAAAATTAAACTTTTAGTATTCAGATAGGGCATGTCATTTTAAACAACTTTCCAATTTACTTTTATCATCAAATGTGCTTTGTTCTCTTGTTATTCTTAGTTGATAGCGAAACCTAGTTAGGCTCATATGCTAATTTCTAAGCCCTTGAAGGCTGCCTCTTATCACATGCTTTATAATTTGCTTTTCACAACAGGGGAGTGCTAATTCATGTGAGCCATATAGATAACATTGCGCTCATGTTCAGAGAGTTACTTAAGATTTATCACAACACAGCACTAATTGGCTAAAAATCAAGTCAGTAGATAATAAATAAAATGTCATGTGATCAAGAGTCTCTTATAAGATGCTTAGATACAAGGTAGTCACAGAGGTAAAAAGTATATTAATATAACTGTGTTGGTTATACAAAACTGGGGAATGGGTAATAAAGGGATTATCTATCTTTTAAAACAATAAAAATTCTAGTGTAGGCTGTCCCTTTAATTGATCATTTCTTGCATTCCTTATTCCAAGTTTAGAAAGTTAGAGAAATGTCTCCTCTCTGGCAGATATAAGAAAGGAAGGGTTATATTTATTGTAGGTTAAATAGGAGACCTGTAAAAAGCTGTTAGTTATACAGTGACCATAAAATATATAGGCAATGAGCCCTTACTCATGCCACCTAGCCAGAAATAGGATCTATGTCCCTTGTGGAAGGATAGTGATTTAAAGTTATGTGGAACTCACAATTCATCATTCAGGCAGAGTGTACAATTGAAAAAGAAAATCATATTTACTTATATTATTACATTTACCCATTTCTCTTGATATATTTTGTTAAAAACAAATGCACGCTTCTGAGCCTACCTAGGTATACTCTTATGAAAGGAGACAAATTTCAACAAAGGATAGGAGATTAACTTTATTATAAAAGTCAATATGACAAATTGTACACTCACTGCCTGAGTAAGTGGAACTAATTTAAAAAGTACAAAAATCTAGTTCTAGTGGGGATATTGTGGATATAAATAAAAACAGTAAATCCTAATGTTTTCAGGTGCCAACAACCATTTAAATAAAAAGTTCAAAAAAATTAAAAAGGAAATGGGTTTAAAATATAACCATATGAAATAATGGTACAGTTGCACACTTACGGCTAGATTACGAGTTTTGCGTTATGAGGGGTGCGATGCTAACTTGCACGTTATTGTCACCGCTCACTTCCTTACAGCGCTGGTATTACAGGTTTTTATAAACCCGGCGTTAAAAGACAAGAAGTGAGCATAGAGCAAAATTGTGCTCCATACCGCACTCCAATACCAGCGCTGCTGAAAGCAGCGGTGAGCTGTTTTTACGTGCTCGTGCACGATTTCCCTATAGACATCAATGGGGAGAGCCGGCTGAGAAAAAGTCTAACACCTGCAAAAAAGCAGCGTAAAGCTCTGTGACGCAGCCCCATTGATTCCTATGGGGAAAGAAAATGTATGTTTACACCTAACACCCTAACATGAACCCCAAGTCTAAACACCCCTAATCTTACATTTATTAACCCCTAATCTGCCGCCCCCGACATCGCAGACACCTACATTATACTTATTAACCCCTAATCTGCCGCTCCGGACATCGCCGCCCCTATAATAAACATATTAACCCCTAAACCACCGCACTCCCGCCTCACAAACACTAGTTAAATATTATTAACCCCTAATCTGCCACCCCTAACATCGCCACCACCTACCTACATTTATTAACCACTAATCTGCCGCCCCCAACGTCGCCACCACTATACTAAATGTATTAACCCCTAAACCTAAGTCTAACCCTAACAGCCACTAACTTAAATATAATTAAAATAAATCTAAAGAAAACCTACTATTAATAACTAAATAATTCCTATTAAAAACTAAATACTTACCTGTAAAATAAACCCTAAGTTAGACAAAATATAACTAATAGTTACATTGTATCTAGCTTAGGTTTTATTTTTATTTCACAGGCAAGTTTGTATTTATTTTAACTAGGTAGAATAGTTACTAAATAGTTATTAACTATTTACTAACTACCTACCTAAATTAAATACAAATACCTCTAAAATAAAACCTAACCTGTCTTACACTAATACCTAACCTTACCCTACAATTAAATACAATTACCTAAATTAAATACAATTACCTAAATTACAAAAACAAACAAACACTAAATTACACAAAATAAAAAACAAATTACAAGATATTTAAACTAATTACACCTAATCTAATAGCCATATCAAAATAAAAAAGCCCCCCCCCCCAAATAAAAAAAACCTAATCTAAACTACCAATAGCCCTTAAAAAGGGCCTTTTGCAGGGCATTGCCCCAAAGAAATCAGCTCTTTTAGCTGTAAAAAAAATGCAAACAACCCCCAACAGTACAACCCACCACCCACCCAACCAACCCCCCCAAATAAAACCCTAACTAAAAAAACCTAAGCTACCCATTGCCCTGAAAAAGGCATTTGGATAGGCATTGCCCTTAAAAGGGCATTTAGCTCTTTTGCAGCCCAAACCCTAAGCTAAAAATAAAACCCACCCAATAAACCCTTAAAAAAACCTAACACTAACCCCCGAAGATCCACTTACAGTTTTGAAGACCGGACATCCATCCTCAACGAAGCCGGGAGAAGTCCTCAATGAAGCTGCAAGAAGTCCTTAACAAAGCCAGGAGAAGTCTTCATCCAAGCCGGCAGAAGTGGTCCTCCAGACAGGCAGAAGTCTTCATCCAGACGGCATCTTCTATCTTCAACCATCCGGTGCGGAGCGGGTCCATCTTCAAGACATCCGGCGCGGAGCATCCTCTTCTTCCGACGACTCCAGTCCTGACGAATGAAGGTTCCTTTAAGTGACGTTATCCTAGATGGCGTCCCTTGAATTCTGATTGGCTGATAGAATTCTATCAGCCAATCGGAATTAAAGGTGAAAAAATCCTATTGGCTGATGCAATCAGCCAGTAGGATTGAGCTTCAATCCTATTGGCTGATCCAATCAGCCAATAGGATTGAGCTTGCATTCTATTGGCTGATTTAGCTTGCATTCTATTGGCTGATTGGAACAGCCAATAGAATGCAAGCTCAATCCTATTGGCTGATTGGATCAGCCAATAGAATGCAAGCTCAATCCTATTGACTAATTGGATCAGCCAATAAGATTGAAGCTCAATCCTATTGGCTGATTGCATCAGCCAATAGGATTTTTTCACCTTTAATTCAGATTGGCTGATAGAATTCTATCAGCCAATCAGAATTCAAGGGACGCCATCTTGGATGACGTCACTTAAAGGAACCTTCATTCGTCATGAGTCATCAGAAGAAGAGGATGCTCCGTGCCGGATGTCTTGAAGATGGACCCGCTTGAAGATGGATGAAGATAGAAGATGCCGTCTGGATGAAGACTTCTGCCCGTCTGGAGGACCACTTCTGCCGGCTTGGATGAAGACTTCTCCCAGCTTTGTTGAGGACTTCTTGCCGATTCATTGAGGACTTCTCCCGGCTTCGTTGAGGATGGATGTCGGGTCTTCAAAACTGTAAGTGGATCTTCGGGGGATAGTGTTAGGTTTTTTAAGGGTTTATTCGGTGGGTTTTATTTTTAGCTTAGGGTTTGGGTTGCAAAAGAGTTAAATGCCCATCCAAATGCCCTTTTCAGGGTAATGGGGAGCTTAGGTTTCTTTAGTTAGGGCTTTATTGGGGGGGGGGTTGTCTGAGTTGTGGGTTTTACTGTTGGGGGTTGTTTGTATTTTTTTTTTACAGGTAAAAGAGCTGATTTCTTTGGGGCAATGCCCCGCAAAAGGCCCTTGTAAGGGCTATTGGTAGTTTAGTTTAGGCTAGTGTGTTTTTTTATTTGGGGGGGGGCTTTTTTTATTTTGATAGGGCTATTAGATTAGGTGTAATTAGTTTAAATATCTTGTAATTTGTTTTTTATTTTGTGTAATTTAGTGTTTGTTTGTTTTTGTAATTTAGGTAATTGTATTTAATTTAGGTAATTGTATTTAATTGTAGGGTAAGGTTAAGTGTTAGTGTAAGGCAGGTTAGGTTTTATTTTACAGGTAAATTTGTATTTATTTTAGCTAGGTAGTTAGTAAATAGTTAATAACTATTTAGTAACTATTCTACCTAGTTAAAATAAATACAAACTTGCCTGTGAAATAAAAATAAAACCTAAGCTAGCTACAATGTAACTATTAGTTATATTGTAGCTAGCTTAGGGTTTATTTTACAGGTAAGTATTTAGTTTTAAATAGGAATAATTTAGTTATTAATAGTAGGTTTTCTTTAGATTTATTTTAATTCTATTTAAGTTAGTGGGTGTTAGGGTTAGATTTAGGTTTAGGGGTTAATAAATTTAGTATAGTGGCGGCGACATTGGGGGCAGCAGATTAGTGGTTAATAAATGTAGGTAGGTGGCTGCGATGTTAGGGATGGCAGATTAGGGGTTAATAATATTTAACTAGTGTTTGCGATGCGGGGGTACGGCGGTTTAGGGGTTAATATGTTTATTATAGTGGCGGCGATGTCGGGAGTGGCAGATTAGGGGTTAATAATTTTATTTTAGTGTTTATGATGCGGGAGGCCCTCGGTTTAGGGGTTAATAGGTAGCTTATGGGTGTTAGTGTACTTTTTAGCACTTTAGTTAAGAGTTTTATGCTACAGCTTTGTAGTGTAAAACTCATAACTACTGATTTTAGAATGCGTTATGGATCTTGGCGGTATAGGGTGCACCGCTCACTTTTTGGCCTCCCAGGAAATGCTTGTAATATCGGCGCTATGGAAGTCCCATTGAAAAAAAACTTTACGCAATTTGTGTAAGTTGATTTGCGTTATGGCCAAAAAAGTGTGCGGTGCCCCTAAACCTGCAAGACTTTAGCAGCGGTAGTGAAAAAGCAGCATTTTAACCTGATAACGCTGCTTTTTCTCCATAACGCAAAACTCGTAATCTAGCCGATATTTAGTAATTTATATTGAGCTCAGAATGACACCTTGGCATACAAAGACATAAATACTCAACCTACATAGGATAACCTATCTGCATGAAAATATCAGTGTGTATGAACTAGCAATAAGTTTTAAACAGTCCCATGTATGGTGCTAGATAAATTGCACCTTTGTAAACTTCCTTGGTACAAAGTTCCAGTTTTAAAAGTTCAGTAATATGTTCACCAAATACATATATGTATTAGAACTGTTATATTGCCAAATGCCTTGACTCTAGGGGGGCGATTTATTAAATGTCTGTCCGACATGAACCGCTCAGCAGATCATGTCCGACAGACATCGCTTGTGAACTGCTTGTGCAATGCCACCCCTTGCAGATTCCGCTAGCAGGGGGTGTCAATCAACCCGATCGTATCTGATAGGGTTGATTGTTGTCCGCTGCTCAGAGGCGGCAGACCAGTTAAGGAGCAGCGGTCTTGAGACTGCTGCTTCTTAACTGCTGTTTCCGGCGAGCCTGAAGGCTTGCGCGGAAACAGGGGGATTAGGAGCCATTTGGACCTTGATAATTCGGCCCCTAGGTCAGTATCCAAAGAGCATCTCTGAAGGGTGTTTGTCTCACACACAGAAGACTCTGCTTTGTTCCCTATATCGCCCCACAAGCACAGTGGGAGTGATTATACTCACGTTAAAAAGGAGAATTACAGGGGTAAGTGATCAGCTACACGCTAACCCTGAAAAGCCTGGTTAATGCGTTTCACCACTCCCACTTGGGTGGCCTGGGGAGTCTTCAGATCCTACCTGTAATTCTCTTTAAACTATGTATAATCACTCCCACTGTGCTTGTAAGGTGATATAATGTACAAGGCAGAGTCTTCTATGTGTGAGACTAACACCCTTTGGAGTTGCATTTTGGATACTGACCTCTAGTTAGGGCATTTGGCAATATAACAATTGGAATATATACGTATTTGGTGAACATATTTCAGACTTTTTAAGGCTTGGACTGTGTAGTAAGAAGGTTTTAAAAGGCACAATATGCCTAGCTCCATTGATGGGAGTGTTTAGAACTTATTGCTAGTATAAGCACACCGGTATTTTGAGGTATATGAGTTATCATCTAGGCGTTATTTCAGAATTTATGTTTATTTATGCCAAGATGTCATTTTAAAGGGACATGCAGGGCAAAATAATTATTTCACGATTCAGATAGAGCATACAATTTTAAACAACTTTTCAATTTATTTATATTATTTAATTTGCTTCCTTCTCTTGTTATCCTTTGCTGAAAGGTTTATCTAGGTAAGCAGAGGAGCAGCAAATAACCTAGGTTCTAGCTGCTGATTGGTGGCTGCATATATACACCTATTGTCATTGGCTCACTCCATGTGTTCAGTTAGAAACCAGTAGTGCATTGCTGCTCCTTCAACAAATGATACCAAGAGAATGAAGCAAATTTGATAATAGAAGTAAACTGGAAAGTTGTTTAAAATTGTATGTTCTATGTAAATCATGAAAGAAAATATTTGGGTTTCAAATCCCTTTAAGTAAAATATTAATTAATAAATGTAAGTGGGCAACTGTACCATTCTTTGAGGTTGTTCTATTTTAAACCCATTTCTATCTTATTCTTTTAAATCATTTTAAAATATGAAGTAGTTCAAATGCTAAGAGGTGCATAATATAAAAAAGTATAATCAGAATTTTGGCAAGCCCGGAAACAACTTACACTTGTCCCTGGAATCCCTTTTCCTCTCCTTGATATGTAAAATGACTTATATTTGTTGATGCTTTCCTCCAAACTTGACACAGAAAAACCTTTTAACTTGGGAAAATCTGCAATGAAAAAGATAAAAGAAATACTTGCATTTTAACTCAGTTTTTTTTTAAATGTGATCTTATTTTCTAAAATAGACCAAACATAGCTATATATACCATCTAAATATTTTTTGACACTTTTTTCAATAATGAACACTAGGTGGCAGTAGATTATTATTTTTGCTACTTAGCTTCCTAATACAAGGATAGAAAAAACTTTGTGCAAAGAGAAACATAAAAGAGACATTAATGTCAATTTGTATTTATCCATCAGAAATTAATCTTTGTATTACAGAAAATCTACACACAAAAGAAACATTTTAAAAGCTTGTAAAACTCATTTTGTTCTCAAAATTTGCATTGTTTTGTAATCCAGGGATACACCCTGTCATGAAGACCTCATGATTGTAGTATATTGGGGGAGGGGGGGGGTCTTCCTTTCTTTGCTTTTCCTTCTCTGCTATTTACAACCCTGTACCAGAACCATCTAAAAAGTCAAACTTATGGAACCAGTGATTTTTACAATCTGCACCAGGTTCAACAGGATACAGGGTGTTAATTAAGTCTTTGTACTACAGCGAGTCAAAGATTGCAATGACCGAGTGACAGAAAACAGTGTCTCCATCAAGGCACAGACCTTAGGTCAATCAGAAGTGACAGTATCATGTTGTAATCTCATATATGACCCTGGTTGACAAAATATGACGAACATGTCATGTTTAGTGTCAAAATAATCCTTATTGTGTCACAGGGGGATTGATTATCTGGGTATATGTACTGGATATACATAGCAGAAAGTTATGAGTTGTTCTATAATTTTCAGCCAGGGTCTCAGAGTTTTTATGACCTGTCATAAGTGGTTACTTTCCTTGACCACTCTGATAGGGGCCTGGTTAGAAACTTGACCTGTCTGCAACAGCGTATTTGACCATTCTTCATTCCATCTCCCTGGAGCAGAGGCTGTTCTGGTAAAGTTATAGGTTTCTCAATTTTATTTTAAAACATTTTGCTGTGTGCAATTGTTTTTTTAACTCTCTCTCTCTCTCTCTCTCTCTCTCTCTCTCTTTCTCTCTTTCTCTCTTTCTCTCTCTTTCTCTCTTTCTCTCTTTCTCTTTCTTTCTCTCTTTCTCTCTCTTTCTCTCTCTTTCTCTCTTTCTCTCTCTTTCTCTCTCTTTCTCTCTTTCTCTCTCTTTCTCTCTTTCTCTCTCTTTCTCTCTCTTTCTCTCTTTCTCTCTTTCTCTCTTTCTCTCTCTTTCTCTCTCTTTCTCTCTCTTTCTCTCTTTCTCTCTTTCTCTCTCTTTCTCTCTTTCTCTCTTTCTCTCTTTCTCTCTTTCTCTCTCTTTCTCTCTCTCTCTCTCTTTCTCTCTTTCTCTCTTTCTCTCTTTCTCTCTCTTTCTCTCTCTCTCTCTCTTTCTCTCTCTTTCTCTCTTTCTCTCTCTTTCTCTCTTTCTCTCTTTCTCTCTCTTTCTCTCTTTCTCTCTTTCTCTCTCTTTCTCTCTCTTTCTCTCTTTCTCTCTCTCTCTCTTTCTCTCTCTTTCTCTCTCTTTCTCTCTCTTTCTCTCTCTTTCTCTTTCTCTCTCTTTCTCTCTCTTTCTCTCTCTTTCTCTCTCTTTCTCTCTCTTTCTCTCTCTTTCTTTCTCTCTCTTTCTCTCTCTTTCTTTCTCTCTCTTTCTCTCTCTTTCTCTCTCTTTCTCTCTCTTTCTCTCTCTTTCTCTCTCTTTCTCTCTTTTTTTTTTTTCTTTGTTCTCTTGCTATCTTTATTTGAAAAATAAGGCATCTAAGCTAAGGAGCCAGCTAATTTTTGGTTCAGACCCTGGACAGCACTTGTTTATTGGTGGGTGCATTTAGCCACCAATCGACAAGCACAACCCAGGTTGTGAACCATAAATGGGCCGGCTTCTTAACTTACATTCTTACTTTTTAAATAAAGATACCAAGAGAATGAAGAAAATGTGATAATTAGGAGTAAATTAGAAAGTTACTTAAAATTACATGCTCTTTTTGAATCATGAAAGAAAAGAGTTTGGGTTCAGTGTTCCTTTAAGTTTTGCCTTGTCTAATATTTGAATCACGTTCCCAGAGAGACTGACAATAACAAGTATTGTGTTTTCAGATTGATTTTTACCAAATTGTGTTTTGGGTTTTCTAATCTGTAGTCTGTTTTGTTCCTTAGGATTTCCAATTTATTAATAATAAGGTGATGGCGGCATAGAGAGAGTTTAGTGTTCATGGCATTAAAGGGGAGTTTTGGGCATTTTTTTTCTAGATCTAGAACAGACTGGATAGTGTTTGTTAACCCTTGCACCCAGTGAACTAAGTCACAGGCTTGCCTGGAGTGGTTAGACTATGATAAAAGGGTTAAGGTGAAAAATGTTAACCCTTTCTGTGCCGAACTGTTGATTGGTGCAGGGTTGGTTAACCCTGGGTATCAAACACCCATCTTATCTTTAGTTTACCAGCTGTTCTCAATAAAAATAATGGACAATCTGTAGGTTACAGGGAACAATGGTCTGTGGGGTCACACAATGCCCCCCCCAGCTACCTTAGAAGGGGGTAGGTAAGGTAGATGGCGGCGGGGTAGGGGCTCACATTAGGGGGTTATAGATTTAACATAGCTGGCGGCGGGGTACGGGAGCGGCGGTTTAGGGGTTAATAACTTTTTTTATTGTTAGGCTAGTGAGGGGGGATAGCGGATAAAGGGTTAGACAGTGCGGGTGATTTCATACTTTAGTAAGGTTTTGTAGGTGCCGGCAGTTTCTAACGTGGCGCAAGTCACTGGCGACGCCAGAAATTTGTACTTACGCAGATTTCTGGACATCGCTACTTTGTCAGACTTACGCCACTTTAGCAACTGATGGCGCCGCATATTGGATAGCTCGAGTTGCGAGCTGAAACTGCGGGCGACGCGGGTTCCCTCGCTTGCGCCGCAAACTACGCCGTATATCGGATCGCGCCCCTAGGTATGATCTAATTAATCACTGTGTGTACATTTGTTCTAAGTCTAGTGCTACAATAAAAGAAAATAGGTCAGTTAAGTTAGAATAAAAAGCTAACTTAAAATGAAAACAAAATAGGAAAATGGAAATGTAGTAAATATTTTCTTTGCAAACCCCTTTCTTAAATATTTTTCTTAACCAATACAATTAAGGTGATCATGAGAAATAGATAGTGATGTATAGTGTCCCTTTAATTGGTTAACACAGTACTAATTATATATAAATAAACAGTGTCTTTTATCAGACCGATTTAGCAAAGCACAGGCTAGAAATATAAGTAACTAGGTATTTTTAAGTCTTATAAAGAACACATTGCAAAAAAGAGAGAACCAATGTCACTAACTGTGGTGTGTAGAGACTCTTTATAACTCTAATTTATAACTTTTTTCTATGTACTGAAGATTGCGACATTGAGAAAATTGGTGCTGTGTATTTAATTAAAATTTTAAAAAAATTAGAGGGTGAAGAACCCCGTGCTACAGAATACACGTATAGCACTCAAGAGTCACTTGACAGAGTGTGTCTAGAAAATATTGCGTGCATTTATAGGTAATACTGATCAATAGTCTGTTGATATGTCTCAGGAATGTCCTCCAGTAACATTGGTGTATTTATCAGCAGCAATTGCCACCAACGTGTTACATATTATTAATTATTAATATTAATATAGTTTTATACTGCTATTAATAATTAATAGCAGTATAAAACTATTGTCAGAGATATCTACAATTAAAATAGAAGGATTTGGTCAATACACTCCAGTAAGATGTTAAATCTCTGTAGTGTACCCCAAAATAAACACTATTGCGATATCTATAAATTTGACAACAATATTATTATTAAAAATTAATATTTAATCTCAATATAAAATATTCCTAAATTCTGATCAGTTAATCTCTATATACACATTGATTATATGTATGTAGTAACTGAATATCACCTATGACCAGTTATATCTATCAATTGATCAACACAACTTTGAAATATTAAGCAGGTAATGGAGATATTTAGATTAATTACTATTCAATAGATATTGTCTATTATCCCATGAATGGATGAAATACTTCTATAAATTAACCTTAACTCAAAATTAATTAAAGGTACCTCAGTATTATGGACACAATATTAGCAATTATTTATCTTTTGCATGAATTTGGATTTGTTTTTAATTCTATCTCTCCAATGTGTCTCTTTAGGAGGTTAATTTTCTTTGAACAGTTATTCTAGAGTTTTCAAGGTTTCGCTTTCCTCTGGCCAAATTTCTTTATCATTGGGGTCTGGTTTATCTCTGTAGAGTCTTTTTAGTGCAATTTTTCTCAGAACGAGTTGGAGATCTTTAATTATTTCAAATGTGTCCATTGGAACTTTAAGACACATTAGTATATTTAGAATGAATCAAAATAAACCAAAATATCAGTTATTGGGGTTCATATTTTGTTACAAACATGTTTCCAATTTATATAATTATAAGAAGATTAAAGGGACACTCAAGTCAAATTAAATGTTATGATTCAGAAAGAGCAGGCAGTTTTAAGACACTTTCCAATTTATTTCAGTTATCAAAAGTTGCACAATCTTGTTATATACACACTTTCTGGGGGAACAAGATCCTACTGACCATGTGCACAAGCTCACATGGTATACGTATATTAGTCTGTGATTGGCTAATGTCTGTCGCATGATACGGGGACTGGAAAATGGGAGAAAAATAGATTTGTCAGAAAAAAAATATACTTATTTAAAATTCAGAGTAGGTGCTAAATCATTCTCTTTTTATTATGTACTTTTTGATTATGCAATTCTACTGCATTGAGTGGTCCTTTAATAAAAAAAGTGAGTAGTGACATCCGTATTTAGTGAGGGTCTAAAATGTAGACTTAGATTAGCTTCTGAAGGGTTAATTTATGTTGATTGCAAACTATGTGTATATAAACCTGTGAAGGGAAGTATATCAGTCTACGGCATAGAAAGGTGAAACGCGTTAGACTGGTCTACCCCGCCGCCATCTATCTTACCTACCCCCTAAAGTGAGCCCCTACCCCGCCGCCATCTATTTTAAAATTATTAACCCCTAATCTAATCCCCCTACCCCGCCGCCATGTATATTAAATTATTTAACCCCTAAAATACTAAACTATCCCTACCACTAAACCTAAGTCTAACCCTACAAATAGCCCTGAAAAGGGCTTTTTGCGTGGCATTACCCCAAAGTAAACAGCGCTTTTGCCAGCCCTTAAAAGGGATTTTTGCAGGGCATGCCCCAAAGAAAACTGCTCTTTTACCAGCCCTTAAAAGGGCTTTTGGCGGGGCTTTGTCACAAAGTAATCAGCTCTTTTGCATCTAATCTAAATCCCCCTACACCGCCGCCAGCTATAATAAATGTATTAACCCCTAATCTAATCCCCCTACACCGCCGCCAGCTATATTAAATACATTAACCCCTAATCTAATCCCCCTACACCGCCGCCAGCTATAATAAATGTATTAACCCCTAATCTAATCCCCCTACACCGCCGCCAGCTATATTAAATACATTAACCCCTAATCTAATCCCCCTACACCGCCGCCAGATATATTAACTATATTAACCCTAATTATATTAGGGTTAATATAGTTAATATCGTTATTATATTATATATATATTAAGTATAATAACCCTATCTAACTCTAACATCCCTAACTAAACTCTTATTAAAATAAATCTAATATTAATATTATTAATTAAAATATTCCTATTTAAATCTAAATACTTACCTATAAAATAAACCCTAAGGCCTAGATTTGGAGTTTTGTCGGTAAGGACCCGCGTAGCTAACGCCGGCTTTTTTCTGGCCGCACCATAAAAATAACTCTGGTATTGAGAGTCCACAAAAAGGCTGCGTTAGGCTCCAAAAAAGGAGCGTAGAGCATTTTTAACGCAGCTTCAACTCTCGATACCAGAGTTGCTTACACAAGCGGCCAGCCTCAAAAACGTGCTCATGCACGATTCCCCCATAGAAAACAATGGGGCTGTTTGAGCTGAAAAAAAAACCTAACACCTGCAAATAAGCCGCGTTCAGCTCCTAACGCAGCCCCATTGTTTGCTATGGGGAAACACTTCCTACGTCTGCACCTAACACCCTAACATGTACCCCGAGTCTAAACACCCCTAGCCTTACACTTATTAACCCCTAATCTGCCTCCCCCGCTATCGCTGACCCCTGCATATTATTTTTAACCCCTAATCTGCCGCTCCGTAAACCGCCGCTACTTACATTATCCTTATGTACCCCTAATCTGCTGCCCCTAACACCGCCGACCCCTATATTATATTTATTAACCCCTAATCTGCCCCCCTCAACGTCGCCTCCACCTGCTTACACTTATTAACCCCTAATCTGCCGAGCGGACCTGAGCGCTACTATAATAAAGTTATTAACCCCTAATCCGCATCACTAACCCTATAATAAATAGTATTAACCCCTAATCTGCCCTCCCTAACATCGCCGACACCTAACTTCAAACATTAACCCCTAATCTGCCGACCGGAGCTCACCGCTACTATAATAAATGTATTAACCCCTAAAGCTAAGTCTAACCCTAACACTAACACCCCCCTACATTAAATATAATTTTAATCTAACGAAATTAATTAACTCTTATTAAATAAATTATTCCTATTTAAAGATAAATACTTACCTGTAAAATAAATCCTAATATAGCTACAATATAAATTATAATTACATTGTAGCTATTTTAGGATTAATATTTATTTTACAGGCAACTTTGTAATTATTTTAACCAGGTACAATAGCTATTAAATAGTTAATAACTATTTAATAGTTACCTAGTTAAAATAATAACAAAATTACCTGTAAAATAGATCGTAACCTAAGTTACAATTAAACCTAACACTATACTATCATTAAATTAATTAAATAAAATACCTACAATTACCTACAATTAAACCTAACACTACACTATCAATAAATACAATTCCTACAAATAACTACAATGAAATAAACTATCTAAAGTACAAAAAATAAAAAAGAACTAAGTTACAAAAAATAAAAAAATATTTACAAACATAAGAAAAATATTACAACAATTTTAAACTAATTACACCTACTCTAAGCCCCCTAATAAAATAACAAAGACCCCCAAAATAACAAAATGCCCTACCCTATTCTAAATTACTACATTTCAAAGCTCTTTTACCTTACCGGCCCTGAACAGGGCCCTTTGCGGGGCATGCCCCAAGAAGTTCAGCTCTTTTGCCTGTAAAAAAAAACATACAATACCCCCCCACAACATTACAACCCACCACCCACATACCCCTAATCTAACCCAAACCCCCCTTAAATAAACCTAACACTAAGCCTCTGAAGATCTTCCTACCTTGTCTTCACCCTACCAGGTTCACCGATCCGTCCTGAAGAGCTCCTCCGATGTCCTGATCCAAGCCCAAGCGGGGGGCTGAAGAGGTCCATGATCCGGATGAAGTCTTCATCCAAGCGGGAGCTGAAGAGGTCCATGATCCGGATGAAGTCTTCTATCAACGGCATCTTCAATCTTCTTTCTTCCGGATCCATCTTGCAGACCTCCGACGCGGAACATCCTCTTCTCCCGACGCCTACTAGCCGAATGACGGTTCCTTTAAGGGACGTCATCCAAGATGGCGTCCCTCGAATTCCGATTGGCTGATAGGATTCTATCAGCCAATCGGAATTAAGGTAGGAATATTCTGATTGGCTGATGGAATCAGCCAATCAGAATCAAGTTCAATCCGATTGGCTGATTCGATCAGCCAATCAGATTGAGCTTGCATTCTATTGGCTGTTCCGATCATTTAGAATAGGGTAGGGCATTTTGTTATTTTGGGGGTCTTTGTTATTTTATTAGGGGGCTTAGAGTAGGTGTAATTAGTTTAAAATTGTTGTAATATTTTTCTTATGTTTGTAAATATTTTTTTATTTTTTGTAACAGTTCTTTTTTATTTTTTGTACTTTAGATAGTTTATTTCATTGTACTTATTTGTAGGAATTGTATTTAATTTATTTATTGATATTGTAGTGTTAGGTTTAATTGTAGGTAATTGTAGGTATTTTATTTAATTAATTTAATGATAGTATAGTGTTAGGTTTAATTGTAACTTAGGTTAGGATTTATTTTACAGGTAAATTTGTAATTATTTTAACTATTTTAGCTATTAAATAGTTCTTAACTATTAAATAGCTATTGTACCTGGTTAAAATAATTACAAAGTTGCCTGTAAAATAAATATTAATCCTAAAATAGCTACAATGTAATTATTCGTTATATTGTAGCTATATTAGGGTTTATTTTACAGGTAAGTATTTAGCTTTAAATAGGAATAAGTTATTTAATAAGAGTTAATTAATTTCGTTAGATTAAAATTATATTTAATTTAGGGGGGTGTTAGTGTTAGGGTTAGACTTAGCTTTAGGGGTTAATACATTTATTAGAATAGCGGTGAGCTCCGGTCGGCAGATTAGGGGTTAATAATTGAAGTTAGGTGTTGGCGATGTTAGGGAGGGCAGATTAGGGGTTAATATATTTATTATAGGGTTAGTGAGGCGGATTAGGGGTTAATAACTTTATAATAGTAGCGGTGCGGTCCGCTCGGCAGATTAGGGGTTAATAAGTGTAGGCAGGTGGAGGCGACGTTGTGGGGGGCAGATTAGGGGTTAATAAATATAATATAGGGGTCGGCGGTGTTAGGGGCAGCAGATTAGGGGTACATAGCTATAATGTAGGTGGCGGCGCTTTGGGGTCGGCAGATTAGGGGTTAATTATTGTAGGTAGTTGGCGGCGACGTTGTGGGGGGCAGATTAGGGGTTAATAAATATAATACAGGGGTCGGCGGTGTTAGGGGCAGCAGATTAGGGGTACATAAGTATAACGTAGGTGGCGGTCGGCAGATTAGGGGTTAAAAAAATTTAATCGAGTGGCGGCGATGTGGGGGGGCCTCAGTTTAGGGGTACATAGGTAGTTTATGGGTGTTAGTGTACTTTAGAGTACAGTAGTTAAGAGCTTTATGAACCGGCGTTAGCCCAAAAAGCTCTTAACTACTGACTTTTTTCCTGTGGCTGGAGTTTTGTCGTTAGATGTCTAACGCTCACTCCAGAAACGACTCTAAATACCGGAGTTAGAAAGATCCCATTGAAAAGATAGGATACGCAATTGACGTAAGGGGATCTGCGGTATGGAAAAGTCGCGGCTGAAAAGTGAGCGTTAGACCCTATTTTGAGTGACTCCAAATACCGGAGTTAGCCTAAAACCAGCGTTAGGAGCCTCTAACGCTGGTTTTCACGGCTAACGCCAAACTCCAAATCTAGGCCTAAGATAGCTACAATATAATTAATAATTACATTGTAGCTATGTTAGGGTTTATATTTATTTTACAGGTAAATTAATTATTTTAACTAGGTATAATAGCTATTAAATAGTTATTAACTATTTAATAGCTACCTAGTTAAAATAATTACCCAATTACCTGTAAAATAAATCCTAACCTAAGTTACAAATACACCTACACTATCAATAAATTAAATAAACTACAAATATCTATCTAAAAATACAATTAAATAAACTAAACTAAATTACAAAAAAAAACAAACACTAAATTACAAAAAATAAAAGAAGAATTCTTCATCCCGACGATGTCTTTCTCCAAGCGGCAAAGAAGAAGTCTTCTTCCCGGTGATGTCTTTCTCCAAGCGGCAGCAAAGTCTTCTTCCATCCGGCAGCATCTTCCATCAAGCGGTATCTTCAATCTTCTTTCTTCGCTCCGCCGACGCGGAGCATCCATCCCGGCCGACGACTGAAAGACGAATGAGGTACCTTTAAATGACGTCATCCAAGATGGCGTCCATCGAATTCCGATTGGCTGATAGGATTCTATCAGCCAATCGGAATTAAGGTAGAAAAATCTGATTGGCTGATTGAATCAGCCAATCAGATTCAAGTTCAATTCGATTGGCTGAACCAAGAAGATGCCGCTTGATGGAAGATGCTGCCGGATGGAAGAAGACTTTGCTGCCGCTTGGAGAAAGACATCGCCGGGATGAAGACTTCTTCTTTGCCGCTTGGAGAAAGACATCGCCGGGATGAAGACTTCTTCTTTGCCGCTTGGAGAAAGACATCGCCGGGATGAAGAATTCTTCTTTGCCGCTTGGATAGACATCGCCCGGATCGGATGAGGAGTTCGACCCGGCTGGCAAGACAAGGTAGGGAGATCTTCAGGGGGGTAGTGTTAGGTTTATTTAAGGGGGGTTTGGGTGGGTTTAGATTAGGGGTATATGGGTGGTGGGTTGTAATGTTGGGGGGTGGTATTGTGTTTTTTTTTTCAGGCAAAAGAGCAGTTTTCTTTGGGGCATGCCCCGCAAAAGGCCCTTTTAAGGGCTGGTAAGGTAAAAGAGCTTTGAACTTGTTTAATTTAGAATAGGGTAGGGCATTTTTTTATTTTGGGGGTTTATTATTTTATTAGGGGGCTTAGAATAGGTGTAATTAGCTTAAAAATCTTGTAATCTTTTTTTTTATTTTTTGTAATTTAGTGTTTGTTTGTTTTTGTAATTTAGTTTAGTGTATTTAATTGTATTTTAGTTTAGATATTTGTAGTTTATTTAATTTATTGATAGTGTAGGTGTATTTGTAACTTAGGTTAGGATTTATTTTACAGGTAATTGGGTAATTATTTTAACTTGGAAGCTATTAAATAGTTAATAACTATTTAATAGCTATTATACCTAGTTAAAATAATTAACAATTTACCTGTAAAATAAATATAAACCCTAACATAGCTAAAATGTAATTATTAATTATATTGTAGCTATCTTAGGGTTTATTTTATAGGTAAGTATTTAGATTTAAATAGGAATATTTTAGTTTATAATATGAATTAGATTTATTTAATAAGAATTTAGTTAGGGGTGTTAGGGTTAGATAGAGTTAATATAGTTAATATAAATACTATAGTAACTATATTAACTATATTAACCCTAATATTATTAGGGTTAATATAGTTAATATATATAATGTAATAACTATATTAACTATAATATACTTAGGGTTAATATAGATAATATAGCTGGCGGCGGGGTAGGTAGATTAAATTAGGGGTTAATAATTTTAATATAGATGGCGGCGGTGTAAGGGGCTTACATTAGGGGTTAATACTATTAATATAGGTGGCGGCGGTGTAGGGAGGGCAGGTTATAGGGCAAAAGAGCTGTTTACTTTGGGGCAAAGCCCCGCAAAAGGCCCTTTTAAGGGCTGGTAATAGAGTTTATTACTTTAGGGGGATTAGATTAGGGGTTAATAATATTAATATAGCTGGCGGCGGTATAGGGGGATTAGATTAGGGGTTAATCATTTTTATATAGGTGGCGGCGGTGTAAGGGGTCAGATTAGGGGATAGATAAGGTAGATGGCGGCGGTGTAAGGGGTTCACATTAGGGGATAGATCAGTTAGATGGTGGCGGTTTTAGGGGCTCACAGTAGAGGGTTAGTTTATGTAGATGGCGGCGGGGTCCGGGAGCGGCGGTTTAGGGGTTAATAACTTTATTAGTAGGCTGACCATATTGCCGCTTTAAGAAGGAACACATATGAAAAATACATATGTCAGGGTTCTTATACAAATCATTTCTTTAAACAGCCCTGAAAACAGCCCTGACATATATGGTCAGCCTATTTATTAGGGATTGCGGCGGGGGATCGCGGTTGACAGGTAGATAGACATTGCGCATGCGTTAGGTGTTAGGTTTTATTTAGCAGATCGCGGTTGACAGCTAGATAGACATTGCGCATGCGTTAGGTGTTAGGTTTATTTAGAAGGTAGTTTAGGGAGTTACGGGTCTCCAATAGTCAGCGTAAGGCTTCTTACGGCTGCTTTTTGTGGCGAGGTGAAAATGGAGTAAGATTTCTCCATTTTCGCCACGTAAGTCCTTACGCTGTATATTGGATACCAAACTGCGCTGGTTTGGTATACCTGCCTATGGCCCAAAAAACTACGGGCGACGGCAGAAATATACGCGCATAACTTCTAAGTTACGCCGTATATAGGATACCAAACCAGCGCAAATATTGGCGTCGCCGGCTTTTGCGGGCGACGATTTTTATCGGATCGGGCCCCTAGAGTTCAGACCATTTAGTATCCTAGTTTTTAACTTGAACATCCAAAATATCTTTTTTACTTCACCACCTCTTTGGTCTCCAGAAGTTTTTTCAATTACATTCCATGTGAATGTATCAACTCTTTTATCATGATGTAGAATAAAATGTTTAGTAAAAGGGGCACTATTATTTTTATCTTTATCTTTATTTTTGTTTATTTGCTGTAATGTTGGAGAGGTGTTCTCTGATTTGAATTCTAGCGTCTCTTGTAGTTTAACCTACATACTGTAGGTGGCACTGTTTGAAATTAAGTACACTACAAATTTTGTTCTACAGTTTAGACAGGATTTGTTTTTTAACCAGTTTTCACATATTTGCAGGCTTTGCGATCTCTGAAAGAACATTTATGCGTTCCATTACTAGGTAACCATGAACCTGTGGTTCTCTCCTTCTTAAAGGGACATGAAACCCACATTTTTTCTCTCATGAATTTTAAACAACTTTCTAATTTACTTCTATTCTATCTAATTTGTTTCATTTTGTTGGTATCATTTGTTGAAGAAGCAGCAATGTACTAATGGTTTCTAACTGAACTCATGGGTGAGCCAATCACAATCAATATATATATTCAGCAACCAATCAACAGCTAGAGCCTAGGTTCTCTGCTGCTCCTGAGCTTGCCAAGATAAACCTTTCAGCAAAGGATAACAAGAGAAGGAAGCAAATTATATAATAGAAGTACCTTAGAAAATTGTTTAAAATTATATTCTCTATCTGAATCATGAAAGAAAAATTTTAGTTTTCATGCCCCTTTAAAGACTGTAGGTGAAACTCTATTTCCTATTGTCATTCCCTTTCATGATTCTAATAGTGCATGCAGTTTTAAACAACTTTCCAATTTACTTTTATCATCAAATTTGCTTTGCTCTCTTGGTATTCTTTGTGGAAAGCAAAACCTAGGCAGGCTATGCTAATGTCTAAGCATTTGAGCTGCCTCTTATCTTACCTTTTGACAGTTTTTGACAGTTAGTCACTACTAATTCATGTATGTCGAATAGATAACATTGTGCTTACTCCTGTGGAGTTATTTATGAGTCAGATCTGATTGGCTGTCAAAAGATCTAAAATAAGGGTGCAGTCTGCAGGGGCTTAGAAACAAGGTAATCATCACAGTAAAAAGTGTATTACTATAACAGTGTTGGTTATGCAAAACTGGGGAATGGGTAATAAAGGGATTATCTATCTTTTTAACAGTACAAATTTTGGAGTAGACTGTCCCTTTAGTTATATCACAGATGTGATGGTATTCTGCAGTGTAAGTAGTTACAAAAGTTGCCAGATCTATGTCTCTGATCTGTTTTAGATTTATCAATATCATTTTTTAGTGCTTGTCTTTCCATCTTTTGCTGTTTTTATTAAATTTTTCAACAACCCGTTTGTTTTAAATGCTTCTCCATTCTCACTAATTTTGCTTTAAAATCCTGCTCTAAAGAACAATTTCTCTTGATTCTAATAAATTGCCCCTTGGCAATTGCCTTAGAAACGTGTTGAGAATGTTTGCTTGTAGCATGCAATAAAGCATTTCTGGAGATGGGTTTCCTATATAATGTACTTTCCACTATATTCTTCTCAATATTAGATCTCAATAAAATGTCCAAATAAGGTATTTCCTCTTGATGTGATTCAGATGTGAATCTTAGACAACGTTCATTGTTATTAATATACTGTACAAAACTTCCCAATTCATTCTCTGTTCCTCCCCAGATGAAAATCAGATCGTCAGTGTACCGTCTGTACATTATATTAAAATCGTAGACCTGAATTTGTTCAAGTCTTTAAAGATCTGGGACTGTTCCCACCAGCACATATATATGTTGGCTTATGAGGGGGCACATTTTATATGTATTTACAGACATATATACTCATATAAACACATAATCACATATGTATACATACTGTACATAGACAGAAATAGAGCCATTTTTTATATTTACCTATCAAAACTATATTTTTTTTTAAGTAGACAACCCAAAGTATTGATCTAGGCCCATTTTGGTATATTTCATGCCACCATTTCACCGCCAAATGCGATCAAATAATTATTTGTTTTTAGGTTTGCTTGTTAGATTGTTGTATGTTGACATTTGACAAAGGCACAGCAATGTGCTGAAACGTTATGTCATTTTAACTTTGACTTAAAGGGACAGTCTACACCAGAATTTTTATTGTTTTAAAAGATAGATAATCCCTTTATTACCCATTTCCCAGTTTTGCATAACCAACACAGTTATAATAATATACTTTTAACCTCTGTGATTATCTTGTATCCAAGCCTCTGCAAACTGCCCCTTTTTTCAGTTCTTTTGACAGACTTGCAGTCTAGCCAATCAGTGCCTGCTCCCAGATAACTTCACGTGCACGAGCACAGTGTTATCTATATGAAATATGTGAACTAACACCCTCTAGTGGTGAAAAACTGTTAAAATGCAACCTGAAAGAGGTGGGCTTCAAGGTCTAAGAAATTAGCATATGAACCTCCTAGGTTAAGCTTTCAACTAAGAATACCAAGAGAACAAAGCAAAATTGGTGATAAAAGTAAATTGGAAAATTGTTTAAAATTACATTCTCTGTCTGAATCATGAAAGTTTATTTTAGCCTAGACTGTCCCTTTAATAAACTGGATTTTTTATTCAAGACCATTGAGTGCCTGTGCTTTAGGACTGTGTTATATATATAACTAATAACTAATATAATAGGACTATATAGCTAATGAAAACAAATAACATAAATGTCTAAATAAAGACAAAATCAAATAAATACAAAGGTTATATATAAGTGTATGTATAATGACATACGTGATCCCTATATGCGAAGGTGATAAAGTCCTGAGTATGTCCCAAGAAAAAAGCTTGTGTGATGACAAGTAAATATGTCCCAAAGTGAAGGGTGATGTTTGGCTGCAAAACTTCTTCCAAAAGCTGGATGGCACACGAGCATTCTGTTGGGAACGCACTGCCATTTGCGTATCACATCATCCTGATATTGGGCTTCCATATGCTCCATATGTTGCATTGAGACAGAGTACATCGAGAGGATAGCTATCTGGACAGCTATTAATAGTCCAGAGTGCTCTTGTGGCACTTCTCAAGCGCCCTGCTTCTAGTAAGTACAATTGATTTTGTGCGTGAAGTATTAACATTACTGATATTGCACTATTGCGGCGGATTGTCAAGAGGGATGTTGAAGTCGCCAAGAATGAGGGAAGGGGTGTCTGAGGAAAGGTAATAAGGTAGCCAGGCAGCCAAGTGATCTAGAAATTGAGTTTAGGAGCCAGGGGGTCGGTATATGACTGCAACTCATATAGAGATGGGAGAGAACAAGCAAATCATGTGGGTTTCAAATGAGGAAACCCACATGATGAAGGAAGAGATGGGATGAAAGGTGCAGCGAGAAGAAAGTAAAATACCTACACAACCTCCTTGTCTATTACCAGACCTAGGAGTGTGGCTGAAGTGGAGACCCCCATGTGACAGAGCAGCAGTGGATGCTGTGTCTAGTAGAGAGAACCAGGGTTCTGTTAGAGCCAGAAGGTTGAGGGAATGGGAGATAAAGAGGTCATGTATAGAAGTAAGCTTGTTGCAAACATTGCGAGAGTTCTCGCACAAGTGAAAAGGGGTAGTGGATTTAGATGCAAGAGGAATGTGAGTAAGGTTACCAGAGGTAAAAATGCTCTATTGCAGAAGGGTATTTTCTTATTGCACTATTGTTTGAACATAACTATGTGTTCAACCCCCACAATGCACCACTGATCCAGAGTAATTCATCCTTTTGCACAATCATTTCCTGTTACTTTAAATATTATTTTACGCACCTATAATTTTACTTTTTTCAAGCAATATTTAATATTAAATATTTAATACATTTGTTGCTCTTTCAAATTCATGACAGAAATATTTAGATTTTACATCCATTTATATTTATTTAATTTTGTCCCTTAAGCACTTGGACCAAACATGTTAAACAAAAATTAAACCATTGCATTGCGACCATTTTTTGTGTTATTTCTTTTAGGGTGAAGAAGTATCGGTCACTGAAGTCTGCAGCTGACATGAATTTAGTGTTGAACAATAAAGTTTAATTTTGTTGCAAAGACAAAAAAAAATAGAATATACGTTACAATATTACTGACAACTCTGCAGCTATAATCTTACAAACCAGTTAATCTGGTTATAAGAAGATGGGTCTTGTGTGATAATCCAATCAGATTAGTTTTGTTTGATCAACTGAAATGAAAACACAGCTTTGGACTCTGGACTCTCGTGACCTGAAGCCAAGAGATGATAAACATTTAAGGAATCCTGTATATGTATTTGGGTGCTACATAAATATGCCTGAAGTTAGGCCAGATCACAGAATGTGCAGAATGTCATTGGCTCTTCTGACACCTGCTATTTCTGGGAAATTGTTTCTCAACAAAATGAAATTTGGCTATAAAAATGTTACAAAATATGCAATGAGGGAGATATTTAATGAGGTGGCATTAGTGTGATTTTCGTTTGAAGTCCCGGGAGGTAAAAATCTTTCTGAATTGAAGATCTTTATGCCTGCAATTTAAATCAGTTGCGTCGCCAGAGGGCATAATGCCTGGTGCCTTCATGTGCCCCCCTAAAATGGTAGGCATTAGGGTTGCCTGCTGTTCTCCACAAAAATATTGGATGATCTATTGGTGACGGGGCATGATTGTAGATGGGAAGATGGGATTGCACAATGCCTTTTCCAAAAGCTCTACCTTAGCTCCAACTCTTGAACCCACCATGTATACTTTTAAAACTTAGCAGTCATTTTACCCATTGGCTTCCAGAAGTTATTTAACCCCATTGATTGCCCCTCATTTCTTTCTGCTCCAAATTTGTAATGTGTTCAGGCATAGGAGGCTAACATAAAGCCACTTTAAAAAAATGTGGATCTTTAAGTGTTCAGTATTTTTGTGATGATTTTACTGGACAGCCTGCTAAAATACTGGTGTTGGTTTTCCAGCAGATGAGATGAATCTTTCAACCCATAACATCTCTCAACCTGATGCTTGACAGCTGCTAATGCAAGAAGGTTTTGCATATGAATTGGGTATATACCCTCACCGTATTAGACCCTCACCGTACTTCCTGAAGGAAGTTTTCTGCTCCAAGCAAGAACAGAACGACCAGCTGCACAGGGATATTGGATGCATATAGGAGCATAGACACCAGCCTAACTGTGGCTTGCGTGAGAACAGCTGTAGTCGTGTGTGGGGACTATTTGGCAATTGTGATGCTTTTAACTACTGAAACTAAGTAAGTGCAATATGTTTATTTTGTTAATAAATATGTTTAAATCGGAAATGTACTCCATTCTGTGTTTTTATAGATTGAACTGCTAAAATACTGTACTGTTCGGTTGAATACTGAACACCTGGCAGTGGCAACCCTAGTTATCGCTCTTTTTCCCACAACCACTCTGCCCAGGCCTGCTAATGACACTTCCTGAATTGACCATGACACGCCTAATCCCGCCATCATATCACAGCCCCAGTGGTCTTCCTGAAAGTGACCCCCCCCCATTTCATTGTGATTTCTGGAGACGCCACTGATTTAAAGGGATAGTATATACCTTTGTAATTACAAGACATTTCTGTTGTGTTGCTATAGAACAATATACAGGCCAAGTCTAAATGTTTTTTTTATAAATTAACATTAACAAACTGCAATTATTTTTCAATATCTTAACTAAGCAGCTGTAACAAATGCAATGTGTGTGATCAGTTAAAACCAATTAGGGAAATATATGTAGCACAGTTAACCTAGATAAATCAGCAGGGTGCATTTCAAGTTCTGAGAATTGCAAAAACCACAATTTTCAGAGCTAAATTTCATGAAAATATATAGAAAACTTGTTTTATTACACATAAAGTATAACAATCTAAAAAGTTCACTGTTCCTTTAACAGAATTAAAAATAGGGTTTTGTGTTATTCTTATCCCATTAAGTGAGAGTTAGTTTTGTTATTGCTCCAGGAGGTGAGTTTCCGTATCTGTGATGCCAGAGAGATATTTGGCACAAGGGCACTGGTAAACAGTTGCCAGGTGTCCCTTATTTAACCAGTCAAGTATTTCAACTGGCTGACCAATAAATTAAATGTTATTTACTTTATTTTCTTGGTATCCTTTGTTGAACAACATATAGCACAGTATTTGCAGCAGTATTAAACAAACACTGCTGACATATAGTGCTCAAGACATGTGCACACTCATGAGCCTGTCTAGGTATGCTTCGCAACAAAGGACACAGAGAGAACAAAGTAAATGTGATAATAATTGAAATACATTTAACTTGTTTTGTTTAATTGTATGCTCTATCTGAATCATTAAATTTTATTTTTTATTATTATATCTCTTTAAATTAAAGCTGTATAACTGGGCCTTAAGGAATGATTGGTCATTGGCTGAAAATAACTCACACTGCTTTATTGGTAAGCACCAACACACTGCAAGAGAACAGAGAACTTCAAGAACAGAAAATATTTTTTTTTGTCAGTACAAAAATATCTATTTCTTTCATAAAGGTGGTGTCCATGATCCATTACTCCTTGGAATTACTCTTTCTTACCACTAGGAAGAGGCAACGATTTCCAAACACCAAGAGCTGTATAAAACCCCTCCCACCTCACATTTACCTCAGTCTTTACTTTGCCTCCGCTGGAGGTGGTAGAAGAATTAAGATTTTATTCTTCAGTGAGAGGGGTTCTCAGTCTATATTAAGGCCTGGTTTCCCCTCAGAAACCATTCCATAACCTCTGCTTATAATTTTTTTCTATCCCTAATGCTGTCTCTGACATGATTTCTAGGGGATGGCCTAAGCCAGGTTATTCATTTAATCCTTCTGCAAGGTTTAAACAGTTAACTTTCCTGCTGCTAATGTTGAATTATGGGAAACTGTTGCTAAAGTTGATGGGGCTATTTCCACTCTAACTAAGCATACTAATATCCCTTTGAAAGACAGTACTTGTTTTAAAGACCCTTTGGATAGAAAATTAGAATCTTATCTTAGAAGAGTCTTTTTACAACCAGGGTATTTGCTCTTGCCAGCAATTTATATTACTGATATCGCTGCTACTTTAACTTATTGGTTGTCTTCTCTTTCAGAATATAGTTCTGATAACTCTGCTTGTGAAAAGATTTTAGGTTTACTCAAAAATGCCAATTCCTTTATTTGTGATGCAGTGTTTGATATTACGAAGATAAATGTTAAAATTATGTTTTTGGCAGTCCTTGCTAGGGGAGCCTTATGGCTTAAATCCTGGTCTGCTGAGATGTGTCAAAATCCAGACTATTTTCTCTTTCCTTTCAGTGAAATAGAATGTATGGTTCTGATTTAGATTCTTTAATATCTACTGTTACTGGAGTTAAACAGGCTTTTCTTCCTCAAGACAAGAAGTCTAAGGGGAAATCTAAAGCTTCCAATAATTTTTGTTCCTTTTGTCTGAATATGGAACAAAAAGTTGACTTCTCTGCTCAGAAGCAAGGTACCGCTTGCCCAGTCTGGAGGCCTAGTGCTAACTGGAACAAGTCAAAGCAGGCTAAGAATTCTATCCCTACTACTAAATCTGCATGAATGTGCGCCCCCGATCTAGAGCTTCTGGGGCAGGTTATGCCTTTTTCAGGAGGCTTGGTTTCAGTCTGTTCTAGATATCTGTGTTCTGAATATAGTTTCCCAGGGTTAACGGATAGATTTCAGAACAAGACCTCCAAGAGGAAGTTTTTTTCAGTCCAATGTTCCAAAGAATCCATTAAAGGCGCTAGCTTTTTTCCTGTCCATTTCAGATCTGAAAACTATGGGAGTGATTGTACCAGTTCCTTTACAGGAACAGGGCATAGGATTTTATTCAAATCTCTTTATTATTCCAAAAAAGGAAGGTACTTTCAGACTAGTCCTCAATGTGGAAAGCTGAACAAGTTTGTAAGAATTCCTTCTTTCAAAATGGAAACTATTTTGCCTTTAGTTCAGGAAGGTCAGTTTATGTCCATAATAGATTTAAAGGATGCTTACCTTCATGTCCCAATACACAGGGAACATTACCAGTTTCTTAAGCCTATAACTACAAAGATCAATCATAAGATCTGGAAGGACTTTATTTCTTGGTGTATACATCAAAGTTTTTTCCTGGCATTCTTTTAGAATTTCAAGGATTTTGCCGTTACAAGATGGTCTGGATAAGGGCCTATCTGCCAGTTCTCGAACGGGATAGATTTATGCTCTTTCAGTTTTATTTCATAGGAAGATTGCTTGTAGTATGCCTGTGATTAAGCCAATTTCTCCTCCATGGAATCTTAACCTAGTGTTAAGCCTGTTGCATGCTCCTCCTTTTGAACGTATGCATAAGGTGGATAATAAACTGCTCTCTTGGAAGGTTGTATACCTTTTAGCTATCTCAAGGCTTACTTTAGAGGCAGGTCAGCCTCCATCACAATGGATTACTGCTTATTCTACAAGGTCAGTCGCCACTTCTTGGGCTTTCAAGAATGAGGCTTCAGCTGATCAAATTTGCAAAGCAGCTACTTGGTCTTCTTTGCATACTTTTACTAAATGCTACCATTTTGATGTTTTTTGCTTCTTCTGAGGCAGATTTTGGTAGGAAGGCCCTTCAGGCAGTTGTCTCAGTTTAATTTTTTTCTTGCCTGATTGAATTATTTTTTAAGTGCATTTAAAAATATATATTTTGCCCTTGTTGGGTTTTTGTGGGGGTTGTGTATTTATTTTCTCAATGAAAATCCCTCCTTTTGTTATTACTCGTGGACTCCACAGCTTGGGTATTAGGTCCCAGGAGTAATCGATTGTGGACTCTCACCACCAGAATGAAAGAAAACATAATGTATGTGTACCTGATAAATTAATTTATTTCATGATGGTGAGAGTCCAAGAGACCCCACCCTTTGTTTTTGGGTTTCATATTTTCTTTAGCACATCTATTTCCCTGCTTCTTTTATGACTCTTATTCCTTTTACTTACCTCATTTTGCTCGGCTATACATTAGACTGAGATTCATGTCAGGTGGGAGGGGTTTTATACAGCTCTTGGGGTTTGGGAAATTTTGCCTCCTCCTAGTGGTAAGGAAGAGTAATTCCCAGGAGTAATGGATTGTGGACTCTCACCACCAAGAACAAAATTAATTTATCAGGTAAGCATAAATTATGTTTTTAGAAAAACAAAAGATAGTAAAACTTTTTAAAATGCCATCTTTAAAGAGACACTCAAGTCAAAATTAAACTTTCATGATTCAGATAGAGTAGCAATTTTAATCAACTTTCCAATTTACTTCCATTAACAAAACGTGCACAGTCTTTTTATATTTTTAAATCCCCATCTTACGGAACATTTGCAGAAATTCACAGAATATACGTCTATGCATTTGGGATTGGCTGATGGCTGTCACATGATACAGGAGGAGTGGAAATGGACATCATTTGAAATTTGTCCGAAAAAAATCTACTACTCATTTAAAGTTCAGACTAAGGGGTAGATTTATTAAGCAGCTGATGCTGCAATCTACCCCTGAAGTTTCCGTCTCGCCGAAAACAGAAGTTAAAAAGCAGCGGTCATAAAACCGCTGCTCCTTAACTTCTCCGCCACCTCTGAGGTGGCGGACTGCAATCATCCTGATCTTACCTGGACTAACCTGGCTTCTAGCATAGGACTTGAAATTTTGAGCCCTGCATGGATGGAAGTGTGTATGTGTGTGTGATATATATATATATATATATATATATATACAATATATATATATATATATATATATATATATATGTGTGTGTGTGTATGCGTGTATGTATGTGTGTCCTTCCAGTTGTCAAATAATATTTCCAGCGATAAACTTTATCTGCAGTTCCTTAAATGTATTACCTAAGTATGCCAGCTAAAAGACGTCATTTGGTATATTATTTAGCTGCCAAAAAGGAAGGTGCAAGGCCAAGTAACATAGAAATTAAGAAATTGGTTATTCATAACTGCTGCTCTCTTCTGAGTGTTGTTGAATTTGTTCCAAGAGGCTCAAAATAACCTGGGCAAATATTATAATATTACAACAAAATAAATTCACCAACACTATACTTTGGCCAAGCATTCTATACGTTTCATCTATATTTTGAGAATGCCAAACAGATTAAAAAAAAAAAAATTAAGAAACAAAGGTCTGCAAATATCTCTAGGGAACCTTATGTATATCACTTACAATATGTGCCTCCCTCTGTTTTATACAAACATATAATTTGCAGTGTTCTCCACACTCATTCGCTCGAGTGCAATTGATTTTAACGCGCATCAGGATAGAGCGACCTCAGAGCTATGGTTAACTGTTACGACTTACGCTCGAAGAAAAAGTTGCACAAAACACATCAAAATACATTTAAACATACAGTTACACTCATAATAACACAATCTTATAAAAAATGATTTTAAAAAAATATTGAATTAAAAAGTTATAAGGGCTCAAAGATATGAGGTCTCAGGTATTAAAGGGTTAACATATAGATACATACATACACATGTCTCAATATGTACATGTATGTGTGTATGTATATATATATATATATATATATATATATATAAATATATATATATATATATATATATATATATATATAAAAATGTATTTACAGACATACACACACACATATATATATATATATATATATATATATATATATATATATATATATTTATATATATATATAGACATAAATATATGTGCATTTGAGCCCTTTGCAGTCAATTAGCTGAAAAATCATATTTATGCAATATTCATATTTAATAAAGTGTTTAACTATGTATTTACTGTAAATATTTCACATTCCAATGTTCTGCACATAGGGGAATATCTTTTATGTATTTATAAATAGATATTCCGATCTATATATCTATCTCTATCTTTATCTCTCTCTCTTTCTATGTATAGATATACATTTTACTTTTATATATATATATATATATATATATATATATATATATATATATATATATATATATATATATATATATATATATCTTATTGACTTCTATGGGGAATACTTTAACACTGTCACAATATTCTAACTTCGGCTTTTTGCACGTCAGGTTAGTGCACGAGAGAAAACGTTTTACTTTAAAATTGTAATGTGTGCAGTATCCAACTTGCACTAAAAACCAAAGTCGAGCATGGTTAGCGTGTGGGCTGGAGTGTTAATAACGCCACTTGTAATCTACCCCTAATTGGCTCCTCAGGAGAAAATAGATTTGCATCATATATACATTGTTTGGTCCATCAGTCCATCTAATCTAATTTTTGTTTGAAAATCTAAACCTTTATTTAACCTGTGCTATGGTGTTCTGTGTATTCTCATTAATGTAGAGAATATTTGTAATTTTCTTAGGGAGATGAGATGAGTGGTGTAGTTTGACTGTATGATCTAGTTATGCATGTAGCAAACATACCTGTTTCTAGGGACTGCCCTGGCTCTGCCCACAACACACTGATTCTGCCCAGCCCCCTCCATGACATGCCTGTCTGTTACACACCCATGACCCACCCTCCTCATGGCTCTACCCACTAAACACATTGGGTCCCTGCCCAAAAGTCCCCCATAACCTCCCTATCCTAACCTAGAACGCCTCCAGGAGAGATGATGATTTAATATCATTGATGAGGGGCATTATAGCTGTTAGATAAATCACTTACTTCTGTACTAACACAGGGATCTGTTGTAATCTATTAGACTTGTGCATTGCTTATAAGGTTTTCAAAGTAAAAGCCATTCCAATCCATTAGAGACTCATACATACACCTAGTTATCTTGTGATTTTGCACCATTTAAACTCAACCAATACTTTCCATTAAAGCAGTTCATCAGTGGTATTTCAGCCCATCACAAGCCATTTTTTGCCAACAGTGACATTTCAATCCATCACAAAAATGTTTTGCCAACAATGGTATTTCAATCCATGACAAAACATTCTTCCTACAGCCATGACCACACATCTTTGCCTGTTTTGAGTAGCTTATGTCTCACTATATGTTTATACACATGCTAATAAAAAGTTCAAATATAGTTCAAATCAAACTTTTAAACAATTAAATATAATGTAAATATGATAATCAGAATATTAATTTATTATTCTAGTTAAATGTTTGGACCTTTAAAAAATATTAATTCAGTAAGTATGACATCATGGATTATTGGTTAAGTTCAAACATATTAGATACCCAAATGTCAATGCTGAATAAATGATTGTAAAATCCTTGAGAAACTCTATTTGAAATGCCTATTACAGACTGTAACAACTAAACTGATTCTTACAGCACATACACTTGTTGAAGTATCAAAAAATCATAGTCCTTATGAACTAGCATAAATTCCAACGGGGGAAAAAATAAAGCAGTAGAACTTAGCAACCAAAAATTATCCTACGCGTTTCATGCCGTTGCAATCCGTTTAATTGCTGCTATTATTGTTTGGGAGCTACGGAAGGCTGTATAACAGCATGTTTTTGTCACACACCAATCTTGACCGTTAGCACATTGTGTACAAGTAGGTCACTCCCACTTAAACATGCTGAGTGAAACGCAAGATAACTTAACAAGAAAATCAGACCAGACACCATCTACACTTTGTGAAACTCATACCTCCAACACATAGGGAGTGCAGTATGACACAACGGTTGGGTTGGAAAGGACATATACGTTATGGAGGCCTGCCCTTTGGGTAGGGGAAGAGGGAAACCCATCCATGGCCCCGCTCTTTGGGGGGCCCCGCAATTTCAGCAGTAAAAATATGAGATAGTGCAATGTATAGGTTTTGATTCAGTTTATAAAAAGTGTTTATGGTATTAGGAGGTCTATTATTTTGTGTTATTTGTTATATAGGTATCACTGAATGTTGGCACATCAGTCTTGCCCAGGGTCCCGCAAATGCTAAGGTTCGCCCTGATGCTATGTGAATGCTAAACAGGACTGTTAAGTCAGGATCAGACTAATATGCTACAGGAAAGTTCTTCTCTGTGAAAGGCACATATTGAGCAAAAAGAGGCTGCTTCTAGGGTGGTAACTAGCCATAGAACAAGCTATTATGCTATTGTTCGTTCCCAGGTTGAGCGCTTCTCTCTTTTTATTTATGCAAATTATGACACTTGGGGAAGTTTCCCTAAGTGTGATGCGGGAATTCAGACGTGGACCCGTTGCTCAGTGTGCCTAGAGGGATATGGCTGCACCTCACTGACGAGGCCCACAATAGGCCGAAACGTACGTCTGGGGTTTTGCTGTTTCTCTTGTTCAGAGAGGGATTGCCTGGTATTTCGGGGCTGGACTGCACTGTTAAGTCAGGATCAGACTGATATGCTACAGGAAAGTTCTTATCTGTGAAAGACACATATTGAGCAAAAAGAGGCTGCTTCTAGGGTGGTAACTAGCCATAGAACAAGCTATTATGCTATTGTTCGTTCCCAGCTTGAGCGCTTCTCTCTTTTTATTTATGCAAATTATGACACTTGGTGAAGTCTCCCTAAGTGTGATGCGGGAATTCAGACGTGGACCCGTTGCTCAGTGGGCCTAGAGGGATATGGCTGCACCTCACTGACGAGGCCCACAATAGGCCAAAACGTACGTCTGGGGTTTTGCTGTTTCTCTTGTTCAGAGAGGGATTGCCTGGTATTTCGGGGCTGGACTGCACTGTTAAGTCAGGATCAGACTGATATGCTACAGGAAAGTTCTTCTCTGTGAAAGGCACATATTGAGCAAAAAGAGGCTGCTTCTAGGGTGGTAACTAGCCATAGAACAAGCTATTATGCTATTGTTCGTTCCCAGGTTGAGCGCTTCTCTCTTTTTATTTATGCAAATTATGACACTTGGGGAAGTCTCCCTAAGTGTGATGCGGGAATTCAGACGTGGACCCGTTGCTCAGTGTGCCTAGAGGGATATGGCTGCACCTCACTGACGAGGCCCACAATAGGCCGAAACGTACTTCTGGGGTTTTGCTGTTTCTCTTGTTCAGAGAGGGATTGCCTGGTATTTCGGGGCTGGACTGCACTGTTAAGTCAGGATCAGACTGATATGCTACAGGAAAGTTCTTCTCTGTGAAAGGCACATATTGAGCAAAAAGAGGCTGCTTTTAGGGTGGTAACTAGCCATAGAACAAGCTATTATGCTATTGTTCGTTCCCAGCTTGAGCGCTTCTCTCTTTTTATTTATGCAAATTATGACACTTGGGGAAGTCTCCCTAAGTGTGATGAGGGAATTCAGACGTGGACCCGTTGCTCAGTGGGCCTAGAGGGATATGGCTGCACCCCACTGACGAGGCCCACAATAGGCCGAAACGTACGTCTGGGGTTTTGCTGTTTCTCTTGTTCAGAGAGGGATTGCCTGGTATTTTGGGGCTGGACTGTACTGTGAAGTCAGGATCAGACTGATATGCTACAGGAAAGTTCTTCTCTGTGAAAGGCACATATTGAGCAAAAAGAGGCTGCTTCTAGGGTGGTAACTAGCCATAGAACAAGCTATTATGCTATTGTTCGTTCCCAGGTTGAGCGCTTCTCTCTTTTTATTTATGCAAATTATGACACTTGGGGAAGTCTCCCTCAGTGTGATGCGGGAATTCCGACGTGGACCTGTTGTTCAGTGTGCCTAGAGGGATATGGCTGCACCTCACTGACGAGGCCCACAATAGGCCGAAACGTACGTCTGGGGTTTTGCTGTTTCTCTTGTTCAGAGAGGGATTGCCTGGTATTTCGGGGCTGGACTGCACTGTTAAGTCAGGATCAGACTGATATGCTACAGGAAAGTTCTTCTCTGTGAAAGGCACATATTGAGCAAAAAGAGGCTGCTTCTAGGGTGGTAACTAGCCATAGAACAAGCTATTATGCTATTGTTCGTTCCCAGGTTGAGCGCTTCTCTCTTTTTATTTATGCAAATTATGACACTTGGGGAAGTCTCCCTCAGTGTGATGCGGGAATTCAGACGTGGACCTGTTGCTCAGTGTGCCTAGAGGGATATGGCTGCACCTCACTGACGAGGACCACAATAGGCCGAAACGTACGTCTGGGGTTTTGCTGTTTCTCTTGTTCAGAGAGGGATTGCCTGGTATTTCGGGGTGGATTGCACTGTTAAGTCAGGATCAGACTGATATGCTACAGGAAAGTTCTTCTCTGTGAAAGGCACATATTGAGCAAAAAGAGGCTGCTTTTAGGGTGGTAACTAGCCATAGAACAAGCTATTATGCTATTGTTCGTTCCCAGCTTGAGCGCTTCTCTCTTTTTATTTAAACAGTACTTACTTAACAAAATCCTGCACTTTACACAAGTAACTTTACTTTATATCTGCTCCTCCTCAAAATATGCTATTATATCTGGGACATTTAAAGTATAGGCTATATTTAGCACTTTGATATTGCATTTTATTGGATTACATATTGTTACAGGTTGTATCTTATAGTAACATCTTATGTGTTTGCCAGCTTTTTCTTTAGAAATCATATACAAAACACGTAGGGTTGCCAGTTTTTCTCTACCTCAATGCTGGATAACTGGTAGGTGACTGGACTGGTAGTAGGTCCCGTAACACAATATTCCTACCCCAAATATCTACCTTATGCTCCGTACTTGAGCTGTCATATATATTTTCCATAACTGAGCAATGAGTTTATTACCTAGGACACCAATAATTTTACATTTTTGTCTGCTAGTAACACACAGTCAGCAGTGATTTCACCTCCTTGACTGACTGTAGCACACATAGAGGAATGCTTTTACACCACCATGGTTGGCAGTAAAAACACAGACCAGAGATGTTTACAAATAGATTCAAGTAACACACACATAACAGTGCTTTAACTCCCATGTTACCAGTAACACAAAAGACAGCATTGATTTATTTACCTTCCACGGTTAACAGTAACACAAAAAGTAAAACATACACAGGTTACTTGTAATGCATAGTGGCGTATGAGTCAATTAAAATTTAGCTGCAACTTAGTGCTTTCTTTTTTTTTAAAATCGACATTAAAGTGAAGGTCAACTTCGATGAATGAAAGCCCAGTTTTTAAAAATACTATTAAAAACAGGGGCACTTTCATTCATCAAATTTGATAAAGCAGCCGTTTTTTTAAAAAAAAATTACCTCTCTCCTCTTCACAGCCGGAGCAGCTTCCCCCGCACGCAGATCCTCTCTTCATACGTCAGCAATGACGAATCCGGCTTCCTCCAATAACGGCTTCCCCCAGAGCAAACATTGCCTGAGGCCATACCATGATTGGAGGAAGCCAGATTCTTCATAGATGGCGTATCAAGAGAGGTTTTGCGGGCGGGGAAGCTGTTCCGGCTGTGAGAGGTAAGTTTTTAAACAAAACGACTGCTTTGTAAACTTTGATGAATAAAAGTTCCCCTGCTTTTAATAGTGTTTTCAAAAAACGGGCTTTCATTTATCAAAGTTGACCTTCACTTTAAGTTTTCAGTATTTCTTTCATACAAGAGGTGAGAATGCACAGTACATTACTCCTGGGAATTACTCTTGCCTACCACTAGGATGAGGCAAAGATTCCCAAACCCCTAGAGCCCTATAAAACCCCTCCCACATCACATATACCTCAATCTTTACTTGGCCTCTGCTGGAGGTGGTTGAAGAATGAAGATGAGCATTTGATTCTTCAGAGAAAGGGTTTTTTAGTCTATATTGAGGCTTGGTTTCCCCTCAGAGTACAGTGCTTGTCAGAGGGATGTATATGTGGTATGGTTTTGTGATTCTTTTTTCACCTCATGGTAAGTTTTTCTGAAACCTTTCATAATCGGTTGCAGGGACTAATCTTTTACCTCTCTTTATAGTTTTACAATATACCCCTAACCCTAAAACCTCTTCTGATAAGTTTCAGTACTGGTTTGTTTTTTGGTAAGTATAATTTATTAATCATTTTAGGCACTTTATAACTATGTTATGAGTACTTTTTAAGTTTGTATATATACTATATATGCTAATATATATGGCCCTGGGACAGAATCCTTTATACTATTCTGTTGCTGTTTTGCGAGTGTCAGCTTTTTGGCTTTCTTAGTTTGAATTTCACCTTTAGGTTTACATGCATTGCAGTTGCACACGGGTGAATGCTTGTTCAGTTAGCGCACTTCCCTTTAGTTCTTTCACACATCAGTTGGTTTTTGCACGTCAAGTTAGCTCCCATTCGTCCTTGGCTATGAGCACATCGGGGTTTTTTATGCACACTAAATTCCTTTTAGCTGTTTTTTTCGAGCAATTTATTTCTTCCTGATGGGCGTTATTTGTCTTTGGTTGTAATGTTAATGTCTCCTGCCCTGTTTTGCAGTTCGGCATTGTACCCGTGAGTATATTTTAAAAGCTACTTAGGAGGGGGTAAGTGATTTCTATTTCTCAAGAGGTTTTTAAGGGGGTTATAGTATTTATTGCTTTGCCATGTCATATGCTATAATGGAGCAGTCTGATTTTGTACCTAAATCTAACCAAGAAACTGAGTCCCCTGAACATCTTTCTATCATTATTAGGTGTGCTTATTGTAAAAAAGCTGAGGTGCCCTTCTCCATTTATGTAACTTATGTTTAGAATTATGAATGCAATCAGACCAACCTAATGCTGTTTCTTTGGGTATTAACGCACCTTCTGTTTGTTCATTTCAGGAGAATGCTAATATTGTTTCACCTACACTGAAAGTTTTTTTTTTATCAAGGCTGCAGTTTCAGGTGCTGGCTGCTCTCCTGCCTTCAAACAAGTGTAAAAGGTCAGTTTAGATTTTACCTTCTACAAGTTCTATGTGCCCTGAATCTAGGGATACTGTTATGTCTTCAGATGATGACATTTTCAAGGCTCTTCAAGCTTGGCCCCTGTTGTAAAGAGAGTCTCATCTCTGTTTCCAGACAGACAATGCCACAGCAGTAGTTTATGTCAATCATCAAGCATACTTTTACTAAATCCTACCAATCTTATGTTTTTGCTTCTTCTGAAGCAGCCTTTGGTAGGAAGGTTCTTTCACTGTCTCCGTTTGATTTTTGCCTGTTTGATTTATTTTAAGTGCATCCAAAACAAAAATTATTGGGGTCATGTATTTAATTTCTCAGTGAAAAAAGAGGTTTTTAAATCCCTCCCTTTATGTTATTACTCGTGGACTCCACAGCTTGGGTATTTGTTCCCAGATGTAATGGATTGTGGACTCTCACCACCTGTATGAAAAAAACATAATTTATGCTTACCTGATAAATTCATTTTTTTCATGGTGGTGAGAGTCCACAAGACCACACCTTTATGTTTTTTGGGGGTTAATTTTTTTCTTAGCACATATATTTCCCTTCTCCTTTTATGGCTCTAATTCCTTTTTTCTTACCTCCCTTTGCTTGGTTATATGTTAGACTGAGGTATGTTTGAGGTGGGAGGGGTTTTATAGGGCTCTTGGTCTTTGGGAATCTTTGCCTCCTCGTAGTGGTAGAGAAGAGTAATTCTCAGGAGAAATGGATCGTGGACTCTCAACACCATGAAAGAAATACATTTATCAGGTAAGTATAAATTATGTTTTTTGCACATATTTTACTCGACAGCCTGCTGAAATACTGGACATTCCAGTTGAATACTGGACACAGATAAACTCTAAACAAAGGTAATTTTATTTATTCAAACAGATGTCCTTTGGATAGATTAGAACAGATTAGAAAATAGAACCTCAAATCATCTGAGAATGCACAAAATGCAAAATGTTTTTTGAAATGTATTGGAATATGGCACCACATACAAATAAATATCCTAGGATATACATCCCAATTGTCACAATTTAGGAGATATGGCCCACTTCCCTCCTACAGCCCCTATGTGCCCTGGTTCTAATGAACTGACCTAGCCACACCCTCAACCTGCCTAGACACGCCCACTAAACACATGTGACCCTGCCTAGACACGCCTACTAAACACATGTGACTCTGCCCCTCTGTAATGACTTTTCCCTCCCACAGTCCCTGCCTACAAATTATCAGTAGGCTCTTAAAGGGACATGAAACCCAAAAATGTTCTTTCATGATTTAGGTAGCACTTTTAATTTTAAACAACTTTCCAGTTTTCTTCTATTATCAAATTTGCTTCATTCTCTTGGTATCATTGGTTGAAGTCACAGCAATGCACTACTGGTTTCTAACTGAACACATGGGGGAGCCAATGACAATCGGTATAAATATGCAGTCACCCATCAGCAGCTAGAACCTAGGTTCTTTGCTGCTGCTGAGCCTTCCTAGATAAACCTTTCAGCAAAGGATAACCAGAGAAGGAAGCAAATTAAATAATAGAAGTAAATTGGAAAGTTGTATAAAATTGTATGCTCTGTCTGAATTATGAATGTCTAATTATGACTTTACTGTCCCTTTAATCAGAGTCCAGGGACACGTGGATCAGCCATGCATTCCCTCTAGACAACCAGGGATCATTGATTTGTAACTAAATTATTAGATAAACCAATTAAAAAAGCATCAGTGGGGTAAAGAATCATGTCACAGAACTACTTCCCAAAATGTGCAATCTCTTTAAATCCTGCTTTTATATTAGCAATATGTTTCTTGAAGAATCTACTTACCTTTAACATTAAATGAGAGCTTTATTCGGACACAAGGGTCACATTCCTGACGTTCCTTCATAGGGTCACAGAGGTAAACAGTGGAGAGTGAGAGGGCATCTGAGGGCAGGCTCAGGTTTGTAGGTAAATTGTGTCTTTTGGGATTTGTAAACAAAGGGGAAGCTGAAAAAAGAAAAGGAAAAATGTTAAAGGATTTCAGAGAGGAAGAACAATCTCCTTTGAAGTAAATAAACCACTAATACTAAAGTTTATGGATATTATACTTTGCCATCTTAAAAATGTTGTATAAATTAACATCAGCCTCACTTCACATGATGCTTGTAAGCATTTTTTCTCGGGAGCAAAAGAGAACTGCGTGCCAATAAGCCAAACAGCAGCAATAAATGCAAAGTTGGGTCATACTTTAACTATGTGTTTAATTTGCAGGGTCAGTAGTGCTAAAGATACATGCTCTAAGGAATTAGAGTATTAGGGGGATATTTATCAAAGGTCTGGCGGACCTGATCCGCACCAGACTTCGCTGAATGCAGAGAGCAATACGCCCTCCGTATTCAGCATTGCATCAGCAGCTCTTGTGAGCAGCTAGTGCAACGCCGCCCCCTGCAGATTTGCGGCCAATCAGGGAGGGAGGTGTCAATCAACCCGATCATACTTAATCGGGTTGAATTGCGGCAATGTCTGTCCGCCTCCTCAGAGCAGGCAGACAGGTTATGGAGCAGTGGTCTTTAGACCGCTGCTTCATAACTGCTGTTTCTGGGGAGCTTGCAGGCTCGCCAGAAACACGGGCCCTCAAGCTCCGTCCGGAGCTTGATAAATGGGCCCCTTAGAGTATGTGTTTATACTGCAATAGCCCTTTCACATTATCCCTTTTAGGGGTTCTTCAGCTATGAAAAACTTAAAGGGACATGAAACCCAAAAATTTTCTTTCATGATTCAGATAGATTATACATTTTTAAACAACTTTCCAATTTACTTCTGTTATCAATTTTGCATCATTCTCTTGGTATCTATTATTGAAGAAGCAGCAATGCACTCCTGGGAGCTACTTGAGCCTTTCTAGATATGCTTTTAAACAAAGGATACCAAGAGAATGAAGACAATTAAATAATAGAAGTATATTGGTAAACTGTTTAAAATTGTATTCTCTGTCTAAATCATGAAAGAAAAATGTTGGGTTTCATGCCCCTTTAACTATGCAACTACCTAAACTGTTTTTATTTGGAGGGCCACTCACTAATGGTATGACCCAGGTGTGGGATTCCCACTGCTTATAGGCTTACCAGCTGTGTCCATTATGAACCAGCAGTTCTCTGTGACTCTCTGGCTCTACTTTAACTATGTGTTTAACACCTTTGTGGTGGTTAAACACATAGACATGCAGTTAGTAATGTTAAACCAGAGCTTCAAATTTGTGCATTGTAAAGGCCCTATAAATTATTTCCCTGTTTTGGGCTGATCATTGACATATATGACCAATTACTGAAATGCTGACTGCTTACTACAGGGCTGGTGTATTCTGCTTAAAGTAATCAAAGGATGGAGATAAAAATGTGACAAGTATGTTTCTGCACCTAATGAGTCAGCCTCATAATAATATGAATCTTAATTACATGCAACAAGGAAATAGTAATGATCAAAGCCAAAAATAATAAAAATGTAAAGGAGTACTTACTTTTCCTGATGTTCTGAAAAGCAAACAAAAAAGATGGAGTTAGATTTATAAACAAGACTTTAACATTATTCTGAATTGTATATTTAAAGGGAAAGTCTATTCAATATTAATCTTTCAATATTCAGATAGGGCATGCAATTTTAAAATAGGTTTCATATTTACTTTTATCATCAAATTTGCTTTGTTCTCTTGGTATTCTTAGTTGAAAGCTAAACCTAGATCTGCTCAAAAACTGTTTTCTGTTTGAAGGTTGCCTCTTAGCTCAGTGCATTTTGACAGTTTTTCAGTTAGATACCGCTAGTTCATGTGTGTCATATAGATAGCATTTTAGCAAATCAGTGCTGACTCATAATAACTCCATAGGAGAGTTATTTATGAGTCAGCACGGATTGGCTAAAATGCTATCTATATGACACACATGAACTAGTGGTGTCTGTCAAAAGAACTGAAATAAGGGAGCAGTTTGCAGAGACTTAGCTACAAGGTAATTACAGAAGTAAAAATTGTATTAATAAAGCAGTGTTGATTATGAAAAACTGGGAAAAGGGTAATAAAGGGATCATCTATCTTTTTAAAAAAAAAAAAATCCAAATAGACTGTCCCTTTAATAACAACAATAATTTAAAGGGACAGACAAGGTAAAAAAAAAAAAAAAAAAGAAAGAAAGTTTCTCTTCAGTAGATTGCTCTGTGACAATAACGCTTTATCCAAACTGTTCGGGATCAGGAAAGGTTTGGATTTCGGAATATTTGTATATCTGTAAAGCTATGAGAGGGGATGGGACCAAGTGTAAACAACAATAATATCTAATGTAACTTATGCAATATTTATGTGTAATAATACAGATTATACATGTAACCTTAAGGTAGTTTTATATAATTGTTAATACTGTAGTATACATAGTAGTATCAGAAAGACAGCACAGTACTGTAATCAGAAAGCTAATAGTTGTTTTAAATAAATAAAGACTAGCATATACATTTCAGAACACAGAAAGCAAACCCACAGTATTAATAAATAATTTTACTCCGAAATTTCTCTTAGTAGGTGCCCCCTCCCCCCCAATGGCTGCTGTTCAGCCTAAAGGCTGTGACACACTGCAAGCGATGCGGCGAGAGGCGAAACAGCTACTTCGCACTGCGTCGCATTGCTTCTGAAGTTAAAATATTTAATCTCTGAGCGCTCAGCTATGTGATCTGATGCAGCAGATTGCTCAAAGATAAAAAGGCAGGACACACTGAGCGCGCACAGCCGCATCTACACGCTGCGTGCCGCTCCGCTTGCAGTGTGTCACAGCCTAACAGAAGCAGGTGCGTAATAATTGATTTCATCCTGTGCACTGTCCTGTCACAACTTTAGTAAAGCTAACTCGCATTCTCAGCAGCTTTGTTAGCAAACTGTAGAAAATCAACTGGGGCAAGTGGTCACCTTGGGTTGGCTGATCCGCTCACTGCTCATTACAAATAAAAACAGGCTGGAAAGAAATTTCGGGAGTAAAAAATAGATAGATAGATAAACTGGTTTTGGATACTATTTAAAGAGATATTGTATATACTTGCACACAGGAATCTGTTGCAGAGGAGTTTTTTTTTTATAACCTTGACTATCCCTTTATTACAGAAAAAAATAGAGTGAAGAAAAAATAAACTATACTAACATTTTTTTAACTAAACACAACCAGACCTGCACACTAAACACAATACTTAGAATGTATTGAACGTGTAAACTTTAATACTAGACATGTGCAATTCGTTTCAGACTAATTTCGGCTGATTTGGAGATTCAGGTCAATCCAAATTTCCGAATTGGCAACATAACGAAAATACCAAAAAAATACTGAAAACTAATAAATTAGTTACTGAATTTTCGGATTCATTTGTTATTTCGGATCCATTCTCTATTCATATTCATCACCATTATTCATGCTAATCTAAACCGCTGTCCCCCACATCGCCAACACTAAATAAAGCTATTAACCTCTGAACTGCCATCCCCCCCACATCTCCAACACTAAATAAAACGATTATACTCTGTCTAAACCGTCGTCCCCCCACATCGGCAAAACTAAATAAACCTATTAACCTCTAAACCGTTGTCCCCCCACATCGCCAACACTGAATAAACTAATTAAACTCTAAACCGTCGCCCCCCACATCGCCAACACTAAATTAACCTATTAACCACTAAACTGCCATCCTCCCACATCGCCAACACTAAATAAAGCTATTAACCCCTAAACCGCAGCCCCCCTACATCGCCAACACAACATAAACTTATTAACCTCTAAACCGCCTCCCCCCCATCGCCAACACAAAATAAACCTATTAACCTCTAAACCACCATCCCGCCACATCACCAACACTAAATAAACGTATTAACCTCTAAACTGTAGTTGCGATGTGGGGTGATAGTGGTTTAGAGGTTAATAAATTTATTTAGTGTTGGCTATGTGGAGGGATGGCGGTTTAGAGGTTAATAGGTTTATTTAGTGTTGGGGATGTGGGGGGATTGTGGTTTAGAGGTTAATAGCTTTATTTAGTTTTGTCGATGTGGGGGGATGGCGGTTTAGAGGTTAATAGCTTTATTTAGTGTTGGCGATGTGGAGGGACGGCGGTTTTGTGGTTAATAGCTTTATTTAGTGTTGGCGATGTGGAAGGACGGCGGTTTAGTGGTTAATAGCTTTATTTAGTGTTGGCGATGTGGAAGGACAGCGGTTTAGTGGTTAATAGCTTTATTTAGCGTTGGCGATGTGGAGGGAGGGTGGTTTAGAGGTTAATATGTTTATTTAGTGTGGGGGGGGCGGTGCTTTAGAGGTTAATAGGTTTATTTAGTGTTGGTGATGTGGGGGGGCAGCGGTTTAGAGGTTAATATCTTTATTTAGTGTTGGCGATGTGAGGGATGGCGGTTTAGAGGTTAATATGTTTATTTAGTGTTGGCGATGTGAGGGGACGGCGGTTTAGAGGTTAATAGCTTTATTTAGTGTTGGCGATGTGGGGGGACGGCGGTTTAGAGGTTAATAGCTTTATTTAGTGTTGGCGATGTGGGGGGACTGCGGTTTAGATAGAATATGAATAAAGAATTAATCCAAAATAACAAATGGATCTGAAAAACTATTTAACTTAACGAATATGCCGAAACAAAAATATTTATTTAACTAATGAAAACTAAACAAAACAATTGTTTTCGGTGTGCACATGTCTATTTACTACCTGGGTGTAACAATAGAAAAAATAAGTTAAAGGAATATTAAACAACTTGCAATGTTTATATACAGTGTATAAATAAATATATATATATATATGTGTGTGTGTGTGTATGTTATCCACTTTTCATATAATTTGCTTCAAAATATTGCGGTTTTTCCACCGCCCCCACTGTCACTGGATTGCAACATCCTGTAGGATTCTGAATCCGGCTTGATCAGTGCAGGGACTCATTTATATCTGTCCCTAATGTGCACTGCTTATTTGTGAAAACATACTATGCAAATATAGGACTTAAAATGAATTTGTCTTAAAGGGATAGTCTAGTCAAAATTAAACTGTCATGGTTCAGATACAGCATGCAATTTGAAACAACTTTCCAATTTACTTTTATCATCTAAATTTGCTTTGTTCTCTCTGGTATTATTTTTTGAAAGCTAAGCCCTGGTAAGCCCATATGCTAATATCCAAACCCTTGCAAAGCTGCCTTTTATTTCAGTGCATTTGTAACAGTTTTTCACAGCTAGACAGTGCTAGTTCATGTGTGCCATAAAGACACACATAGTGCACACCTTTCCTGTTAATGAAAATATATATATATATATATATATATATATATATATATAATTTTATAGGTATATTTAAACTTAAAAGAATATTTCTTCAGCAATATTTATGATAAAAAACTACATATATAGCATAGTTGCCAACATTTAAAAAAAAAATTCCAGGGACACGTTGCAGCAAAACAAGCAAACAGGTTACCAGAGTATTGACAAACTACTGTTCAGTTGCTCTACCCACACAGTTCTGCGATAAAAACAAAAAAAATCAGGGACTGTTGGCAACAATGATATAGATACTGAAATGAAATCACAGTAGACAGGAACATGTTAGCCACAGAGTGAGTGTTAATGCACATTGGTTAAATATTGGTGTGAAATGGGTGAGGAATCAGAGGAGGTTAGACAGCTCCAAGCTCACATTAATTAACTATACCTTATTAATGTACTGCTTACCTGCCTATAATTAACCATAATGCACTGCTTACCTGCCTATAATTAACCATAATGCACTGCTTACCTGCCTATAATTAGCCAATTTAGGAGATCTGTACACAACATTCTAAACCTGACTGTGTGTGTCTGTTTGTGTGTGTGTGTGTCTGTATGTATAATACATACACACAGTCAGTTTTTTCCTAAATTGCTTCTCCAAGAGACATAAAGTAAAAAAGGTTGCCATGTTAAAGGTGTATTTAAACTATATCCAGGGCTACATTCATAATCACCAAACCCCACCCTGGGATGTTCAGCTCTATCCTTGGATCACCCAACTCCACCTTAAAATCCTGAAACGTCAGACTCCCTGTTGAGCAGTATGGCAGTGTGAGTATAATCAGGTTGCTACTATGTAAATCTAGTATTGCTAGATTTTTTTTTATAGAGGCTTTATCATAGTGATGACCGGCATAATATTTAGTCATTAGTTTGTAGAAGCCAGCCTTTCAATTCATTGTGTGCCAGATTTTAAATAGATCCTAGAATACGGATTCTAAATCCCCTCGCTCCAAAAATAAATCTGTTTATTCCATTTTATATATATATACAGGTGTAAAGTGAAAACCGCCTTAAAGTGAAACAAGGCAGTTTAGCTTTCTTTTCACTTGCCAGTGTGTTTAAACACTTGAAAACATGTTTGAACTAACTTATATTAGGGGTGCAATAGTGCTATGTTTAGGACAGCACAGTATTCAATTAGCATTCAATAAATACTGTACCTGTAAAATAGTGACAATTACTGTAGTACAATTTGCCAGACTACAACACAGAGACACAGATTGCACTCTTATGATGTAAACAGAGTGAACTAAGCGTAACAAAATGGTGCCAGTCACTTTTTTTTACAATCTCACAATAATTACGGCACTGTTTCAAAATTCTTGGAGGTTGAACTTTAGCTCCACAAAGCGCTGTATTAGCGAAGTGCTGTAAAATGAAGCGCTGTAAAGTGAGGTATACCTGTATATGTATATATATATATGTATATGTATGTATATATATATATATATATATATATATATATATATATATATATATATATATATATGTAAATATATAGCCACCTCTGGCTCCTAAAAAGTGCATGGCTGGTTTCTTAAAATTAAACAAATTTGTCAACTGCTGCTCTTAATAATAACAATATAACAATACTAACTTTATATTGCTGGGCTTACAAGATTCTTATATAAGGATGGTCTAGGACAAGAAACATCACATTAAAGGGACTTAAAAGTTACTGTTGAGGTGTACTGCTTTGCATTTCAAATTTAGCTAGAAGCATTTTTTGCAATGCATTTTTGCTTGCAAAAAAATGCTCCTTTAAATGTTTACAGTGATGTGTATGTGAAAGTGACCTGTTGTGGGTATGACAGTAAGCGAAATGCGTGTCAGCTAATGTTAATACATTCTTTGAGCACTGGTGATGACTTGTAGTGCCCCGGGCACCATGATGCATGTGTGAGTGAAGAATGCACATGCATGCAGATTTCTGCCATATCAGCAGCAGGTCACAGGCACTGTAGTAATTTTTAAAGGAATGGTCTACTAAGATAAGCCCCTTCCCGCCACTATATAACGGATATGGGGGGTTAACCTTCAAGTGTGAGCGTACAGTAATTATGTGGGGTCCTCTGGTACTAGGTAGGGATGGGCGAGTGTGCTGAAAGTGTAATTTCTTTGGTAGAATAAATAGTCCTGTGAACATTCATTTTGGGCAATTGAATGTTGATAAGAATGAAAATCCATTAAAATTTGGTAATTGAATGTTATTTCCAGTTTCGAATGTTACTTTCATAATTAGATTGAATATCTACATTCAAAATTTCAAATGTAACATTTAATTTAACAAATACTACAAATACTACAGTTCAGAGGTTCAGTAGTTCATGTGGTAAGGAATTTAGTAATTTATACATAATAGATACAAATATATCAATGTGAATTTTTCGATTTTGAATATTGCATAATTCTAATATTACATTTAAAGAGAGCATAAGAAATACTATTACAAATATATTAATTCAAATAGCATAATTCGAATCAAATTATTAGAAAATTTTGAATTGAATATTACATTTAAAGGGACATGAAACCCAAATATTTTCTTTCATGATTCAGATAAAACATGTGATTTTAAACAACTTTACAATTTACTTCTATTATCTAATTTATTTTGTTCACTTTGTATCCTTTGTTGAAGGAGCAGCAATGCACTACTGGTTTCTAACTGAACACATGGGTGAGCCAATGACAATCAGTATATATATGCAGCTACCAATCAGCAGCTACAACCTAGTTTCTTTGCTGCTTACCTAGATCAAACTTTCAGCAAAGCATAACAAGAGAAGGAAGCAAATTAAATATTATAAGTAAATTGGAAAGTTGTTTAAAATTGGATGCTCTGTCTGAATCACAAAAGAAAATTTTTGGGTTTCCTCTCCCTTTAAAGAAAGCATTAGAACTACTATTACATTAAATAAATGTTAGAATGTTAAACAAACATTCTAAATGAACAAATGTGTTCAAATTTGTTTCATATTTCAAATGTTGCAAGACTTTCGCCCATCCCTAGTACTAGGATGCACGGTAATGACCTTAGAGCACTATTATGTTGTGTCTCTGATGATGGCTATACATCGAAATGTGTTAAAGAAAGATGCTCTACCCCTGGTGAATTACTAAGATTTCAATTAGATGTATCCTATTTGTAGTTTGTAGAATGAATAAACTTTAAGCTTTGTTTAAGCCAGGGGTGGGCAATTATCAGCCCTCCAGATGTTATGTACTACATCTCCCATAATGCTCTTTCAGCCATAATGCTAGCAAAGCATCATGGGAGATGTAGTCCATAACATCTGGAAAGCGAATAGTTGGCCACCCCTGGTTTAAGCAGTCACTAGCAATCACTTATATTATTTAAAGGAAGCATTTTTGGAAGCAAAATTATTTTTTAAAATGCTTTCAAGCACATTTTAAATAGTCTGCAGTAGATTTCAAATTTAACTTTTCTAACCCTTTAAAATTTGTGTGTGCTTTTTTTTTTAAAAGACGAACCCCAAACACCGAACACACCTTGAGATATATAGGGTGTGACAAGCAAATTAAATTTATAAATGTCTACAATTAAATGATACTGTTTATAGGTGAAATACCCAAGCAATGAATAGGCGTTTATAGCTATGGTTTATTTGGATTGGTATACAATCATTTCTTAGTAATAGTAAACAAGTTCCGAAGAATAATTATAGGCAATGATCCTTTCTATAATGTGGTGCACAATTCTAAAACTCTAATATCAGAGACTGTGAAGTACAACTTTTAAAAAAAGATTGTGGAATCTGTTGGACCAGTTGTTAGCACCAAATGTTCTATATAATTTTACAATACAATGCAGAGAATGGTTTACTATGTTAAAAATATTCAAAATGCAAAATAAAAAGGAAGATTAAAGCAATAGACTAGTCAAAATTAAACTTTAATGATTCAGATAGAACAGGCAATTTTAAGCAACTTTTTAATTTTCTCATATTATCAATTTTAATTCATTCTCTTGGTATCTTTATTTAAAAAAGCTGGAAAGTAAGCTTAAGATCCAACCCATTTTTGGTTCTGCATCTGGGTAGCGCTTGCTGATTGGTGTCTGAATGTAGTCACCAAGCAAGCTTACATTCAAAAAGGATACCAAGAGAACGAAGACAAATTGATAATAGGAGTAAATTAGAAAGTTGCTTAAAATTGCATGCTCTGAATCATGAAAGTGTAACTTTGACTAGACTATTCCTTCAAATACAAAACTTTTTGTTACATATAAAAGAGCAACATTAAACATGATACAAATATAAAATGTTGTACAAAATGTATATTTATTTTGGCACATCTGATACTCAAGTATCAATTTATCATTGACTAATACAAACAACTTGAACAGAAACTCACCAAGTCCAGCATATGTACAAAAATTGAATGTACAAGCAATTATAAAATGTTAGAGTGAGCTTTTCTAGCGAGGGAGCTTTGTGCTCAAGAATATGCCTATTCGAATAGGCTGAACTTACAGAAACAGCAGATCTCATTATCTTGTCTCCTGCTTTCTATACACAAAGGCCAACATTTCTGTTCTATCATCCATATAAAGAGCAGCAATAAACTGTTGATTATATATATAAAAAATAAAGCTGTTTAGATTTAAACTAATGCTATATCAGTTATGTAGGTTCTACCAATGCTAACTGGCTGATAGGTACCTCCTCATTGCCTAGTTGGTACAGCTGCTGCACTAGTTTCAATGCAAATGTAAAAAATATTTCATTTTTTGTAGGCAAAAACATTTCTTGTTTAAATTCCGCCATTTCATATGGATGATATAATTTATTTGAGTACAGTAGCAATTTTACCCTGATCCCAGATTTCTGCAGCTCTACCCATTGGTCTCCTTTACTAAGCCCCCAGCCTCCTGTTCCGTGATACTAAAATGTTGGAACGTATGCAACAGAGTATTCCAACTCTGTTCAGATGACATTAAATTGTACTGGGAAATGTGTGCTGGCACATGTGCAATGAAAATAAAGAGGGAGAAAGTTTGTATTTGCTTTGGAAGAAACACTAGAGCAATGTGTTCTAAAACAATTAACCTATTGCAAGTTCTAGTGATATTTATAAGAAAGGTCATTCAACGTCACTTGAAAAAAAAATATATACTCTGCACATATCCTTTCTTATTTAAATCCCTCAGGTGCTCAATTATTGGAGAACAAGAGATATGTTAGTATGACAGTAATTATACTCTGCAATAAAACATTATGGTAATACAAACAGATGGTAAAGGACTGATTGGTCATTATCGCTATTTAAAGAGAGACTACACAATAAATAAATGCTACACATAATCATTTATTCAAACCAAAGAATACTATTAAAATAAGATATAGTTCCTTTTTAAAAAATATATATATATATATGACTTGTTTATATATTGAAGAATTAAGAGTAAAGTTTTGGAGCTCCATTTATGAAGCAGCAGATGGAAGTTAAAGGAAAACTAAAGCCAATTTTTTTTTATATATATATATATATATATATATATATATATATATATATATATATATATATATATTGTTTTTTATTTATTTCAAAAACTTATGAGAGAATCAAGCAAAGGCATAATACAATACATTGAAAGCTACTAATGGTTACCATGTTAGACAGAGATTGACAGATCTCTTGTTACAAAAAGAGGCAGTCCATGTAAGACAGTTCACCACATTTGAGCAAGAGTCCTAGGCATACCTTCCCCTTGACGAGTTTGGAGAGTTCATGCAGGCCTTATTGCCTATGCTTCAAATATTATACTGCCTGGTTAATACATTGCTGCTTAAACCCAAGCTTTTGATATAGTTAAGCCATTGCTGGGGTAGCCTATTACAAGGCACATAAACATCTCTATCTGGAGAAAAACAATACATATATATCAAACAAATAACAGTAACAACAATGTTAACTTAATTAAAAATAACCATGTGTACTCTAAGTTAGAATGTGTATTTCCTTAGGACCACTGAAGGGAAGGGGAGAGTGCTAAATAGGTGTGTCTGGTATTGTGAAGGAATTTGAGAGTTTATTTTGGGATGACCCTGATGTGCTCATCTCTTATTGATTATCACTAAACTTATATGACTCCCATAGAAACAGCATATCCTCAAAGAAATCCAAATCTCCAACTTTAAGGTAGTAAAATCTCTCTAGCATTAAGTCAGAGTCCACTAATCTTCTCCACTCACTCACTGATGGATGGAATCCTTGTGGATTTCCAGAACCTGGGTATCATTTGTTTCGCCACATTTAACATAATTTGGAATAGGTGCCTCCTAATCTTGCATTGGGATCTGGGGCGAATTTTGGAGTAGAATGACCTCTGGGTTTGGTGTTAGTTGAGTGTGTAGAACTAAGTAGGTTTCTATGAAAACCCTCTCCCAAAAATTCTTAATAGGTGTACAGTCCCACCAAATGTGTCTCATATGGCCTACCTGGTCATGACATCTCCAACAGGCGCTAGAGCTTTTTTTATATATGTACTTAATTTTAGACGGGGTCATATACCACCTCATGCATATTTTAATGTTTGTTTCTTTTGCACCTGAACAATGTGCAGATTTCGTTAATTTTTTAAACCTGCCATTCCACTCCTTAAATGGACATGAAACCCAAATGTTTTCTTTCGCGATTTACAAAGAGCATGTAATTTTCAACAACTTTCTAATTTACTTCTATTATCTCATTTGCTTCATTCTCTTGATATCACTTGCTGAAAAGCATATCTAGATATGCTCAGTAGCTGCTGTTTGGTTGCTGCACATAGAGGCCTTGTGTGATTGGCTCACACATATGCATTGCTATTTCTTCAACAAAGGATATCTAACGAATTGAGCACATTAGATAATAGAAGTAAATTGGAAAGTTGTTTAAAATTACATGCCCTATCTGAATCATGAAAGTTTAATTTTGACTAGCCTGCCCCTTTAAGTGTTGTATTTGTGTTCATCTCCCGATCCCAACTCTTTGTGAAAGATGGAAGACCTGGAAATTTGCTATGAAGAACCATTTTATATTGAGTTGAGATTGACTTCTGAGGTTTTGTGCTTTGTAAGCATGCCTGCTCAAACTGGGTGAGTGGTCGTAAAAAGTCCAGTTTACGTCTGTGCGAAATAATGAAATGCCTAACTTGATGATATCTAAACCAAGAAGAGAAAAAAGGAAGTATTAGGGCATCTATCTGCTGCTTTGTTTTAAGGTTACCATTCTCTAAAACAGTAGAAATTGGGATCAGGGATATGAATGAAGGACAAGTTTGTGGTTCTTCACTAAGGCCGGGGGGGAACTCATGGTTTAGTAATATATTTGTGAGTGGAGAGTATTTTGTCAAGATTTTTTTGAATGAGCAACCAATCTTTCCAGGTCCCATTAGTTATTGGGGCCCGGGAGATGGTCGGTTTTTTGAGAGCCGAGATATTCCAGCACCAACTGCCTAGATTCTTAGCGCCTTCTATGGAGCTTTCTATCTGGACCCACCCCTTGGAGTTATCTCCTTTAAATTCACACCAGTCTATAACCCTTTGTAGTGAAATAGCTAGTTTGTACGAGCTAAGATGGGGGACTCCTAAGCCTCTCTTAGCTGGGACTTTATAAAGCGTACTCCTGTTAATTTGCGGTGGCCTTCGACGCCAAATGTAATCATTCATGATCTTTTGAAGTATATATATTTCCTTGGAGATGTTTTGGATGGGCACAGTCCGCAAAACATATAGAGCTTTAGGTAATAAAACCATTTTAGCAGCTTGAATGCATCCCAACCAAGAGCTATTCCTAAGTAACCAGGAGGAGGTCAAGGAATGGAATTTGTTGATCAATTCCCCATAATTAAGTTTACGTGTGTTTTGCGCATCGGGAGTCAAATAAATACCCAGATATTTTAAGTGTTTTGATTGGACTTTGAGGGGGCATTGATTCTTAATGGCCTCTAGAGTCTGCTGCGAGACATTAACAGGGAGAAATTCAGACTTTAACATGTTGACCGAGAAATTAGATACCTCCCCAAATTTGGTTATCTCTTGCATGGTATGTATTATAGATTTTAGGGGATCAGTTATCGTCAATAAAAGGTCATCTGCAAATATAGCTAGCTTGTGAGATCTACCTCCTATGTCTATTCCTTGAATTTGAGAGTTTATCCTGATCTTGATCGCGAGGGGCTCTAGGGAGAGGATAAAAAGTAGTGGGGAGAGTGGGCACCCCTGTCTAGACCCGTTTCTAATCTCAAAGGAATCTGATAGTGATCCATTTACCCTTACCTGGGCTGTTGGGTTGGTGTAGAGAGCTAAAACCTTTTGTATGAATGAGATGGGAAAGTAAAACCGTCGGAGCGTCAAGTCGAGGTAAGTCCAGTCTAGTCTGTCAAAAGCCTTCTCTGCGTCAGTTGAGAGAAATATGGCTGGGATTAAACCCACATTTTTTTTACACTTATTATCATTTTTTCTTCATTCTCTTGCTATCTTTATTTAAAAAGCAGGAATGTAAAGTTTAGAAGCCGACCCATTTGAGGTTCAGCACCCTGGATACCACTTGCTTATTAGTGGCTACATTTTCCCACAAATAAGCAAGCATAACCCAGGTTCTGAACCAAAAATGTGCCGGATCCTAAGCTTTACATTCCTGCTTTAAAAAAAAAAAAAATAGCAAGAGTACGAAGAAAATTTGATAATAGGAGTAAATTAGAAAGTTGCTTAAAAATGCAGGCTCTATCTGAATCATGAAAGAAAAAAAATGTGTTTAGTGTCCCTTTAAGAAGCAGTGGTCATTGAAATCATCCCTAGCTAATACAATCAGGATGATTGACAGCCCCTGCTAGCGGACGATTTGGCTGACATTGAGCAGGGGGTGGCATTGCACAAGCATTTCACCAGAAAGTTTTTCAAGTAAAGTTTTGTTGATGTCCACCCACACAGCTGTGGGAGTTGTCTTTATGAACCAATGAGCACTATTTCTTATACCTTATCCTTCTTTTATGCAAAAAACTATTTTAATATGTTTAAATACTGACCATTCTTGTGTGTAAATAAAATGTTTTGAGTTTAATGTCTGTTTAACTTCATACTGGTCTATAGGTATGTGTCCTAAGGTTGCCAGTTGCCTACTTAAATACCAGACAACCAGTAGATGACTGGGAAAGGTGGGGTCAAACAATGGCCCCTTGCCAAAACCCTATCTTAGGCTCCACCTTAGAGTACCATCCAACCCTAAACACTAGAGATGTGCATCCTGCTTTAGACAAATACCATTTCAACAAGTCGTCCAATACATGAACAGCTAAATACATTGTTGGACGAAACAGACAAAGAACAAATGAATGCTTGACCAAATCGATCTGTTATGAAGGAAGGGGCAGAAAATGGACAAGGAGCTATATCATTTGGCTAATCAGGTGCTTGTTTGTAATGATATTCAGGGGGTCTGACCATTCAAGTGCCGATCGTCCCCTGTCTATTACTGCTATGGCATTACTATTGATTGATGTTAGGTACAGCAGGCACTAAATGTTTGGTGTTGAGTCATACAAGCTTGTCCAATCAAGCCTTAACCTAGAACAGGGAAGTGGGTGACTAGAGGAAGCTCAGCCATTTTCAATCACTTTGACTAGAGCAATTGAAATGTGCAGTTGTGTGACTCCTGTGCCTCTGTGAGCTAGTCATCAACTCAAATTCAGTCAGCCAGTTGTATGTTCTTTAAGCATCAAACAATAGGTTATTTTAATTGTTCATATTCTATAATGTAAGATTAGTTGTATATATTTGCTGTTCCCTTTGAAAATAATGATAATGAATCCAAATCCAATATTCAGCCAAAACGAATGCATGCCCATGTGAACAAAATTTTACCAAACTAAATACTGAAAAAAATCTGAAACTAATCTTTCAGATTAAACACATTCGGCTAGATTACGAGTTTTTGTCGGTAATGGTGTGCGTGGCTAACGCACAGTTTTCCCTCACCGCTCACCTAAAGTAACACTGGTATTACGTTTTTTTTAAACCCAGCGTTAGCCGCAAAAAGGTGAGCGTAGAGCTGAATTTAGCTCCACATCTCACCTCAATACCAGCGCTGCTTACGGTAGCGGTGAGCTGGTAAAACGTGCTTGTGCACGATTTCCCCATAGGAATCAATGGGGCAGAGCCGGCTGAAAAAAAAACCTAACACATGCAAAAAAGCAGCGTTCAGCTCCTAACGCAGCCCCATTGATTCCTATGGGGAAACACATTCATGTCTACACCTAACACCCTAAGTGCTCCACGTCGGATGGCTTGAAGATGGACCCGCTCCGCTCCGTATGGATGAAGATAGAAGATGCCGTCTGGATGAAGACTTCTGCCTGTCTGGAGGTCCTCTTCTGCCCGGATCGGATGAAGACTTCTGGCCGTCTGGAGGACCACTTCTGCCCAGTTGGGTGAAGACGTCTCAAGGTAGGGTGATCTTCAAGGGGGTAGTGTTAGGTTTTATTAAGGGGGGGTTGAGTGGGTTTTAGAGTAGGGTTGGGTGTGTGGGTGGTGGGTTTTAATGTTGGGGGCTATATGTAATTTAGTATAGGGTAGGGATTTTTATTATTTTGGGGGGCTTTTTTATTTTATTAGGGGGATTAGATTAGGTGTAATTAGTTTAAAATTCTTGTAATTATTTTATTATTTTCTGTAATGTTTGGTTGTTTTTGCACTTTAGTTTATTTAATTTAATTCTAATTAATTGTAGTTAATTTAGGTAATTTATTTAATTATAGTGTAGTGTTAGGTGTAATTGTAACTTAGGTTAGGGTTTATTTTACAGGTAAATTTGTACTTATTTTAACTAGGAAGTTATTAAATAGTTAATAACTATTTAATAACTATTGTACCTAGTTAAAATAAATACAAAATTGCCGGTAAAATAAAAATAAACCCTGAGATAGCTACAATGTAATTATTAGTTATATTGTAGCTAGCTTAGGGTTTATTTTATAGGTAAGTATTTAGTTTTAAATATGAATAACTTATTTAATTGTAGTAATTTTTTTTTTATTATTTTAAATTATACTTAAGTTAGGGGGGTTTAGGGTTAGACTTAGGTTTAGGGGTTAATACATTTAATATAGTGGTGACGACGTTGGGGTTGGCAGATTAGGGGTTAATAAATGTAGGTAGGTGGTGGCGATGTTAGGGACGGCAGATTAGGGGTTAATAAAATTTAACTAGTGTTTGCGATGTGGGAGTGCGGCGGTTTAGGGGTTAATATATTTATTACAGTGGTGGCGATGTCCGGTCAGCAGATTAGGGATTAAAAATCGTAATCTAGGCGATTTTTACTCTGCGTATATCTCTAGTAGGTTCCACGTGTTTGATAAGACTTGGGCCTTAGAAGACCTCTATACACATTACAAAAAGTATATGCGATTTAGGGAACATATCCGTTGTTTTACTTTTATTAAAGCGGAAAAGTTAGAGAGTGACATGTTGACAGGTACAGGCTGGTTATGATTCCAGTAAACACATCTGACAAACCTAATTAGCATATTGCAGACTTCCACCCTCTTTAATATTCAAGAATCTAGAATCTGGTCTTTCCCAGTGACTATTATTAAAAATGACTCATGGGTCCAGGCAGAAATCGTCTCATAACATTTTCTTGCATAAACCTCAAAACAAGTAGATCTGTGAGGCATTCCCTTTGGCCATCCTTAAAGGGATATGCAACCCAAACAAATTTATTTCATGATTCATAGAGAGCATGCAATTTTGAACAACTTTCCAATTTACTTCTATTATCTAATTAGTTTTGTCCTCTTGGTATGCTTTGTTGAAAAGCATACCTAGGTAAACTCAGCAGCTTCTGATTGGTGGCTGCACATATATGTCTCATGCTATCACCTCACTTATGTGCATTGCTGTTTCTTTAATGATAATGAAGCAAATTAGATAATTAAAATAAATTGGAAAGTTGTCTAAAATGTTATTCTTTATATGAATCATGAGAAAAATGTGTGGTTTTCTGTCCCTTTGAATAACAGACTGTTATGATAGCCTTAACCTACTACTACAAAAAAAAAACACACACACACACAGAAGACATTAGGCATAGAGGGCACAATGTGAACATCCTAAAATACTGAATAGATCTTTCTTTAAAATAAACAGTGTTTTCCTTGGCTCCCTTGATTTGCTCACTAACCTTAATTACCCTAATTTGTTAGAGCATGTCATTTAAAGACTATCGACCCTACACTACTGTGTAAAAAAAACTCGCAGTCCAGCTCCAGTGCAGGAAAAACTGCCATTATTCCCACAATCCATAGAAAAAAATCGACTGGTGACAAAACTCTGTTAAATTTTGCAATTATCCAAGCAGCATATATCAAAGACAGAATGAGAAACAGCAGCAATGTTTTGGGATCTGTCCCTTAATCTCCCTTAATGAGCATGACTAAGGGTGAGATCCCGATACGTTGCTGCTGTTTCTCATCCTTTCATTTATTTTTTATTTAAGCAGCATATATCAAAGACAAAATGAGAAACAGCAGCAATGTTTTGGGATCTGTCCCTTAATCTCCCTTAATGAGCATGACTAAGGGTTAGATCCCGATACGTTGCTGATGTTTCTCATCCTTTCATTTATTTTTTATTTAAGCAGCATATATCAAAGACAGAATGAGAAACAGCAGCAATGTTTTGGGATCTGTCCCTTAATCTCCCTTAATGAGCATGACTAAGGGTGAGATCCCGATATGTTGCTGATGTTTCTCATCCTTTCATTTATTTTTTATTTAAGCAGCATATATCAAAGACAAAATGAGAAACAGCAGCAATGTTTTGGGATCTGTCCCTTAATCTCCCTTAATGAGCATGACTAAGGGTGAGATCCCGATATGTTGCTGATGTTTCTCATCCTTTCATTTATTTTTTATTTAAGCAGCATCTATCAAAGACAGGGTGCCGTGACCATTGGATTTTTGCTGCATTGGACCTACTTAACAAAGGGCCCTGGTACAATATTTAGGGCCTCCAAAGGTAACTCAGTAGTAAGCAGTACTAATAATAAACATGCTGTTCTGTATAATGATTTTGAGTGGATAGATGGATAGATAGATAGATAAATAGATCTGCAACCTGCACTAATAAAAGACTCTCATGCATTAGTATTGTACACATTCTATGTATAGATTGGTTGCTAAAGCCCCCAGCCCTTGTGCCCTGGTGCCACTGCACCTGTGGTAGTTCCACCCCTGCTCTTGAAAATGAATAACTTTCTTGCAAAACTGCTGTCATATAGTGCTCCAAATATGTGCACACTCCTGAGCTTTAAATCCTGCTCTTCAACAAAAGATACAAACAGAACAAGGACCATTTGATAATAGAAGTAAGCATGCTCTATCTGTCTCATGAAATAAAAAATGTTAGGTTCCATGTCCTTTTAAAATGATATGCTCTAACAAATCAGAGCACATAGTTTTTTTTTACTATTATGGCCCTTTAACAAAGAGACACTAAACACTTTTAATATAAAATATTTAGTTGTGAGTAAAAAAAAACAAAAAACTTTTGCAATCTACTTCAATGATTTATTTTGCTTCCTTATCATGGTTTTGGCTTTCAAATTCTGAGAGCAGAAAATGCACCCTGCTGACTTTGAGGCTAGCCGTGCTATATATATTTACCCAACTAAAGTAAACAGATAACAACTGAAAAACAATTAACTTTTTCACAATAAAGTCAAAATTAAACTTTCATGATTCAGATAAAGCATATGATTTTAAACAACTTTCTAATTTACTTCTTTTATCAAATTTGATTTGTTCTCTTGGTATCCTTTGTTGAATACTAAACCTATGTAGGCTGATTGGAACTTAGGAGTGTGTACATGTTTATAGCAGTCTATGGCAGCAGTGTTTGTAACTAGGCATACGATTGTTAGAAATAATGTTGCACTGCTACTAGATGGCTTAAGACACGTGCACGCTCCTGAGCTCATGTAGATTTACTCTTTAATAAAGGATATCAAGAGAACTAAGCAAAATTCATAGTAGAAGTAAATTTTAAAGTTGTTTGAGACTTGGCTGATATGTTATTCTACAGCAACTCAACAGAAAAGTCTTGTAATTACAAGGTGTTTAGTTTCCCTTTAAAAAAATGATGATTTTGTGATTCTGATAAAGTAGTGGTTACCAAATTCTTTCCAGCCATTGCCTCATTGGTTCCATAAACTCCCCATCAGTGCCCCCCTAGCTTACCCATAAAAATATTAAACATTTATACAAGTTTAATTAATTAAAATGGTATTATCTGGATATACTAATAAGCACTTTTTAAAGTTGATAGTAGCTATGCAAGAATCTTATATATCACATTTAGGGCAAGATTAGAAATTGAGCACAAAATATCACTTCTGCAAAAGCGATATATGCGCTGTACTGAGTAATACCAGCACACGCAAATATGCACTGGTATTACAAGTGAGGTGCAATGCAAACCCAACCTCGCATTCGCATTGCACGGAAGCATTGCACTCACGAGAGTGCGCTTCCATAGGCTTCAATGGGAGCCTTGTTCTCATGTCGTGAGACATAGCATGAGAACTAGCGCATCGAAGGAGGTAAGTCATGCAGCGATGGGCAGCAGATATAAATATATATGTATATGCTTATATACATATATATTTAGGTGTTAATATGACCGCAATGTAAATCCACTTTTAACCCCTTATAACTGCACTTTATTTTGGGGGCTATTGGGGGATAGTTAGAAATCTAACTAGAGATCTGATCTCTGGTTAATTTTCTGAGCGCTAATTGCTACCACGAGCTCGTGGTAGCAATAACCAGTTGGTTATTTAACTGGCGAGTTTGCGGCCGCGCAATAAATTAGCACTCCACTTGTAATCTAGCCCTTAGAAATTACGTCACTGTTCAAAAATGTGTTAATGTGATGGATTGGTTTGATGGAAAATGTATTCTACTTAGTGCACACTGGACAGATTATTTCTGGTGACAGAAGACTATAAAACCTTTGTCATATGACTGTATACAAAGCTACTCAGACAGGCACAACAGGTCTGTATCTCAGGCATCTAAGCAGCTACAGACCCCCTAAACCCACCGTTGGAAAGGTAATTGCCTAACCTTTCCAACAGTATAAGTCTTGGGGATCTGAAAAATAAAAAAAAAAAAAAAACTCTAATCAGCTTAGCACCCAGGTGGGAAAGTGCTTAACACTCTATGGCCTCTATTTAACAAAGTCTGGCGGACCTGATCCGACAGTGCGTATCAGGTCTCCCAGACCTCGCTGAATACGGAGAGCAATACGCTCTCCGTATTCACTATTGCACCAGCAGCTCACAAGAGCTGCTGGTGCAACGCCGCCCCCTGCAGACTCGCGGCCAGCAGGGGGGTGTCAGTCAACCCGATCGTACTCGATCAGGTTGAATTCCGGTGATGCTCAGAGCAGGCAGACAAGGTTATGGAGCAGCGGTCTTTGTGACCGCTGCATCATAACTGCTGTTTCTGGCGAGTCTTCAGACTCGCCAGAAACACGGGCCGTCAAGCTCCTTTCGAGGCTTGATAGATAGGCCCCAAAGGGTTAATTAAAAAATATGTGCACATAACTTATACAACATTAAAAAAAAACATAATGCAATTAGTACATATATACAAGGTTTAAAGAAGCAGCCACATCCTCTGACCTTAACTTCTCTCTTCTCCACCCCCAAACAGACACTGTCACTTCCTCTTCCGTGACATAAAAACATAGATTTTGACAGCAGATAAGAATCAAAAGGCCGTCATGTCTACCATATTTCCTTTTGTAGTGTAAGCTTAGACAGGCTTATGCATATCCCAGGCATTCTTCAAATACCATTTGTTCTTTGCACCTCTGTTGGAAGTCTTTTTCATAATTAAAGGGACATTTAAATCAAAATACACTTTTACATGCAGTACAATTTAATTCCATTATCAAATTTTTATATACACATTTTCTGGGGAACAAGCATGTGCACAAGCTCCCAGGGTATACCTATACTAGTCTGTGATTGGCTGATGTCTGTCACATAATACAGGGGGGCGGGAAATGAGAGAAAAAAATGGCCAGAAAGAAACCCACTGCCTATTTAAAATCCAGAATAAGTGGTATTTAATTGTCTTTGTATTATGTACTTGTTAAAGGCAGGGCCGGATTTGCCATTAGGCACAGTAGGCATGTGCCTACAGGCGCATTGCAGAGAGGGGCGCCACGGCACTGGCTGTAAAGTCAGTGTATTTAAAAAAAAAAAAAATATTTTTTTTTACTTTTAAACTTTTTTTACGCCCCCTCCCTTGTCTCGTCCCTCCCACCCTGACTCCAGTCACAGTCACTCACTCTCCAGTCAGTGCCGTGGTTTGCAGATTGCAGGTTTGGAGCGGGTTTAGGGCAGGCGGCGTCACGCCCACATCACATGATTCCGGCTGCCGCCCTCAGACTCGCGGCGGGAAAGTGAAGTGAGCTGAGTGTGCTCATTGCTGCTGTCGCCAGAGCCGCCCGCCTGCCCAGTGCACGCCGTCGCCGTGGAGTGTCTTGTGGGAGACTGGCGTTAAGCCTACTGCTGTACCCTCGTGCATTCTCCCCAGCCTGTATCCTCCATCATCTGCTTCCTCAGGTCATTCTCTGCTAGGCAAGATGAGGGGGGTGAGCTGCACGGCAGCCGGCTCAGCTAATGCCGCCTTGCTCATTACCTTGTGATCTGCGGGACTGACGCTGAGTGGTCTGGAACCTGATGAGCTGTCAGGTAAGTGAGCCCTAGGCTGGTGAGATAGTATGCGGACAGTGCGGTATACGGACGGTCTAATATAGTGTGATGTATATGAGTTTTTAAGGTACCCTGGAGAGCCTGCATTGTATTATAGGGTTATATGTATACAATATATAATATAGTGTATACTAGAGTGCCACAGGGTGACATAGGTTTAACTGAATATGGTAAACTACTAGAGTGTGTGGCTATGTGTGGGGTGACTATATGTGGTATGAGATATATAGGACACACATGTGATATGTATACAATATATAGGGTACACAAGAGTGCCACAGTGTGACACAGCTTTAACTGGATATGGTAAACTAGAGTGTGAATATACTGTATGTGGTATGTATGAGATGTATAGGGTAACCTAGAGTGTGTCTCAGTATGTTATAAGGGTGTCTATATGTGGTATGTATGAGATGTATAGGGTAAGCTGGGCACAGTTAGTGTTAAATGCTCCTCCTCTAAGTCAGCTGCTGTGGGTATTGGGGTGGAATGTCTTTTTCATTTTAAATGTCATTTGCCAGTTGGATTGCCTCCTGAGTTCCCATGATAAATAAAGCCAGGGAGGGACTCAAGAGGTGAAGTGGCAATCTTTTAGGAGGTGGCGTGCAGCATTGGAGCCCCTGTTTGAATGATATTCCTGGAATGTATTTTAAAATCAACAGTCCAAGGTTTAATTCTATAAGCAATATAACTGTCTCTTGCTCCTACCTCTGTCTGTCTGTCTGTCTCTCCCCTCTGTCTCTCTTTCAAGTCCACCTTTCTCTCTCCCTCCCCTCTGTCTCTCTCCCTCCCCTCTGTCTCTCTCCCTCCCATCTGTCTATCTCTCCCCCCTCTGTCTCTCTCTCAAGTCCTCCTTTCTCTCTCCCCTTCTCTGTGTCTCTCTCCCTCCCCCCTGTCTCTCTCTCTCCCCCCTGTCTCTCTCTCTCCCCCCTGTCTCTCTCTCTCCCCCCTGTCTCTCTCTCTCTCTCCCCCCCCCACCTGTCTCTCTCTCTCTCCCCTCTCTGTCTCTCTCTCTCTCCCCTCTCTGTCTCTCTCTCTCTTAATAATAATGCAGTAGTTTTGTTGGTTGCAAATATAATAGTTATATTAGTGCACATAATTTTATTATACTCTTATGTGTAAGATAAATACTACACTGGTTGGTGAATATAATGAAACACATAGTACTGACATCTGGCAAATGTCAATCAGTAATGGGATTACTAGTAGGTTCGGTACTAGAGAGATATTTTAGATGAGTGTAATACATTAGCAGAAGCAGGAAATTGTATAAATCACAGCCAAGCTGCACACATTTACATGCTCTTTGGGCAAAATTAACTAAGAAGTCTCTCCAGCCTCCTATTTCACTAATCTCTTTGTTATTCTATGAAGCTAATTCACACAAAAAAAGGAAGATATGAGAATGAGCTTTAGTAAATCCACAGGACAAAATAAAACAGACTGGTGATACTTTTTAGTGAATTTAAAATTAAAGGGTTTTGGGGGTTTGGGGTGCCCTAACTAATGATCGGGGGAGGTGGGGGGCAAAAAGGAAAAAAAACTATTAGTGCATAGAACAGATTATGCTGCATGTTGTGTGGGTCCCATACAACAAGCAGCATACTCTGTTCTATAATGTACTGTGTTGTATACTATTTGTCTAACATTTGCATATCTAACAAAATACTTATTATCCATAATCATAAAAATAATTCCTCTGTTTTTTCACTTTTTTTTGGGGGGGGGGGGGGGGGGGGGGGGGCGCTTCAGGTTTTTGTGCCTACAGGCACCTGAGATGTAAATCCGGCCCTGGTTAAAGGGACATGAAACCCACATTTTTTCTTTCATGATTTAGAAAGAGAATGTAATTTTAAACATCTTTCTAATTTACTTCTATTATCTAATTTGTTTTATTATCTTGATATTCTTTGCTGAAAAGCATATCTAGATATGCTCAGTAGCTGCTGATTGTTTGCTGCACATAGAAGCCTCGTGTGATTGGCTCACCCATGTGAATTGCTTTTTCTTTAACTAAGGATATCTAAAAAATGAAGCAAAATACATAATAGAAGTAAATTGTAATGTTGTTTAAATTTGTATTCTCTATCTGAATCATGAAAGAAAGATTTTGGGTTTAGTGGCCCTTTAATTGAGCAATTATACTGTATTTAGTGGCCCTTTAAATGGACAGTAACTGTATAAATGAATGTTACATAATTGTTCACACAGTGCAGAATTATGTAACATTAAAGGGATATGAAACATTTCTGTTGTGATTCAAACAGAAGCATACAATTTACTTCAGTTTTCAAATTTGCTTTGTTTCCATGGTAATTCTAGTTAGGCATCTGGAGCACCACATGACAGGAAATAGTGCTGCCATCTAGTGCTCTTATAAACGAATAACATTCTTGCAAAACTGCTGTCTTAGCACATCAGAATCCTGTCACTTTAATTCATATAATTACTGTCTCTAACTTCCTGTTCTATTAAGTAGTGCTGCCATAAATGAATCCAGGACTTGTTACCCTCCAGCCCTTGTAAGGGTTTTGCTCTTTTTGTGAAAAATGATATTACCCTTACTAACAGTACATTTCTTTAAAAGCTCATATCACTTCTCTCTCTTTCCTTAAAGGGATATGAAGCCCAATTTTTTTTCTTTCATGATTCAGAAAGAGCGTGCCATTTTAAGCAACTTTCTAATTTACTCCTATTATCATTTTTCTTCGTTCTTTTGGTATCTTTATTTGAAAAGCAGGAATGTAAGCTTAGAAGCCAGTCCATTTTTTATTCAGCACCTGGGTAGTGCTTGCTGATTGGTGGCTAGGGGGCCTATTTATTAATGTGCGAGCGGACATGATCCGATATTGCGGATCATGTCCGCTGCACATCGATAAATGCCGACAGCATACGCTCTTGGCATTTATCATTGCACCAGCAGTTCTTGTGAACTGCTGGTGCAATGCCGCCCCCTGCAGATTTGCAGCCAATCAGCCGCTAGCAGGGGGTCAATCAACCCGATCGTATTCGATCGGGTTGATTTCTGGCGATGTCTGCTGCCGCCTCAGAGCAGACGAACAGTTTATGGAGCAGCGGTCTTTAGACTGCTGCTTCATAACTTCTATTTCCGGCAAGCCTGAAGGAGGTAGATAAATATGCCCCTAAATGTTGCCATAAAGTAGGGAGAGACTGTGTGCCACATTAACTCTTTATGTGCTCACTGGTCTGAACAGTTTATAAATCCCCTAAAAAATTTTTTTAAATCTCCTGCTTTTTTATTACTTGATTAACTCTTTCTAGGACTTGACACTTCTGTGTGATTTTATTTTTTTTAATTTAAGGAAAATGACTAAGAAAATGTATCATTCTTTACCACTGCTTTTCCCTCTCTTCCTCTGTCTTTCTCCACTCTCTTTATTTCTCTCTCCACTCTCTTCCTCCCTCTCACTCTCTCCAATCTCTCCTTCCCTCTTCCTCTCTCTCCCTCTCTCTCTGTCCACTCTCTCTCTCTGTCCACTCTCTCTCTCTGTCCACTCTCTCTCTGTCCACTCTCTCTCTGTCCACTCTCTCCTCTCTCTCTCTCTCTCTCTCTCTCTCCACTCTCTCCACTCTCTCTCTCTCTCTCCACTCTCTCTCTCTCTCTCCACTCTCTCTCTCTCTCTGTTCTCTCTCTCTCCCCACTCTCTCTCTCCACTCTCTGTCTCCATTCTCTCTCTCTTTCTCCACTCTCTTCCTCCCTATCTCTATATCGCTCTCCACTATCCTCTTCCATTTGTCTCTCACTCCAATCTCTTCCTCCTTCTCCACTCTATTCTTCTGTATCTCTCCACTCCCTCCCTCTCTCTCTGGGCAGGGCCGTATTTCCCATTAGGCACAGTAGGCATGTGCCTACAGGCGCCTTGCAGTGAGGGGCGCCTGCCTGTCAGTAATAAAAAAAAATATATATATATTTTTTTTTTATGAGGGCATTTATTTTAGTAAGAATTGTGCTGCCAGGAGCCTACAAAGTTGAGTGTTTCATTGGGAATATGTTACAGCCGTTGAAGGAGCCATGAAGGAGAGAGGGGCAAAGATTAAAACTAAACCCCTCCCATTTTCGCCAGGCATGTTTAGTTTCACTTTTATTTTATGTACTTCTGTTGCCTCACACAGCCAAGCTCCATGCTGATGTGGTGCAGAAACTTTTTGTTGAGGAATGAAAGCTTCAGAACAGGTTAGGACTGTGTACAAGGCTTCTAATGCTGCCTAGAATGAAAACATAACAAGCAGAGCACTTTAACCCCTTGGCTACTAGAGAGGGTTGCAGTGTATTCACTTGTTATGTGCTTGTATTCATAGTGCGTATTCAATGATTAACATTTTTCAGATAAAAACGCACTACCCCATTATATTCAGGAGGAAGGACTTGCTTTCTGGAAACAACTTCCTCATAGAGTTGCAAATGAGAAATGTAATTCTGCTCTGAGTTTCAACCAGGAAAATAATTTGAAAGCTATAAAATAATTTATGCTAAATTGCTGTGGATAAATTCCAGGGAAAAAAAATGATAGAGGATTTAATGAATTTAATTTATTTTATTTGATTGTAATGTTAGGTTTTAGTGTAAGGCAGGTTAGGTTTTATTTTACAGGTAAATTTGTATTTATTTTAACTAGGTAGTTAGTAAATAGTTAATAACTATTTACTAACTAGTCTAACTAGTTAAAATAAATACAAACTTACCTGTGAAATACAAATAAAACCTAAGATAGCTACAATATAACTATTAGTTATATTGTAGCTAGCTTAGTTTTTTTTTTTTACAAGTAAGTTTGTATTTAGTTTTAAATTGGAGTTATTTAGGTAATAATTGTAAGGTTTATTTAGCTTTATTTTAATTATATTTAAAGGGACAGTCTAGTATAAATTAAAGTTTCATTATTCAGATAGGACTTTTAATTTTGCATATGAAAAGACCCTTTACACAAACAGGAGCAAGCTAGAGAAGGTAGCTGACGCCGCCTGACAGTGTTCTCATAAAACTTTGGGGCTTGGTTAGGAGTCTGAAAATCAGAGCAATGTTATTTAATCTATACATTTAAAAAAAAAAACTTTATGGGCTTTATAAATAGATCATCTACAAAACATTTATGCAAAGAAAAAATGTGTATAATGTCCCTTTAAGGGAAAAACTATTTTACAGTATACTGTCCCTTTAAAGGGACAGTCTAGTATAAATTAAGCTTTCATTATTCAGATAGAACTTGTAATTTTAATCAACTTTCCATTTTACTTTTATCATCAAATTTGCTTTTTTCTCTTGGTATTCTTATTTTAAACTAAACCTAGGTAGGCTCATATGCTAATTTCTAAGCCTTTGAGGGCTGCCTCTTATCACATGCTTTTTAAATCTCTTTTCAACACAAAGAGACAGAAAGTACACGTGGGCCATATATAACACTGTGTTATTTAAGATTTAGCACAACACAATGCTAAATGCAAGACAATAGATAATAAACAGTCACAGTCATGTGATCAGGGGGCTGGAAGAAGGTTCCTAGATACAAGGTAATCAGAGGTAAAAAGTATATTAATATATATTTATGCAAAACTGGGGAATGGGTAATAAAAGGATTATCTATCTTTTAAAACAATAACAATTCTATGGTAGACTGTCCCTTTAAGTTAGGGGGTGTTAGGGTTAGGGTTAGACTTAGGGTTACGTTAGGGTTATGCTTAGGGTTAGGGTTACGTTAGGGTTAGGTTTAGGGGTTAATATATTTATGTAGTGTTAGTGATGTGGGAGGCCAGAGGTTTAGAGGTTAATAACTTTAGTATAGTGGCGGCGACATTGGGGGCAACAGATTAGGGGTTAATAAGTGTAGGTAGGTGGCGGCGATGATAGTGGCGGCAGATTAGGGGTTAATAACTGTAATGTAGGTGGCAGCGATGTTAGGGGCAGCAGATTTGGGGTGTTTAGACGTGGTTTTTATGTTAGGGTGTTAGGTTTAAACATAACTTTTTCTTTCCCCATAGACATCAATGGGGCTGCGTTACGGAGCTTTTGTTTCCGCGATCACAGGTGTTAGGTTTCTTTTTTGCCGGCTCTCCCCATTGATGTCTATGGGGAAATCTCAAAGCAGTGCTTGTATTTCGGTGCTGTATGGAGCTCAACGTCACCATATTACCCGCACAAGCCTGCTTTTTTAAAACTTGTAATAGCAGTGCTATAGGGAGATGAAATAACGCTGCTTTTGTGGCGCTCTTTAATTTCCCTATAGTGCTCAAAACTCGTAATCTAGCTGAATACGCACAGATACTGATATAAAAATCCAGTATAAAACCATTTAAAATCTTACTTAGTTTAGCTCTGTTGAAAAGGTTAGCTGGAACACCCACTGAAAGTGGTTGTATAGCAATAAAAACAGACACTTCCCCCTTCCTCTGCATATGAAAAGACCCTTTACACAAACAGGAGCAAGCTGTAGTAGGTATACATCAGTATACTTCTAAAACTTTGGGGCTTGGTTAGGAGTTTTAAAATCAGCGCAATGTTATTCAAAAATAAGCAAAACTATATATTGTTTCTTTTAAAAAAAAAAAACCTGTATAGGCTATATAAATGGATCATCTACAAAACATTAATACAAAGAAAAATCTAGTGAATAATGTCCCTTTAAGAGACCACTGCAAAATTATCAGTTTCTCTGGTTTTACTATTTATAGCTATGTGTTTGGGTAAAATTATCATTTTTGTTTTATTCTATAAATTATGGACAACATTCCTGCTAAATTCCATATAAAACCATTGTCATCTAGAGCATTTATTTGCTTATATTGTATATATATATATATATATATATATATATATATATATATATATATATTAGGAATGCGCACTTTTATCTTTTTTTGTGTGTGTATACATTGATGACTGTATACTAAAGGCATTGGGGCCAATTTACCAATGTCCACTAGACATAGCTGAATTCCGACAGCATACGCTGTCGGCATTTAACATTGCACAAGCAGTTTTGGTGAACTGCTTGTGCAATGCTGCCCCCTGCAGATTCTTGGCCAATCGGCCGTTAGCAGGGGTGTCAATCAACTCGATCGTATAGGATTGATGTACGCAGCCTCAGAGGAAGCGGACCAGTTAAGGAGCAACGGTCTTAAGACCGCTGCTTCATAACTGCTGTTTCCGGCGAGCCTGAAGGCTCACGCGGAGACAGGGGCATCAGGGGCCATTCGGCCCTTGATAAATTGACCCCATTATATCACATAGTAGAGCTCACAAACTAATGCTAAACTCCAGCCTTTCAACACAAAAAATAATCATAGTTCCATCATAATATTTCTATGATTATTAGAAATTAATTATGCCAATGTTATTTTAGCCATTACTTTGGTGTTAGACAAAAAGCGTTATGGTTGGTATTGGTCAGCAAGGGCCTACACCTTTACCGCGCCTATTTGGCCCTACTAGTATCATTACTACAGGAGGAACTGGTGTGTCCCAGTCCCAGACTCCACCTGCTTCCTGTATGTCCTCTCTGTGTGCCCCCTTGAAAAACAGGGCTCACCTTTTAAGAAAAGTATTAGGTTGACTGGCTTTCCAAGATGGCCACCACAGTGTTGCTGTACAGAAAACCTGTTCCCATATTGGTACAGGAAGAGCATATCCTCTAGCACAGACTAACCAAGGTGAAGTGGATGACTCACATTCACACAGAAACAGCTCTTCTTGCTTTTATGTAGCTGTGGCTCTGCTTTTGCTGACTGTAAACAGCCAGAATGGGCTCTGTAGGAAAGGGTTGCCAGGTGTTCAGTATTTCAGCAGGCCATCCAGTAAAATCTATACAAAAATATGGGACATTTAAATATCCAGTATTTTTAAAGTCCTCTAAGTGTCAGCTAAATGCCTCTATTCATTACAAATAAGCCCAAAAGATAAGTAACACTGTGACTGTTCTAGTATGCGTTACAGGCAGCCATAGAGTGTGTGTGCTCCGGGCAGTTAAGGGGTTAAATAACTACTACGTACATGTGTTCCTGGCATTAAGGGTATACAATGACTGCTCAGTTGTGAAAAATATAGATGTTGGGATCAAGCGTGGGGCCTAATTCTGAGCTTTTATGGAGACATTATTTGACCTCACCTACCACCTGTGCTCAGTCCCCTATAGGTTTAGCAACCCTATGTAGAAATGGAGGGCTCTTCCACAGCCTTTGACCAGGGCCCAGAGAGGGATAGCTATGTCCCTGAGTGCGAATTTTATACAATGCATTCCTTTTCTATCCTCCATATCCCCCTCTCTGTGTGCTCTTTTTCTGCTGTTTTAGCAGCCTATAGAAACCTACATTCTGTCATTTACCCCTTGTTTTGCTGTTTTGAAAGCCCAGGTTATTGATGTCTGCTGAGGTTTCTGATGCAATGGTGGGAACAAGGCTAAATTTGCAATTATTTCACAAAGAATAAATTAGAGTAATTAATGGGAACGCAAGTTTGAAGGGCAGATGAAAGAAAAGAAGATGATGTTTGAAGTAAGGTAAGTAATTTTGTCTTTCTCATTAAAGGGAAAGTCTGATGCAAAGATAACATGCTCTGAGTTGTTACATTTTAAAAGTACATTATACTGTTGATAATTCTATCATTACCCCAACCCCACATGCCCGATATCTTGGGGATCTTACTTGACTCAGATCTTTCATTCACTCCTCATATTCAGCCTATCTATCAAGCTCCGAATGGAGCTTGATGCCCCGTGTTTCTGTTTCTAAAGACCGCTGCTCCATAACCCTGTCCGCCTGCTCTGATGAGGCGGACAGGAATCGCCGGAATTCAACCCGATCGTACTCGACACCCCCCTGCTGGCGGCCGATTGGCCTCGAGTCTGCAGGGGGCGGCGTTGCACCAACAGCTCTTGTGAGCTGCTGGTGCAATGCTGAAAACGGAGAGCGTATTGCTCTCCTCATTCAACGAGGTCTTGCGGACCTAATCCGCACTGTTGGATCAGGTCAGCAAGACCTATGATAAATAGGCCTCTTTGGCTAATTCCTGCCTCTTCCACCTTAAAAACCATCTCCAAAATTTGACATTTCCTCACACAAGACATAACTAAGATTTTAAATCCACTTTCTCATCCTTTCCCACCTTGACTACTGCAACTCTATCCTCTCTGGCCTAGTGATGTGTGGTGAGGTAAGATGCTGGTGAGGCACTGGCAATGATACGCAGGAGAAACACATATATGAACACGAAAGAGGTAGCTTAAATTTACCATTAAATTGGCAGGTTTCAGAATGACAACACATGCATGCAGGCAAGAAACTAATTCAATTCTCATTATATTGGCAAATGCAGTTCCACTATTTATAGTCATTCAACACAAATGAAAAAATATAGTGCATGGTCACAGACACATACAAAAACACTAATGGAGACATACAAACACAGACTCACACACACCCAGACACTCACACATGCACTATCATACATACAACATGCACACACTCACATACACACACATGCACTCTTATATACACAGAAACACTCTCACTCGCTAATGCACACCCACACTCTTTTGCACAGACTAACTCTAATGCACACACACACACACACTAATGCACACTTTAATCAATGCACTCACACACATTCACTCTGATACACACTCATACTCTCTCACACAGATATACTAATGCAAACACACACACACTCTAATGAACACATACTCACACACACATGCACTCTCATAGTGGTCTCCCTAGCTGCCGTCTTGCTCCTTTACAATCCATAATGAATGCATATGCCAGACTCATCTTCCTTACACGTCGCTGTTCATCTGCTGCACCTTTCTGCCAATCTCTTCACTTCCTCTAGCCTCTAGAATTAAACACAAAATTCAGACTCTGACATGCAAGGCCCTCAACAACATTGCTTCCCCCTATATCTCAGATATATGGCCCTGATGCCCCTATTTCTGCGCAAGCCTTCAGGCTCACCGGAAACAGCAGTTATGAAGCAGTGGTCTTAAGACCGCTGCTCCATAACTGGTCCGCTGCCTCTGAGGCTACTGTCTGCAATCTGCCTGATCCTATACGATCGGGTTGATTACCACCCCGGCATTGCACAAGCAGTTCACCAGAATTGCTTGTGCAATGTTAAATGCCCACAGCTTATGCTGTCGGCATTCAGCGATGTCTGTCGGACATGATACGCTACAGCATATCATGTCGGACAGACAATGATAAATCGGCCCCCTTGTTTCCAGATACTCTTCCTCACTTCCCCTTCGCTCTGCTCACAACCTTGTCCTCTATTGTTACCCCCTCACATTCTCATCTAAAAGACTTCTTTAGACCGGCCCCTATTTTGTGGAACTCTCTGTATCGCTCCTTAAGACTCCATAAGATAATAATAATAATAATAATAATATTGTTGTTGTCTTGCTTACCAGCCATATTGTGCACTTCAGTTTAGCTTGCATAATACAGAGCGGGAGCTGGACATTTTTGCAGTGGCATCATTGCTCTATATTATTCCTGAGGCCTTTTTAATATTTCTAATGTAACAACTTAAAAAAAGTTAAACTTTCTCTTTCTATTTTTCAAGCTAAGCTAAAGTACAAGCTATCAAAACGCAAGCATTGTCACTGATCTGTGAAACCGCACTGCTGCTGTCACTACAAGATAGCACCACCTAGAATATAAATGCACTGCTTCTGCCACAGAATGCAACAATATGCACACTACAAGATGGCAGCACCCAGTATAAAGATGTATTGCTTCTACCACAGGATGCCACAATATGCGCAGTACAAGATGGCGGCACCCAGTATAAAGATGCACTGCTTCTGTCACAGAATAAAACAATATGCGCAGTACAAGATGGCGGCACCCAGTACAAAGATGCACTGCTTCTGTCACAGAATACAACAATATGCTCAGTACAAGATGGCGGGACCCAGTATAAAGATGCACTGCTTCTGTCACAGAATACGACATGCTCAGTACAAGATGGCGGCACCCAGTATAAAGATGCACTGCTTCTGTCACAGAATACAACAATATGCGCAGTACAAGATGGCGGCACCCAGTATAAAGATGCACTGCTTCTGTCACAGAATACAACAATATGCGCAGTACAAGATGGCGGCACCCAGTATAAAGATGCACTGCTTCTGTCAAAGAATGAAACAATATGCGCACTACAAGATGGCGGCACCTAGTATAAAGATGCACTGCTTCTGTCACAGAATACAACAATATGCGCAGTACAAGATGGCGGCACCCAGTATAAAGATGCACTGCTTCTGTCACAGAATACAACAATATGCGCAGTACAAGATGGCGGCACCCAGTATAAAGATGCACTGCTTCTGTCACAGAATACAACAAGATGCGCAGTACAAGATGGCGGCACCCAGTATAAAGGTGCAGAACTTTAACAACTGGATTTTGTAATGGGTTAAAATAAGAGAACAGCTTTAAAGAAAGCTACAGGTACAGGAAGAAAAGCCAGTAATGCAAACATTACATACACTAACAAATTGAAGCATGTAGATTTTCCCTTTAATGCTCTTGAAGTTGTTGCTTGACTTTGATAGTTTGTTTTGTATATGGGTTAATTTCAGGCTAACCAACACCCAACACTGTTTCTGGCTATAGCCAAATGTAGAGAACACAGAACATTATATGATGCGTCATGATATTATATTTATGCTTGTATTTATAAACTTGATTGCAGAGGCTTGCGTATTTCAAACCTCCTTGCTTGAGTGTTCTTAAAAAGGAATGCAGCATATCAACATTGCTAAAATACAGGCGGCAGCTCAACAATGTTGAATTTGCCCCAATAGCAATATTGCATTAAACCCATTGGATACCTGAGAGGCCTTGTTAAAAAAAATACAAAATAAAAAAAATCGTTAACTAGTGCCCCTCTCGCCCTGCCCAAAGGGTAGGCCCGCCAGTGGGTTTTAAATTGCACTGCCTGCTTTCACAGCATCATACCTCATGTATGGGAGTGGGGCATGCACACGAATTTAACCATTGTTTTTTAAACCATTGCCTTCATCCGTCTGTAGGCGACACACAGACTTAGTATAACTAGACAATGCCAACAAAGTACAAGTGACTTGGTCTTTTTGTTTTGTTTTTTAGGTGTGTTTAGCATTAATAAATATATGGCAAATCTAACCCAGCCCCAGACTAACTTGGATTAGTGTTGACAGGTTTCAGGAGTACGAGTTTTATAGATCAATATCTAGCTTTTCTAGAATGTGAGTAAGCAACTAGCCCAATGTTATTGGAGTTTTCATTTATAATTACAATATTACACTTTATTTGTGTGTGTGTGCATGCTCGTGCGTGCATGTTTTAAGAATATCCCCACAAAAGGGTCACTTAACACCTCCAGATTGTGATATTAACCCCTTTGTGCCGGTAGTTCCAATGTAAACACTTACAGTAAAAAGGAAATCACACGATCGTGGATGTGATCACATGATTTCAAGGCCGGGATCAGATCATGGGGGACTCACTACGCTACTAGGCACGCCCCCTCCCCATTCTGATTGATGATTGCGTCAAAGGGGGAGGTTGCAGGATGCCATATAAGGTAGGATGTTCCATGCTGTCCTAACGGTGTTATAGACCAGCGCTGTTAGGATGGTATGGAAAGCCATAACGGCTTGAAGGGGTTAATTGATTAGTTATGCATATTAAAACAATATTGCAATATATTTTGAATATTTATTTGAAAATTGTGTATTTTGTAATTATCAGTAGAAATTCACAGTGCAAACGTATCAAGGCTAACCCTGGTACGTCTCTATTCCTAATTGGCTTTAGTAGATAACAACTGTAAAGCAGTTCACTTTATACTAATATTATGACTGTAGCTAGCCTTGTCAGCTGCAGACTCAATCCCTGATTGGCTCTTCCAAACAAAGCAAATGGTGGGTGGAACTGAGCTTTTGAAAAACAATTACATTAAAGAAGGTGTTAATGTGCTTTAAAAATGTTTACACTTTGCTATTATATTGTTCTGTATTATGTATTCTATAGCAGGACAACAAATATATCTTGTAATTACAAGGTGCTTGGTGTCCCTTTAATAAACAAACTGAAAATTTAATTTTGGTGACATTTATATACATGTTATAAAACATTCACTGAGACTGTTTAAACAATATAATTAAACAACAATAAATTATTTTCTGGTATTTAGCTTTAAATTGTGCAGTTAAAGGGACAGTCTAGTCAAAGTTAAACTTTCATGATTCAGATAGTGCATGCAATTTTGAACAACTTTCCAATTCACTTCATCATCAAATTTGCTTTGTTCTCTTGATATTCTTTGTTGAAAGCTAAACCTAGGTAGGCTCATATGCTAATTTCCAAGCCCTTGAAGACCCCCTCTTATCTCAGTGCATTTTGACAGTTTTTCACAGCTAGACAGCTCTAGTTCATGTGTGCCATATAGATAACATTGTGCTCACTCCCATGGAGTCAGCACTGATTGGCTAAAATGCAAGTCTGTCAAAAGAATTGAAATAAGAGGGCAGTCTGCAAAGGCTGAGCTACAAGGTAATTACAGAGGTAAAAAGTGTATTAATATAACTGTGTTGGTTATGCAAAACTGGGGAATGGGTAATAAAGGGATTATCTATCTTTTTAAACAATAAACATTCTGGAGTAGACTGTTCATTTAATTGTTGAAATAGCTGTACTGAGTGTGTCCGCTGAAAGATTTTTTCTGGCATAAAGAATGAAACCACTGCATGCTAAAGAAACACAGAGTTCCTGGTTTCTGACATATCAACTTAATTTTAAAGTTTCACATAATTAACAAATACTTATTAATTGACAGGGTCAAGTTATCTTCCTAAAATCTATTAAGCTAAAAAAAAGTTATTAATAGGAGGTATGCAAATATGCCAACAATGTTAATTAGAGAAGCAGATGCTTTCAACATTGATCTTGTATGGAAGAAGTTCTATTGTATAACAGCTGGTGATCAACATTGATCAAGAAGTATTTTCTGACTGCGAAACGCGTTAGGATTATTTGGCTAAGTAATATTTTAAAAAACTCACCTTTATAATACTTTTAATTTTTTCCGGAAGATTGTGTTATTAAACACTATATAATCAGTTTGTGGAACTCAAGCACTAAAGGAGTTACATACTTGAATATCTACTCTATAATATCGCTACTGAAGGAAGTTGCTTCTCTGATTACACTACACCTCCTTCTTCTTCGCTTTCTCTATCTCCCCTCTCACTCTTTGGGGTAGATTTAAGAAGCAGCGGATGCTGCTTTCTACCCCCTTAATTTTCATAGTTAAGAAACAACAGACTGCAATCATCCCGATCAGATACGTTCGAGATGATTGAAACCCCCTGCTAGCGGCAAATTAGACGCGAATGTGCAGGGTGTGGTATTGCACAAGCATTTCCCAAGAAATTTTTGTGCAATGTTAAATGCCGAAATGCTTGTGCAATGTTAAATGTTAGCATTTAGCGATGCTGGGTGGACATGATTCGCTAAAGCGATAATGTCCGCCCGGGATTTAATAAATTAACCCCTTTTTCTCTCTATCTTCTGCTATTTTTTTTCTCTCTCTCTCTCTCTCTCTCTCTCTCGGCCTGAATGGGAATAAAAAGCAGCCCTGGAAAGATATGAAGACCAGCCCTATTTTTCATTGAGTCAGTAGAATGCACATGCCCCATTTTTCTCAAAGAGGATTACTGGGATACTCCTTCCACAATATTTTTTTCAGAATTAAATTATATTATTTTGTATTAAATAAAATTACCAGATTGGTGTTATATAGGCACCCTACAACCCAATTGCATCAATTAATCACCCCTTTCATTTGTAGCTTTCCGGCACCAGCTGCTGCAGTTCGCCAGGAAATCTGCTGGTATCCTGGTGGGTCAATCCGGCCTTGCTTTCTCTCTCCTTCTCTCTGTGGTCTCCAACTATATAGTGAAATATTTGAGCACTATAAGCTCTCTTCAACTCCACTATTTTGCAGCTTTGAGATATATTACCCATTTATGTTCGAACTACAGATACATTTAGTGCTTCTTGATTTTTTATTTTTCTATTCTGGCACACCCTCATTATACTTGAGATAAGTGTGATGCTCAGATTTATTGTTTTTGTCTATGACACCCTCAGTATTCCAGTTAGGTAATACAGAGGCTGAGCATGATACTACTGCACTCAATAGTAAGTATATGCAATATTACACAATGGCTTAAAGGGTCACTGAAGTCAAAATTAAACTTTCACGATTCAGATAGAACATGCAATTTTAAACAATTTTCCAATTTTCTTCCATTAACAAAATGTGCACAGTCTTTTTATATTTACACTTTTTGAGTCACCAGCTCCTACTGAGCATGTACAAGAATCCACAAAATATACGTATATGCATTTGTGATTGGCTGATGGCTTTCACATGATGCAGTGGGAATGGTAATAGACATAACTTTGAAATTTGTCAGAAAAAAAAAAACTACTACTCATTTGAAGTTCAGACATAGGGGCCGATTTATCATATGTCAGGTGGACATCGCTGAATGCAGACAGCATACACTGTTGTCATTTAACATTGCACAAGCAGTTCTGTTGAACTTCTTGTGCAATGCCGCCCCCCTGCAGATTCGTGGCTAATCGGCCGTTAGCAGGGGGTATCAATCAAACCGATCATATTCGATTGGGCTGATTGCTGTTCAGCACCTCGGAAGGCGGCGGACCAGTTAAAGAGCAGTGGTCTTAAGACCGCTGCTTCTTAACTGCTGTTTCCGGGGAGCCTGAAGGCTTGCGCAGAAACATCTGCATTGGGGCTGATTGACCGTTTGGTAAATAGGCCCCTAAGTGCTATTGCATTGTCTTTTTATCATGCATTTATTGATAATGCAAATTGACTGTATTTACTGATCCTTTAAATTCATAGAAACTTGTGGAGTTGCTGAGGGGCCTGGTTATAAACGAAAAATCATTTTCAAAATTCATTGAGCATCGCTTTACTAATATCTTCCAGCGTTTCATTAGTGCATGTTCCTGCCATTACCCCCTGCAGCTGCGTGAGGCATCCAATACATGATATCTCACACATCAAACGGGAACCGCTAGGCATGTGGCAAAACCATAACTACAACACTTAGGAAACACGCTTGGAAAACGGGTTTACGCTAATATTTGTAATTGTAAATGTCTGTTTTCTTATGTTAATATAGTCCCGGTCGATAAAATTAAAGTGGCCCTGGGCTTTCTGTGGCGATCTAGAGTGTGGTCCTGATTTTTTACATACTGTACACTTAGGCAAGCATGTGTAATTCATAAAGACTTTACCGATTTTGTATTTTTTTTATATTTCTCTAACTGTTTTCAAGTTTTATTTTGTGCATATGTTTGATTGGATTGTTAGAAAAAGGTTTCTTTTTAATGTGTTTGCTCTGTAAAGTGTATTTGGTGTTTTTGTGATGCCATATCATTCACAGTAGAACTCGTTCTAGGCACTGAGATGGACATGGCTTGGGCAAGGTGTATGTTCAAATGTTTATTTTTTTTACCAAAGCCCAGATATTGTACTAGAAGGTCAGCAACCTTGGTACCTCAGATGTTTTGGAACTACATTTGCCATGATGTTCCTTAAAGGGATAGTAAACACCACTAACATCTCTATTTATTTACTAAATACATAACCAATTAACCATTATCCACATACCCCCAATAGTGAAGAACATCATCACACATAAATATCCTTATTGTACTCCTCCTCCCTCTACCTTCTTCATCCACGTTCAAAATAGTTTTCAGTACCTCTGCTCATTCACGATGCTTTCAAATGTGTCATCATGCAGTGAAGATGACATATCAACGTTACTGGCATGGCAATGCGCATGTGCACCACAATTATTTTCCCTAGCTTCATTACCGAATGTGCAGAATAGATCGATACCCTGTGTACTTTTCTGCTCTGGCCGGAAATGCAAAGCACAGAGAAGTAGTTATCCGATGGTTCCAGATTGTTAGTTCCCCCAGATATTGCGCATGCACAAATTCGGCAGGTGACATGTGATCCGATCCGATGACGCAAGCGCTACAGTCCATGAACAGAAAGAACTGATTTGCGAGTCGCTTACAAGAGGGGCATGTGGAGAAAAGGTTAGGAAGTAGTATCCTTAGGGGCTGAGTTTGGGGGCCATTTTTAACGGTCTGGATGCACTGTTTGAATTGACTATGAGACACAATACGATGTGAAGAGGTATATTAAAATGTTGCAGACTACTCAGCAGGTTCACAACTATTGAGAAAGGTACATTTATATGGAGTGTTTACTGTCCCTTTAAGCTTAAAGTTTGTCTGAGCATCACTGGAAATGTAGTTCCAAAACATCTGGTTTGGCAAGGTTGCTACCACCTATACAAGACCCCAATCAATCCTGTTTGTAGCATGCAAAAGCCTCAAACAAATAAACAGCTCTGGGTTAACATGTCAGTCCCTTTTCATGGATAAGTAACTCAATATATAACAGTGTGAATAAACAAAGTATCGACTTGCTCATGCAAATATACTAAAACAGCAAATGTAAATAAAACATTTAATATGAAACGAAATCAAGTTAATACAATAAAATATAGAAAAGAGCCATCTCCCTGTAAAATAGCAGTTAAAAGAATCAGAATAGAGTCTCTTTTCATTGGTCTAGGCCAGTGATTTTTAACCTTTTTTTTGCCGTGGCACACTTTTTTACATTAAAAAATCCTGTGGCACACCACCATCCCAAAATTTTAAAAAAATCACACATTGTAGCCTAATACAGCATATATATATACACATACACACAAACACACACATACTGTATGTATTGTGCTGTTATGCCATGCCTCCTACAAACTACCCCTGCACTGGGAGTAAAAAACAAGCAACGTTTAAAAAATATGTCACACTGTTGTCAGTCTGCCGTGGCACACCTGAGGATCTCTCACGGCACACTAGTGTGCCACGGCACACTGGTTGAAAAACACTGGTCTAGGCCACTGGTTTTCAAACCTGTCCTAAGGTCTCCCTAACAGGCCACATTTTGAGGATATCTGAACTGGATCACATGTTATTAATATTATTATTATTATTATTATTATTATTATTAACAACAGGTATTTGTAGAGCGCCAACAGATTCCGCAGCGCTTCACATGTGAAATAATCAGCTGATTAGTAACCATGGTTATTTTACTTGCTCTCATCCAAGGTAATCCTTAAAACCTGGCCTGTTGGGGAGGTCTGAGGAAAGGTTTGAAAACCAGCGGTCTAGTACACAAAATTGTTGTCAATGTCTGTTCTTCAGACCATGTTACCAGAAACATCAGCAACCTGAAACTCAGATCACCGGGAGAAGCTTTTCTGGCTACTTTTGTATTTTTGTTATGTAGAATATTTGCCTGTATTGTAGTATTGTTTAGATGTGGGGGGGGGGGGGGTTGGGGGGTTCTCCCTGTGGCACAGCAGGAGTTAATACATTTAGAGGGAGGGGCAGGATTTCCTAGATATAGCTGAAAAATAAGGGCACTACTTTGTCACTGAGTAGGAGGGACAAGACTTGCCAGATATTTTTCTCTGTTATTTAAAGGGGTAGTCTACTCCAGAATTTATATTGTTTAAAAATATAGATAATCCATTCATTACCCATTCCCTAGATAAGTATAACCAACACAGATATTAATATACTTTATACCTCTGCGATTACCTTGTATCTAAGCCTCTGTTGACCGCCCCCTTACCTCAGTTCTTTTGACAGACAGCATTTTAGCCATTCAGTGCTGACTCATTAATAACTCCATGGGAGTTTTTGTTATTTTTATGTTGATTGTGATTCAGACAACTTTATATATTGGTTTTTGATTGTTTAAATTTGCTAATAAAAGTAAATTGAAAAGTTGTTTAAAATTGCTTGCGCTATCTGAATCATGACATGTTACTTTTGACTAGACTGGTGTACAGTGTAATATTTGTTTGTAAAACACTTCTGTTAGCATTCCCAAACTATAAGGTCTTTATTGCCAAGTTGAACGTGAACTCTGTCCTTATTTTGTGTGACACGCTTGGCTGAGGGATGTGACATCCCAGGATGCCACAACATTTAATTGCCTGTAAAAAGTATGCATAGTTTAACTATTTATTTTGCCTGTTTGTCCTGTATTTTAGATGAAATTTTAGAAACTAGAGTGAACCCTACAGCAGTCTTAACCATTCAACACTACAACATTATTCACAGTGATTGCTTGATCAGTACACAACCTCATTTATATCTGTCACTATCTGTCAATGGGTGTATCCCTGGACTTCAAAACAATGCAAATTTTGCTAAAATTACGTCTTTTAAATGCATTTAACATTTATTTTGTATGCAGATAATTTGTAATGCAGATATCAATTTCTTATATATACTATACATACATAAAAAATAATGCAATGTTCCCGTGTTAGTTGAATAATGTAAAGTTGTATTTAAAAAATAAATTACAGCACTTTCAAAACTTAAAAAGTCTCTCATTCAAGTGCTCACTTCATTCTTAAAGGGACATTTACCAGAAAATGTAAATCATAATAAAATTAATAAACTTTGCATTGTGTTGTCAATAAATATTTTCCTAGGTTTTCCTGTAATTTAATTCTTAAAAGTATACCTACAACACAGATTGACTTATCAGTTAAAGAGCTTATGTGTAGATAAGATACACATACTTAAGATGCTTTCCAAAGGTTATGTCTCTGGACTGCAAAACAATGCAAATTTTGCTAACAGAAGTTTTAAATGTTTTTGAAACATTTATTTTTCAATATTGATTGATTTCAATTGCTAATATATACAAAGCATATATAAAAGGGACATGAAACCCCCAAAAAAATTTCTAGTGATTTAGATAATAGCATATAATTTTACATAACTTTCCAATTTACTTGTATTATCTAGTTTGCTTTGTTCTTTTGATATCCTTTGTTGAGAAGCATACCTTGGTAGACTCAGAGCTGTTCTCCTGTTGTCATTGGCTTACCAATGTGTTCATCTAGCTCCTAGTAGATCATTGCTGCTTCTTCAATAAAGAATACCAAGAGAATGAAGTAAAATTGATACTAGAAGAATTGGAAAGTTGTTTAAAATTGCATACTCTATCTGAATTAGGAAAGAAATATTTTGGTTTTCATATCCCTTTAAGTTTTATTTAGAACCTTTCACAATAGTTGCATCCAAATTTTAGTTTTTCCAAAACATACATAACACATCTATAAATCTAAGTTATAACTGGAAATATACTGTGTTTTTTAGAGTGGTTTATTTTTCTATAAGGAAATGATCCGTTGTGTAGGTTAACTTTACAAACAGAGCGCACGCACAACCATAAAAAAAATGTTATGACTCAGGTTACCACATATTTTTATGTCAGTGTTTCACATATACTAGACTTTGCACTACTATAAAAGAACATTTAATATCAGAAGTAGCTAAATGCAAATTACCCAGAAACAAAATACCATTACATGTGACTAACTATAAAGCAAGAGATTATTATGTATAAATGTTAGCCGTATATTTCTCATCGACTACTGGAAAAACAGGAAAATCATCTACATGTACTTTTGAATCCTTTAACCTCTTAATCAACAGGGGATTTTTTTTTAAAGAAATGTTTAACCTCTGCTCAGCCAGCCCTATCAGGCAAAGAAGGGGTTAATATGTCATCTTTACATTCAGTATAACCAACCTTTTATAAAATCTCACAAAGCAGGAACCTCTGCACTGTTCTATCAGTATAATCTGTATTGTTAGAAGTAAAATACATTTATTGTACTCCTTGTAGAGTACTGCAGAATATTTTTGCATTCTGTATGTTACCTGTGTTTCAGAATAATATTCACAGTATTTTTGATCTGTTATTCAGTCATTCATCTCCCTCTCTCTAATAAACTCTCAATCAGTATTAAAAGAAAAAAAAAATCAGATTGCTTACGAAATTGGCCCAGATTTTTTGTTTGGTGATTCTGATATCATCTTCGGTGGACGTAGGTGTTTGCCCATGGCAGGTAACTGAGATAAACAGGAACACTAAGGAGACAGTGATAGGCAGCTGAAGATTGGTAACAAATTCCAGGATCCCCATGGAGTTAATTCATGATGGTTGTAGCCCACACGTTATTTCACATGGCAGCAGCCCCCAAATATGACACCTGCAAGTCCAAGACTCAGAGGCTAGACCTTGTCAAGCCACATTTTTGTGAATGTCACCTGCAGTTTCCCATCCCTCTCAGCACCTCAGCAAGATTCTTCACCTAACTAGATTTATTTTTCCTCTATACCTTTCATGCTCTGCTCCTCCCTGGGCCTAATCTCCTCCTCTCACTATGACAGTCTCTTTTTTTTTCTTTTTTTTTTTTTTTTTTTTACTACCCACCTCTGTTTTTCACTCTGAAAGTTTCTGCGTGTTTAGTAAGTTTCCTGGTAACTGGCCTCTCCCAGTGATGACTCTTACCTGTCTGTAGCAGGACAACGCCCCTTATGTGGCAGCTGCATGCCAGAGCCAGTGTACGGCTTTACTCAATAAGCTGTCAACTTACCTGGGCAGGTGAAATAAATCTGCTGAAGTTCCAAAAATACTGCTCTGCTTTTAATGTATCATTAGACAATGTTAAGTCTTTATAAAAAACTAAAGAACACATTGCTACAAGAATGACAAGGCATTTAATAGATCAGTGCACCAAAAAGTTTAGACTCTAAAGCAGTGCTTTTCAAATATTAGTTGTTTAAATGGATCAATATAGTGCTCTAAAATGTTAGAACATTATGGGCCAGATTACAATTGGAGCGCTAAATATTACTTGCATGCAAGCGATATTAGCGCTCCACTTTGTAATACCAGCTCACGAGAGTCCCAGACGGCATCAGAACCTTGCGCAGCAGAAGGGGTAAGTAGCAGCAGATCTTAAATATATATGTTTATGAATATATACATATATATTTATGTGTTAATGTATGTATCTAAAATTATCCCCAAATAAAGAAGGATTTTGAAGCGAGTACTGTGGACACTATCAGCTAGATTACGAGTTGAGCGTTATGAGTCAAATAGCAGCATTGTGGCCCATAACGCATCATTTTCCCTAACGCAGCCATTACAAGTCTTGTCGGTATAGCTGTACTGCAAGCCTTTTAGCCTGTAACGCAACATCAGTACCGCACTCATAAAAATGACGTTTTTCAATGGGATTCCCCTAGTGCTGGTATTACGAGTTTTATGTTCTGGCTAAAAAACCTGCGTTACAGCTTAAAACGTCAAGATCTGTAACGCCATCTAAAAGCAGTAGTTATGAGTTTTACACTACAAAACTGTAACATAAAACTCATAACTAAAGTGTTAAAAAGTACACTAACACCCATAAACTACCTATTAACCCCTAAACCGAGGCCCTCCCGCTTTGCAAAAACTATATTAAATTTATTAACCGCTAATCTGTCGCTCCCGATATTGCCACAACTTTTAAAAAATATTAACCCCTATTTCGCCGCTCCCTGACATCGTCGCCACTATAATAAACGTATTAACCCCTAAACCGCCACCCCCCCGCATTGCAAACACTATTTAAATATTATTAACCCCTAATCTGCCGTCCACTCACATCGCCCCCACTATACTAAAGTTATTGAGCCCTACACCGCCACCACTATAATAAACTTATTAACCCCTAAACTGTAAGCCCCCCACAACGGAATTTACTAAACTAAACTATTAACCCCTAAACAAAAGCCACCCACATTGAAATAAACAAAATTAAACTATTCACCCCTAAACCTAGCGCCCCCTAACTTTATATTAAAATTAAAATTTCCCTAGCTTAAATTAAATTAAAACGTATCTGTCAAATTAAAAAAAACTAAGTTTAAACTACCAATTAAACTAATATAATTATTAAACTAAAATTAAACTAACTACCAATTAAATAAAACTAAACTACACATTAAAAAAATCCTAATACTACTATAAAAATTACAAAGTATCTAATTACAAAAAACAAAAAATACTAAGTTACAAAAAAATAACAAACACTAAATTACGGAAAATAACAAACGAATTTATCCAACATAAAAAAGAATTACACCTAATCTAATAACCCTATCAAAATAAAAAAGCCCAACCAAAATAAAATAAAAAACCCTAGCCTAAAATAAACTACCAATAGCCAGTAAAAGGGCCTTTTGTGGGGCATTGCCCCAAAGACATCAGCTCTTTTACCTGTAAAAAAAAACAAAGACCCCCCAACAGTAAAACCCACCACCAACCAACCCCCCAAAATAAAAAACCTAATTTAAAAAATACCTAAGCTACCCATTGCCCTGAAAAGGGCATTTGTATGGGCATTGCCCTTAAAAGGACATTTAGCTCTTTTACTGCCCAAACCCTAAACTAAAAAAAAAAAAAAAACTTACAAAAATTATATTGGCTAATTCGAATCAGCCAATAGAATTATAGCTGCTTAAATTCTATTGGCTGATTTGAATAGTCAATAGGATTTTAGCAGCCCTAATTCCTATTGGCTGATTAAAATTTTGCAAGCGACGCCATCTTGAATCGCGTCCCTTGCATTGAAGATTCAGTGTACGGCGGCGACCTTATGAAGAGGATGCTCTGCGCCGGATGTCTTCAGGATGGACCTGCTCCGCGCCTCCGGGATCAAGATAGAAGATGCCGTCTGGATGAAGATTGAAGAGGCCACCTGGATGAAGACTTCTCGCCGGGATGAAGATTGAAGAGGCTGCCTGGATGAAGACTTCTCACCGCCTGGATGAGGACTTCAACTACGGGATGAAGATCGTTCAAGCGGGACTTCAAAAACTGTAAGCGGATCATCGGGTGTTAGTGTTAGGCTTTTTTTAAGGGTTTTTTTGGGTGTTTTTTTTTTTAGTTTAGGGTTTGGGCAGTAAAAGAGCAAAATGCCCTTTTTCAGGGCAACAAGTATCTTAAGTTTTTTAGAATTATGTTTTTTATTTTGGGGGGTTGGTTGGGTGGTGGGTTTTACTGTTGGGGGGGGGGTCTTTGTGTTTTTTTATACAGGTAAAAGAGCTGATATTTTTGGGGCAATTCCCAACAAAAGGCCCTTTTAAGGGCCATTGGTAGTGTATTGTAGGCTAGGGTTTTTTTTATTTTGGGTGTGCTTTTTTATTTTGATAGGGCTATTAGATTAGGTGTAATTCTTTTTTTATGTTGGATAATTTCGTTTTTTATTTTTTGTAATTTAGTGTTTGTTTTTATTTGTAATTTTAGGTTTTAGTGTAAGGCAGGTTAGGCTTTATTTCACAGGTAAGTTTGTATTTATTTAACTAGGTAGTTAGTAAATAGTTAATAACTATTTACTAACTAGTCTACCTAGTTAAAATAAATAAAAACTTACCTGTGAAATAAAAATAAAACCTAAGCTAGCTACAATATAATAGTACAAAAGATATAAGATGGTGCTATAAACAGCTCATATCCATGAGCTGTAAATAATTAAAAAAGGTTTAGGAAAATCTAAGTCTTATGATGTCCTTATATGTGCTACTTATCACTAGCAAGGAATCAACAGCATATATAATGTGCTATGCTAAAATAGACACCTATAATACATATATGCTATTTTGTTTAAAACATATTAACGCAACCATAAAGAATAGGTACAAACAATAACAAGATTAAAGAGCATATAAAACATATATATGTATGTATATGAAAAAATATGTATATTGCAATTATTATATGAAAATTAAAATATAATAAAATAAAATATAAATGTAAAAAGTCCTTTTTTGGACCCTTCTTAAAAGAGTTCTTAGTCCCAATGATAGAAAAAACTTCCAGTAAATGGTATTCCTGCACCCAATCAGATGTGCACTTACTTCCAAGGACCTCAATCCATATGAGGTAAGTAGATGGTGTATAATCGATCGCCTCCCAGAGTATGGATTCAGTAATTTGTGTATTACACACAATCCTCAGGTAATGCTGTCTATTAATTTAGAAACCTCCAAACACCTCCAAACGCTCTCCAATGATAACACCCTCAATGTTCCAATCGTAGGTGGCTCAATAAACATGGAAAGAAACACAAAGCCAGAAGGGGCTAATAGTGTTATTTCGTTTTATTAAGGTGCAAATAAAAGACAAATTGTTAGATTGCAAACTCACAACATTTAACCCCAAAGATATGAGGTATCAATACAGCATAACTCCTTATTATAGACCAAAGATCCTGAATATAGGTTTAAAGATCTCAATAAATTATAGTCCGGCTGTGATCCGTATCATCGGAATGCTGTCAGCCTAAAACACATATCTTACGCGTTTTGAAGGGTGTGTATATTTGTTCCCTTCTTCCTCAGAGGTAGTTCAAATATCAGCGTCTCTTACTTTTAAGTGCTGTTACCAGGCTACACACTTGTTTAGGTCCTCCCGTGTTTCCAGGTGCTTACCGGAAGTGACATAATCGACTTTACGTAGGTGAGTAACACGACTCGTCTCCCCTAGCAACCTAAGCTTCAGAAATCACAGGAACCTAAAGTACATAAAATAAAATATCAACACCATCTACATTTATCCTAAAGTCTTCATCCTAATATTCATACTGGGACAACATTATTTGTATTTCTATATAGATGCTTATACTCAATATAAAAACATCACCATATTAATAAATAAAAGTAATTTAACCCTATGTTTGTTATGGTAAAAGGGTTTATAAAATACTATAATTTAAAAAAAAAAAATTAAAACCACTCATATTATGGTTTCTAAAATACATCCATAAAATAAATTATAAGCATCATACTTTTTAAAAAACATATTAAAAAACATTTTTACAAAATACACTATCAATTCTAATTGCAAATTATAAGAATTCTTTAAATAATATAATTACTTACATAAATTCATATAGGACATTTTAGATATTAAATATTAAATATAATAGTTCTAAAAAATGGTCACAATTGTATTGCATCATTCCAAATAATACTCTCTCTATAAAAAGGCTGCAACGTCGATATCCTTATTTTGGCCTGACGGGACTCTAGTATTGAATGCATAAATCCAATACGTTTCCTTTTGTCTAAGTAGGATTTCCCTATTTCCCCCTCTTTTGCCCATGTGTATCTGTTCCAAAATTGTACCTCTCAGGCAATTGGGGTTTCTATTATGAACTAAATTATAATGGTCAGACAAGTTGTGGGACTTCAATCCCGCTTTTATGTTGGTAACATGTTCATATAGGCGTTTTTTTATAAGGTCTTGTGGTCCTCCCAATGTACTGTAAATTACAACTACATTGCAGGAGGCAAACCACAAACGTCATCTTGCAATTGACAAGACTCTTTAGATCACACCTTTTCTCATTAGATGTAGAATGCACAAGTCTAGTAGGTTTATTGCCATTATACATATGTTCGTATGATACACAATTAAGTCTGTTACATTTATAGAAACCAATTGTACTTGAGGTTAGCCAGTTTCTGGTTTCTTCCTTTTCTTTTAGTTGGCTGGAGGCTATTATTGTTTTTAAGTTTTTGTTTCTTCTAAATATACAATTGGGTCTTGTATCTATCTTTTCTTTTAAGAGATCATCCTTTTTTAGTATTTCCCAATGTTTTCCAATGATTTGTCTAATGCCCTCTGAGCCTTCACAGAATGTTGTAACAATACTAGTGTTTTTCTTAGTCCCCATAGTCGCTGCTTCCAATTTGACTTTTTTAATATCTTTCCTTAAATTTTTCTCATAAGCTGTATCTATTCACACCTTCTTATATCCTTTTTCTAAGAATTTGCTCTTTAAGATATCTGATTCCTTTTGGAATTCTTCCAAGTCTGTACAGTTTCTTTTGATTCTCTCAAACTGGCCTATGGTATATTTTTATCCAGGTGGGATGATGCCCACTGGACGCATGAATATATCCATTACTATCCGTCTCCTTGGTGTACAATCTAGTCTTAATATCCTCATTCTGATGATATAGAATCAGATCCGGGAATTCTATTTCATTCCTATTATATTTCTCAGTGAACTTTAAATTCATATCATTATTGTTCAGATATTATATGAAATTCCTAAGTGTTTCCTCATCTCCCTTTCAAATTAAAATAATATCATCTATGAATCTGGCACAACTTACTGCATTCTCTATATATGGGTTGTTGTTCCAGATTTTCATCTCTTCCCAAAAGCCCATATACAGGTTGGCGTAGCCAGGTGCAAATTTAGTACCCATGGCCGTGCCGCCAACCTGCAGATAGAATTCATTTTCGAAGAGAAAAAAGTTTTTTTCCAAAATAAAGAGTAAAGCTTCTAGGAGAAATTCATGTATATTTGGAGCTATATCTGTCATTCTTCTTAGCCAGTTTTCTATAGCCTTAATACCCATACTATGTGGAATATTAGTATATAATGCCGTAACATCTACTGTTACCCAAAAGTAATTATTCTCCCATTTTAAATTAGTTAATTTCATTATTGTGTCAGGGGTATCCTTAATGTATGATTTCAACTTAGGTACAATAGGTTGTAAGTAAAAATCAACATATTCTGACAGGGGCGAGGTTAAGGAATCTGTCCCGGAGATTATTGGTCTCCCTGGAGGATTCACAGGGTCTTTATGTACCTTGGGCAGGAGGTAAAATAATGCTGTTTTGGGCTCTTTCCTATTTAGAAACATAAATTCATTATCATTTCATATACCATTATGTTTAGCAGTGCCCAGCAAACTAATGTACTGAGATTGGAATATACTGGTGGGATTCTGGGACAGTTTCTTATAAGTTATCTCATCATCCAGCAGTCTTTTTGCTTCCTTTACGTATTCACTCCTATTTTGGATGACTACTCCACCTCCTTTATCGGCCTCCCTAACCACTATATCAATATCTTTTTTTTAAATGGCCCAGCTCCAATTTCTCACGTTTACATAAATTACTCTTTTTTATTTTGTAATTTTTACAATATTCATCCAATTCTTGGAGGACTAGATGTTCAAATACTGGGATAAAGTTACCTTTTGAGGAGACTGGATAGAAAGTTGAATTAGGTTTCAACTCAGTATGTTCTTTATATTTAACTTCCCTTTCTTCTACGCTTCTATCTATGTTGATGTTGACATTTGTTTCTAGTTCCTCTAAGGTTATTAGAGTCTCTAGATCTTCATCTGTCAGCCTATTGGGTTCCATATTTTTTATGGTTCCCAATCTCGCCTTCTTTGCTTTTTTCAAAGTGCCTATCCTTACAAACTTATGCACATCAACAAACCTTTCCTAAAAAGGTCCATAATTCCTTCAGGGAACTGTTTATCTGTTAGATTAAATATTTTTACACTTTTTAGTAATCCCATAGCTACAATATAACTATGAGTATATAGCTTAGGTTTTATTTTATAGGTAAGTATTTAGTTTTAAATAGGTATTATTTAGTTAACAATTGTAACTTTAGTTTAGCTCTATTTTAATTATGGTAAAGTTAGGGTGTGTTAGGGTTACGTTAGGGTTAGGTTTAGGGGTAGGTTTGGAGTTTAATAGTTTAATTTAGATTTTTGCGATGTGGGGGTGGCGGTTTAGGGGTTTATAGGTTTATTTAGTGGTAGTGATGTGGGAGGCCAGAGGTTTAGGGGTTAATAACTTTATTTAGTTGCGGCGATGTCAGGGATCGGCGGAATAGGGGTTAATAACTTTAATATAGTGGCAGCAATGTTGTTCACCTTGTGGAGTGTCAGTGATCATGAGAACAGTGAGAAATCAGCCCAGAACTACACAGAGGATCTTGTCAATGATCTCAAGGCAGCTGGGACCATAGTCACCGACAAAAACAATTGGTAACACACTACGCCGTGAAGGACTGAAATCATGCAGCACCCACAAGGTCCCCCTGCTCAAGAAAGCATATGTACAGACCCGTCTGAAATTTGCCAATGAACATCTGAATGATTCCGAAGAGAACTGGTTTAAAGTGGTCAGATGAGACCAAAATCGAGCTCTTTAGCACCAACTCAACTCGCTGTGTTTGGAGGAGGAGGAATGCTGCCTATGACCCCAAGAACACCATCCCCACTGTCAAACATGGAGGTGGAAACATTATGCTTTTGAGGTGTTTTTCTGCTAAGGGGACAGGACAACTTCACTGCAACAAAGAGACAATAGATGAGGCCATATACCATCAAATCTTGGGTGGGAACCTCCTTTCCTCAGCCAGGGCATTGAAAATGGGTCCTGGATGAATAATTCCAGCATGACAATGACCCAAAACACACGGCCAAAGCAACAAAGGAGTGACTCAAGAAGAAGCACATTAAGGTCATGGAGTAGCCTAGCCAGTCTCCAGACCTTAATCCCATAGAAAATCTGTGGAGGGAGCTGAAGATTCGAGTTTCCAAACATCTGCCTCAAAACCTTAATGACTTGGAGAAGAGTGGGACAAAATCCCTCCTGAGATGTGTGCAAACCTGGTGGCCAACTATAAGAAATGTCTGACCTCTGTGATTGCCAACAAGGGTTTTGCCACCAAGTACTAAGTCATGTTTTGCAAAGGGGTCGAATACTTATTTCACTCATTAAAATGCAAATCAATTTATAACTTTTTTGAAATGCGTTTTTCTGGAAAAAAAATAATGTTATTCTGTCTCTTACTGTTCAAATAAACCTACCATTAAAATTATAGACTGATCATTTCTTTGTCAGTGGGCAAACAAACAAAATCAGCAGGAGATCAAATAATTTTTTCCCTCAGTATACAATACAAAAAAAAAAGGCACAATGCAGTGTACACAAATGCCGGCTATCTATGGTAATGACAAATTGTGCTTCTCAGAAATTAAACTGGCACAAGAATTTATTTATTACAGCACAAACGCAGCGCAAGTGCATCAAAAACGTAACAATATTTTTTCTATATATTTTAATTAAATGGGGGGAAAAGTGGGTTAAGTTTGATGTTACTTGGCATATAATGTGTAATATCTCCAAAACCAAACCAGCAAAGTGAAGATTGATGTTTTGTGGCACAAACAAATAGTATATTTTTATTTATGACTCAATTACATGGGATGCAAAGTGGGTGGAGATTGAGGTCACTTGGCCTAAAACATAATGTGCAAGATCTCTGAAAACAAACCAGCACATACATTTGTTTTTGTATCACAAACGCAAAACAAATAAATGGTATATTTGTATTCACATGAGGTTCCCACTTAACATAGCTTAGCTGAGCATATCTGTTGACCCACTGACAAGAGGCAAACATGTGCAGCCAGCAATCGGCTACATGCTCCCAGTAGTGCATTGCTGCTCCTGAGCTTACCTGGGTATGTTTTTCAGCCAAAGATACCAACGAGAACAAAGGAAATTTGATAACAGATGTAATCTGGAAAGACTCTTAAAAAGGCATGCGTTCTTTGAACCATGAAAGTTTAATTTTTGCTTTCATGTCCCTTTAAGGACTTTTCTAAAGGATTGAAATTCTTAGTACCGCAATTATACTTCTATATAGCAAGAATTTGGGATGTGTAAATCAGAAGTATATTATTGCTTATTATTATTTATTTTTAAAGCTTGTTTTAAGCATTGTCACAACAGAGTTATTTTATAAAGAGATCAAGATTGCTGGTGAAATGTTATAAAGTTATGAATTCATTAGAAGAAAGTCTTGCCAAGAGGCGTTTTTCTACACTTAACTGTGGGAGGCGATGGTTCTCTGTCACTGGTGGAATGTTAAAAGCAGCATCCCCATCTACAATGAAGGTGTAATGATAGTCTAAGGCACAGTCACCTGCAATGAAATTAAAGGCCTGGTGCACCTAGTGGTAATGAAAATCCCTGTGAGTGTGTTGTTGTAACAATGTTGTGAGATAAGGACAAGGTTCAGCCTCTTTCTCCTTGGATCTTCTACAGCAAAGTTTCCCCATCCCTGCTCTAGTTCAGCTATAATGAAAACCAGGACTGTTGGGGGTACTTGAGGACCGCGGTTGGGAAACACTGCCTTAGCCTATCACCCCATAACTTTACCGCTACCACTATGCGAAATAACTCCAACATGCTGGCCAGGAATCCCCATTCCAATTACCATTATCACCACATTACCTGCCTCGGATACTACAGCCCAGTGCAAACAGGAGTTAAACGCTTCAAAATATACACAGAAAACTGGGCAACTGATCAGCAGACACCTGCCCACATAAAAGTCACCCTTAAACCTATATCCCATAAAACGATAGGATGTAGGATGAATAGCGAGTAAGCGAAAGGCTGATTCCACATCAAACATCTTCATAATAGCACCTGGTCCCACCTCCCTGACCACATCTAACGCCTAATCAGACAACTGTTACCTAACAGAACTCACTGCTGGGTCATTCATGTCATTCATGCTCTTCCCCAACTTCTCTATAACCACCTCCAGGAATTGATAAGCGGTTTTATTTCAGTGAGTATCAGACCCAAAAACAGCACCCTTCACTGGTATTTTAAACCCATCTTCAGTTCTGGACAAAAGAAAATCAGCTGCTATATTATTAATATAATTCACCAGCCACGGCTTAAGTGCGTGCAGGGGCAGGGAGCTCTTGTTTCTAGCAACCCCTTTAGCAGTTTGTGCCTTTGTCACATTGGCAATCGTTGAACTTCAAACATTCATGCCCTCTATGTCTGCCACCTACTGGAGATTTTGTGGCAGAATTCACTATTGTAGATCCGCCACATACCCTCTGCAAAATGGCAATGTTCATAATCTATGGTGTCCATGTACTTGAGCACTTCAAAAGCTTGATCAGGCCTATACTCCAAGTAGCACCAAGTTCACCAAATTTACCTCCCTCTTTATCTCTATAAGACTCAACAAGAGCTCAATGTACTCATGTACTGTACCATATATCCGTCATCTTATTAGCTACCTTTTCCTTCAAGTGACTATGCACCAAACATGGTTACATATATCCCTTGCACTGCTGCTTTTTACAGTGGCAACACTGGCTCCATCCCCACTTGAAGAAAAGGCTCTGCTATCTCACTACTTACTGTTGTACCAGCTAGCGCAGCCCCTAACCTTCCTGGGGAACTAGTCGCCCTGGGAGGCCCCGCTAGGGGCTCACCTTTTCCTACAGCAGCCGCTATGCACTTCAGCATGCAAAAAATTTTGCTCTGACCCTTGCTGTGCAGCCCCAATTTGTGTTCACCCTCAGAGTTAGGCATGCTCCTAGGGTCCCTACGTGTGGTGCTGTATGAATAAGTGATTATCTTACCAGCTGCAGACATTGCAAAATAAGTCTGCCCAAGAATTGTGGTGTCCACTGCTGCACTAGAGGCAGAGGCTTCCACTCTTCAGGCCGTGGCATACTCTCTCGCCATGGGATCAGCTGACACCATGCTAGCAGTACCCTGTATGAGCGAAGAAAACAGGATGGGATTTCCCAGAGCACTAAAATTAGAAGCCTGATGAACCACAGAAATGCACACTAGGCACTGCTGCCACCTCGCTTGTGATGCTATCAGGCCTCACTGCTCTATCTTCTAACTGTTTGTCCTGCTCTCTAAGTCTAAGTGCAGCACCCTTTATCGCCTTATAAACCCTCACACCACCTTAAGGCCTGGGTACTCCCATCCTACCTTTGCTCTGTGATCCAGCTGGACTCCTCTTCTGCAAAGCCAATGACCTCAATGACTTCCTGCCTTGCTGTGCTTTGCCCAACTCCTATCTACACAAACCTGAAGTTAAGCTAGCTACAGTGCATTGTGGGACACTGCAACCAGAAGTAGAAGACCATAACTGGAATAAGAAGGCCCAACATTATATTGGAGGACCCCACTCCCATGATGAAAGACCCAACGCCACCTGAAGCCAAAGCAACACCAGATGCCTGCTGGGGAGAGCCACCAGCTGCTGTGGATAACATCAGAACCAACCTGAGGATAATGGAAAGTGACTTCGCAGGCAGACCCGCCAGAAAGACCACAACAAGGGCAACATCCATGCCAGAGGATAAAGCTTTGTCGTGTGGCACCACTGGGTGAGGGGGGACCTTAGAGGGGTTAACAACCAAAGCTATCATGCTACTGGATGAGGGGGTACTCACCTGAAGGTTAGAGGGGGATGAAAAAGAAGGAGGAGGCCCTTGAAGGCCCAACATGTAGAAACCTCGGATTCACCACCGAGCCCACTTTAGGGGAAAGAGAAACAGGCTTTGAAAGAGAAAGGGGAAGGACAGAGACATAAAGGGAAAGGCTAGGCAAAGGAGGAATAGAAACAGGAGAGGGAGTAGGAGGGAACAGACTCCTCGATTCTAATGTTTTCCTCCATCTCAGGTCTGCAAGGAGTAGCAGAAGGGGAGGAATCCCTAAATATTTTAGGAACCACAGTTGATCATCTGGAACGCTGCATCGTAAGACCCATCAAAATCACAGCAGACAGCAGAGGAAAAAAGAGGATTAGAAGATGGGTGCCAGCTCATTAAAACAGGTGAGTGAGAAACCTCCCACCACAATGGAACATTGTAACCAAACAACGAACATTCACCCTGTAATATCTGCAGGGATCAGTCCCTTAATTTTTCTCCATGCTGACAAGCAGCATTACACTGCCATTATCTAAGGTTATTGGGGGGTCATTGAGGCTGATTGGCTCCCTCAGGGTTGCTGGGTTTAGTGTTAGAGGCATGGATATGGTTAGTTGACCTAATTTTTAAAAAGGTCTCAGCTTTAGTTTTTGGCACTCCCCGGGTAGAAGTTTCCTGTAGGGCTCATTACCCCAATGCCTTAAAGGTTGGAGTGGCTGTATTCTGGTATGAGGTAGCTCAGTTGGTAAATTCCCTAACTACAAAAAAAGCCTGTTTAAAAGATCCATGGTCACAGGTTCAAATCCCGGCAGGGCCGACTCAGCCCTTCATCCTTCCGTGGTCGATAAAATGAGTACCATTATATGGACACTGAACCCACTTTTTGGTGAACAACCTGGGTTGTTCTTGCTGATTGCTGGATAAATTCATCCAAGAAAAAACGTTTTAAGACCAGCGCAAAATGACTTATAAACACACAAAGAGATCAAAAATGGAGGTACTCCCGAACCTCCAAAACACAAAATATAGAATAAAATTAATGATTTCTTGCGCAACCAAATGCTGAAGTTTATAAGTATAAAAAGGGGTTTAATAGGAGTAGATACAATGATGGACACAGTCCCAAAAAAATATTGATTGATAAACTCTATATTTTTGCTTTTCACACACACTATCAAATTTTCTTCTTTCTCAGTTGGTATCTTTATTTGAAATGCAAGAATGTCGGCCCATTTTTGGTGAACAACCTGGGTTGTTCTTGCTGATTGCTGGATAAATTCATCCAAGAAAAAACGTTTTAAGACCAGCGCAAAATGACTTATAAACACACAAAGAGATCAAAAATGGAGGTACTCCCGAACCTCCAAAACACAAAATATAGAATAAAATTAATGATTTCTTGCGCAACCAAATGCTGAAGTTTATAAGTATAAAAAGGGGTTTAATAGGAGTAGATACAATGATGGACACAGTCCCAAAAAAATATTGATTGATAAACTCTATATTTTTGCTTTTCACACACACAATTCACTTAAAATATTTGGGCATAAGTTGATATATAAATAGATCCAATGACTAGTGTGGTCAGGTACAAAGAATGTGATTTTAATACAAATAAAATTAAATTCAATAAAGAAAATTCATAAAAAAATACATTAAAAATGAATTGCTTAACTTCTTTGGCCAAAGTTCATAACAAATGCAATAAACATAAGAAATAAATACAATTGTAATACAAATCAATAAAATAGGAAAATAGATACACTTTACCCTATAAAAAACAATTATACTTTAAAAATTGCAAACATGTATTCACTAAAGAACAGATTGCACAAATGTTAGCTTCCAAAGGAAAGATCTTTATCCTTATTGGCGTCAATGGATACTTTTAATGAACCTCCAAAGGCATTCTCTGATGGTAGATGGATAATTAAACCTTCCAGAGCCCCTCCAACTGACAGGTGAACAGTGGGTAGATGATGTGAAAGCCGCAAATCGTCTAAATACAAAGACAAAATCAGCTGCTTAGACGTATATCAAAATTTCTCAAACCACAATATACCCGACCTTACACATAAGTAAGCAGGTGTCGGCGTAGGCTCCCCGGCTTTTCCTCTTCCAAATGACCCCTGTGGAAACCTCCTGCACTTCTTGTCGTATACCTTCTGTCTAGGGTTGTCACTAAATGAGTGTTTAGCAACAGATGTATATGTATGATTCTCATAAAAGATGAAATAGAGATGCTGTAAGAATTATTCTTTAATATGACTTTATTTTGCCTTGGTTAGACAAACCCTAACTATAGACAAATATTCAATCTGGGTTATCTAACAGATTAAATTAATACTCATATTTATCAAATATTAGTTGACATAAATCATTTTTTAATCACAACAAGATTAATACATACCTTGAGAACTGAAGGCAGAAGATAACAATAGCCTCATACAAATGTAAAGCTTATATACAAATTTTGAGCCAATGAAATCAAAGCATACCATAAATGAAAAGGCTATCTTTGCATATTTTAACTTCCTTAAAAGACTTTATAATTTTGGCTGACATATAGAAAATACAATCGCCTAGATTTAGAGTTCTGCGGTAGCCGTCAAAACCAGCGTTAAGGGCTCCTAACGCTGCTTTTGGACGCCCGCTGGTATTTAGAGTCAGTCAGGAAAGGGTCTAACGCTCACTTTCCAGCCGCAACTTTTCCATACCGCAGATCCCCTTACGCCAATTGCGTATCCTATCTTTTCAATGGGATCTTCCTAACGCTGGTATTTAGAGTCTTGGCTGAAGTGAGCGTTAGAACTCTAACGACAAAACTCCAGCCGCAGAAAAAAGTCAGGAGTTAAGAGCTTTATGGGCTAACGCCGGTTCATAAAGCTCTTAACTACTGTGCTCTAAAGTACACTAACACCCATAAACTACCTATGTACCCCTAAACCGAGGCCCCCCCACATCGCCGCCACTCTAAAAAAAATTTTAACCACTAATCTGCCGACCGGACACCGCCGCCACCTACATTATCCCTATGTACCCCTAATCTGCTGCCCCTAACACCGCCGACACCTACATAATATTTATTAACCCCTAATCTGCCCCCCCAACCTTACCTACACTTATTAACCCCTAATCTGCAGACTGGACCTCACTGCCACTATAATAAATGTATTAACCCCTAAACCGCCTCACTCCCGCCTCGCAAACCCTATAATAAATTTTATTAACCCCTAATCTGCCCTCACTAACATCGCCGACACCTAACTTCAAGTATTAACCCCTAATCTGCCTACCGGACCTCACCGCTACTATAATAAATGTATTAACCCCTAAACCTAAGTCTAACCCTAACCCTAACACCCCCCTAAGTTAAATATAATTTAAATCTAACGAAATAAATTATTTCTTATTAAATAAATTAATCCTATTTAAAACTAAACACTTACCTGTAAAATAAACCCTAATATAGCTACAATATAACAAATAATTATATTGTAGCTATTTTAGGATTTATATTTATTTAACAGGAAACTTTGTATTTATTTTAACTAGGTACAATACAATGGGGCTACGTTAGGAGCTGAACGCTGCTTTTTTGCAGGTGTTAGGTTTTTTTCCAGCTCAAACTGCCCCATTATTTCCTATGGGGGAATCGTGCACGAGCGCGTTTTTCAAGCTGGCCGCTACCGTAAGCAATGCTGGTATTTAGAGTTGAAGTGGCGGTAAATTATGCTCTACGCTCCCTTTTTGGAGCCTAACGCAGCCCTTCATAGAACTCTAAATACCAGCGTTATTTAAAAGGTGTGGGGGGAAAAAAACACGCGTAGCAAACGCACCCCTTTGGCCGCAAAACTCTAAATCTAGGTGTATTTTAACTTGTTCATGCGCAGTCTATAGGGAGTTAATAATAATAATGTGTTTAGCTAGCAGTAAGTAGCAGTGTTTTGATTGACAATAGCAACTGAATGTACATGTCACAGTCCTAAATACATTGTCCTTAAAACAGCATTTAACCCATTACTAACTAAACTCTGACTAATCCTATCTAGGTTAATTTCATTTATAACTCTTTATTCCATATTCTATATTTTATAAATACACATCATAAACTTAAAGAAATAATGATTTAGCAATAGATTTATTATTTTATTTTATATCTAAATGTTTTATCTACGAAGAACATATTTAATGTTTAATTCTTCTTTTAAATTGTATATTTATTCTAATCATGATTTTCTAATTTATTCTAATCATGATTTTTATAACTCCACATTCCCCCACTTTCTTTTCTTTTTGTCAGACACAATCCCAATGATTAAACACTAAGGGCCAACACAGAAGAAACTACCAGACATATATCAGACATATTTCAAACAAAAGACAGTGGATTTGACGTCATACACTACTATAAAGAATGTTCCAACAATTACATAGTTCATAAGTAAAGATGTTCAAGTCTTGATTGAGGGAATCAAATCCATAGCAGCGTCATTGCAGAGAAAGTTCAGTTCATAACTACCTTAGTAGTAAGATACATTTGTTGTAGAATTGAAAGCAATAAAGTCTGTAGGGGCAGTTCCGGCAAGAAATACAACAAGTGTAATCTTCACAGTGCTTACAAACAGGAACAATAGTGTATATAACCACTGAAAAGGCCAAGGAAGAACCATAGGGTGAAACAAGTAGATGACACAGTTAGTTGCAGGTAACGAGTGCAGCAACCATAGGTAAACTTGTCACAAGGCCTCAGCATGTCCAGTAGTAGTCAGGCAGATCAATTCAGAAGAGCCCAAGTGCAAATCAATTCCATCCAGACACTAAGAAAAGAGAGAGATAGGAGTATCCTAAAAAAAAAAAAATTAAAAGAAAGTATAAGTATACAATATTGATATCAAATTATTCTATATGTCAGTCAAATTGGATTAGGAAGCCTAGTTGTATCAAGCAAAACTGAATAAGCAGAATATAAAGGTACATACCGTTTTTGTTGTGAATTAAGATGTTCCAGGGTTGTAAGTTGTCTAACTAACTTTTTGTTTAAATGCTGTTGATAACAAACACAACCACACATAAAAATAAACATAAAAATTTGAACAATAGTTAAAACAATAACAGGGTGTAACATAATATTAAAAAATTGAGTAGCTGTACTACTATATCCAAATACAGATTCCCACCAAGATATATTTGCATCCTGTACAACACTAGAAGTAGCTGATTTTAAAATTCCTTGTTCATGTTCAACTGTAATTTTAGTATCTACAGAAACATGTTTTAGATTATGTAACAAGGAAGAAATTATAGTAGAAACAGTTAACCATTTCTTCATTTGTGACCCCATACCCAAAGGTAAATCATAAACAGAAAAAATCATAACATGGTCCCATGTTAAATCTAAAGTAATATTAAGAGTTTGGGCATGGTACAATTCCAATTAGATGATGCAATATATTTAAGTGGAATAGTATTACACTAGGTACCAGGTAATAAATGAGAACTAGCAAATACATTATCCTGTGTTTGGAATATAATAGTATCAGAATTAAAAAAATTAAAACAAACTCTGTCAGATCCTAAATAAAATACCGGTCTAAGTACATTAAAATGACTTTGTAAGGTACAAGACTTTTGATTTTCCCAACATGTTTCATTGGTTGTATGGAATTGTGAAAGGGAACAGATAAACAAATTTGCATTGGAATGACACAATGATACATCAACAAGTGTCCATTTTGATTCATCAATGTTATGCGACACCCATTGATGTGACAATACTGGAAACAGTAATGAACCATTAGCAGTTTATCTATTAGCAGTATCTTAGCAGTATCTTTATTCATCTTTATGTATGAATCACACAAAATTCAGTGGTGCAGTCAGATAAAATTACTTCCCACCATAAAAGATGTGAAATGGCAAAATTAGTGACTGACTTAGATGCAGCTAAACTTAAAGAAGCTGGCCACTTTCCAGACCATAAACTTTGAAGTTGAATCTTTAAGTCAGTAGATAGATCAGATTGTACTTGAGAGCATAACATAGCCCAGGATGTTTTATGTGTAAAATTATATAATTCATTTACTAAAACATTAAATTTATCTTTAATAATATTAGTAATATCCACCATAACATAAGTTTGATGTTGCTGGAGATTAGCAATATTATTGTTAATTCCATATTGAGTATCTAAGCCTGTAGCTGCATGAGAGGCAAGATTTGCTAATTTATATCTTAATATTTCAGAATTTATTTGTGCAGTAGAGCCAATCATACTACCATATGCTCCCAAGCCAGTCACAAGTACATCTCTCCTAGGTCTATGATTAGATCGAAGAGAAACATTTTGCAGTAAACTTTTATGAAACCACCATTGGAATGATTTGTCTTGTACAGACACAAAGGGAGTACAGTTTGTATATTGTGTAGAAACCATCCACCTTGACAATTGAAGATGCCAAGTAACTAAACGATATTCAACATCATAAGCAACTTGTGTCGCAGAATCTAAACGTACCTGAATAGGATCACCTTCATGAAAAGGTTTATCTAAGGAGGTAGGTATAGGTTTAGACAAAGGAAGTGAAGTAGTAGTATGTACAAATATACTAATATGAACAGAAAATTGGGAAATACCATGGTCCATACACTGCCATAATCCTACAGAATCAAAAGGATTCAAATGATTAATTAATAAAGTAGCAGGTATATAAGAAACATTAGAGAAATCTACTGTGCTACTTGTATCACAAGATAAAATATTATCTGACATAACCAAAGGAACTTGTTTATCATCATGTAGAATTCCTGCAGGAGAAGAAAGTAAATCAATACTGCATAGGAGACATATGTTCTTTCCTGTATGGGGTACACCACCATATCCTGGAATAATAAGATGAGAAGCATTAATATACCTTTCTTGTAAATAATCAAACTTTTTCACACTAGCAACAAAAAGTGCAACAAACTGAGGAGAAATAGAAGGATGGGAAATATGATAAATAGGTCTTGAAGGTGAAAGGACAAGACGATTAAAATTTGATAACATCAGAGTCATTAAACTAGTATCAGCTGTGGAGTGAGATTTGAGAAACATAGGCTGATAATCAAATTTGTTAGTAGAATTATCATTCTGTGGTATACTCCTTATTTTATTATGAATTATTTGGGAAACAAATATATTAGAATAGCAAAAACAGATAAGCATTACAGTGAAAAAACAACATGCACATGCTTTTAAAGAAAACATATTAAATGGTTAGAATAAACTATGTGGGGATAATATAATAAAAATATAATATGGCTTAAATATGTCAGGCAACCTTATGGTCCAAGAAAATATATTAACAACTAAAATAAAATATATATGTATTTTCTTAGACAACTTAACAATTTATATGAAAACTATAAGCATAAATATAACAGGCATAATATGAGGTAGTCTTAGAGTGTAGGAATTGTTCAAACAAATAACAAACGGTTCCAAGACTGGTTCTTTTGATCCTTTTATAGCAGTGTCATTCACACTATAGTTGTTAAAATCCTGTCACAGTTGAAGGCAGAATCTTGAACAGACTGAGGATTCACAATTATTATATATATATATATATATATATATATATATATATATATATATATATATATATATATATATATATATATATATATATATATATATATATATACCTGAAAAATAAACCATTTTCTTTTTACATTTTTTTTAACCTTCATAATGAAACTGTGTGCCTTTTTTTATTATTCATGCTTTCTTAGTTTTCACACAACTTATATTGCATAGCATGCTTATTTACATATATACAAACCACTGTAGTCTTAGAAAAAAGATGTTAAAATCACTTTGTTGTTCCTGAAATAGACTACAAAAAAATCATTTAGGAAGAGAATCAATGTAAAGGATTCATTTTGTAACTTAAAACCTATGTCACCGCAAACTGCTTTTTATAGCATCTATCAATCAACTGTGAAAAAGGAACTAAGAGCAGCTGTTCCTTTACAAATTGGTCAGTATTTCCTATTTCAGCCTTAGAAACATTTCTTAGGTTAGAAAACTCAGTTTTATGTGTATCATTTACAGATTTAACAGAAGTTAGTTCTTGTAACAATGTGTCAGATTTTTCTAATTTAGCATCTTAAGTATGTCTCAGGTTAGCAAAATCAGTTTTATATCTGTCAGTTGCAGTTTTAACAGAAATCAGTTCCTGAGATAAAGTTTGTAATTGACGCTCTAAGTCTGATTTAGCATTTATTTCCTTACCCAGAGACCCTTTTGCCTTATGCAAAGCAATCTCCATATCATCAAAATCTTTACATATTTTATCATAATGGGCCATTAGAGATTGTAACTTTTCAGCTGAGATTACCTTATTTTCTGATAAAGCAGGAGGGTGTGCCAGAGGAAATACTGGAATAGTCTCAGAACTTTGAAAGTCTGAATATGTGTTTTTATACAGGGGAGGAGCAGATGGTGTAACACATACATCCAACTTGTCTAAAAACACATTCTCATTTTGTTTTAAACTATTAGGGAGATCGAGATTTAAAGTACCAATTTGAATAAAACCATTTTGTTTAGTACAATACATGAAAATACCACTGCCATATGTACTATCAGAGAATTTAACATTTGCAGAGGTTTGTCGCAAATTTTGCAAAGATTAAACAACTTCTTCAAGAGAAGTATTAGTATTTTCTAATGTAGAAAGTTTATCATTCAGAAGACCACATGTATGTGCTGATAACATACTCTGCTTCCTACTTTCTTCTAACTGTATATTTAAGGAATCTAAAAAAGATGCCTGCAGATTATAATTAATATGTAATTGCTCATTTAAACACAAGGATTGTAGTAAGGTATCTAATAGACCCTGTAACATTTTTCCTTTCTTAATTCTCTTGTCTTTGATATCTACAATATCACTTAAAGAATTCAACCATTCATGTAAAGCAGGCTCTGAAGCATCTTGCATTTTAAAAGGACCACCGTGTTTTTTTATACTAGCAATTACACAATCTTGAAACACATGAGGGGAGATTATACAATACAGGGGTTAATCTCTGATCCATGTCAATTAAGTCAAAATTTATGGTGTGCACAGCCATAATTTAACTCTCTGATAAAAAAAGAAAAATTACTTACTTAGCAGCAAGCAGACACACACAGTGTTCAAAGTCCAGCTTAAGAATGCACTGTGGTCCAAGGGTTTCAAATTTCCTAAAGGACGATGCCCCCAAAGTGTCGTATACCTTCTGTCTAGGGTTGTCACTAAATGAGTGTTTAGCAACAGATGTATATGTATGATTCTCATAAAAGATGAAAAAGAGATGCTGTAAGAATTATTCTTTAATATGACTTTATTTCGCTTTGGTTAGACAAACCCTAACTATAGACAAATATTCAATCTGGGTTATCTAACAGATTAAATTAATACTCATATTTATCAAATATTAGTTGACATAAATAATTTTTTAATCACAACAAGATTAATACATACCTTGAGAACTGAAGGCAGAAGATAACAATAGCCTCATACAAATGTAAAGCTTATATACAAATTTTGAGCCAATGAAATCAAAGCATACCATAAATGAAAAGGCTATCTTTGTATATTTTAACTTCCTTAAAAGACTTTATAATTTTGGCTGACATATAGAAAATACTATTTTAACTTGTTCATGCGCAGTCTATAGGGAGTTAATAATAATAATGTGTTTAGCTAGCAGTAAGTAGCAGTGTTTTGAATGACAATAGCAACTGAATGTACATGTCACAGTCCTAAATACATTGTCCTTAAAACAGCATTTAACCCATTACTAACTAAACTCTGACTAATCCTATCTAGGTTAATTTCATTTATAACTCTTTATTCCATATTCTATATTTTATAAATACACATCATAAACTTAAAGAAATAATGATTTAGCAATAGATGTATTATTTTATTTTATATCTAAATCTATGAAGAACATATTTAATGTGTAATTATTCTTTGAAATTGAATATTTATTCTAATCATGATTTTATAATTTATTCTAATCATGATTTTTATAACTCCACACTTCTCACTGCAGGCTGTGTTTTCAGGAGACCCGTTCGGCCGTTAGAATAGGAGCCAGAGGAGACGATTGGGCGCCAAACAAATTTCCACACCTGAACGGATGACAAGACTTGCGAAAACAGTCCTTAGATTCAATAGTCAGGTGATGCAAACAGGAAACTCTATAAGACACTGAGCAGCACGTTTCAAATCTTTCTCAAGCTCAGTCAGCACATCTACAATCTTGTTTATAAGTATAAAAAGGGGTTTAATAGGAGTAGATACAATGATGGACACAGTCCCAAAAAATTATTAGTTCATTAATTGATAAAATCTATATTTTTGCTTTTCACACACACAATTCACTTAAAATATTTGGGCATAAGTTGAATTATAAATAGATCCAATGACTAGTGTGGTCAGGTATAAAGAATGTGATTTTAATACATATACAATTAAATTCAATAGAGAATCAAGCTCAGTCAGCACATCTTGTAGATGTGCACTGCTGACTGAGCTTGACAAAGATTTGAAACGCGTTGCTCAATGTCTGATAGAGTTTCCTGTTTGCATCACCTCACTATTGAATCTAAGGACTGTTTTTGCAAGTCTTGTCATCCGTGTGGAAACTTGTTTGGCGCCCAATCGTCTCCTCTGGCTCCTATTCTAACGGCCGAATGGGTCTCCTGAAAACACAGCCTACAGTGAGAAGTGCAGGAGGTTTCCACAGGGGTCATCTGGAAGCAGAAAAGCCGGGGAGCCTACGCTGACACCTGCTTACTTATGTGTAAGTACGGGTATATTGTAGTTTGAGAAATTTTGATATACGTCTAAGCAGCCGATTTTGTCTCTGTATTTAGATGATTTGCGGCTTTCACATCCATCTACCCATTGTTCACCTGTCAGTTGGAGGGGCTCTGGAAGGTTTAATTATCCATCTACCATCAGAGAATGCCTTTGGAGGTTCATTAAAAGTTTCCATTGATGCCAATAAGGATAAAGATCTTTCCTTTGGAAGCTAACATTTGTGCAATCTGTTCTTTAGTGAATACATGTTTGCAATTTTTAAAGTATAATTGTTTTTTTATAGGGTAAAGTGTATCTATTTTCCTATTTTATTGATTTGTATTACAATGTATTTATTTCTTATGTTTATTGTATTTGTTATGAACTTTGGCCAAAGAAGTTAAGCAATGAATTTTTAATGTATTTTTTATGAACTTTCTTTATTGAATTTAATTTTATTGGTATTAAAATCACATTCTTTGTACCTGACCACACTAGTCATTGGATCTATTTATATATCAACTTATGCCCAAATATTTGAAGTGAATTGTGTGTGTGAAAAGCAAAAATATACGCCTAGATTTAGAGTTTTGACGGTAAAGACCAGTGGTGCTAACTATGCTTTTTTTTCCAGCGCACCCTTAAGACAATGCTGGTATTACGAGTTGTCTGAATGGCTGCATTAGCCTCAGAAAAGGGAGCGTTGAGCATAATTTAGCTCCACTACAACCCTCAATACCAGCGTTGCTTATGGTAGCGGTAAGCTGGAAAAACGTGCTTGTGCACGATATCCCCATGGGAAACAATGGGGCTGAGATGGCTGAAAAAAAACCTAACACCTGCAAAAAAAGCAGCGTTCAGCTCCTAACGAAGCCCCATTGTTTCCTATGGGGAAACACTCTCTAAGTCTACACCTAACACCCTAACATGAACCCCAAGTCTAAACACCCCTAATCTTACACTTATTAACCCCTAATCTGCCGCCCCCGCTATCGCTGACACCTGCATTTTATTAGTAACCCCTAATCTGCTGCTCCAGACACCGCAGTAACCTACATTATCCCTACGAACCCCTAATCTGCTGTCCCTAACATCGCTGATACCTATATTATATTTATTACCCCCTAATCTGCCCCCCCAATGTCGCCGCCACCTACCTACACTTATTAACCCCTAATCTGCCGACCGGACATCGCCGCCACTATAATAAATGTATTAACCCCTAAACCGCGGCACTCCCGCCTCGCAAACACTATAATAAATTTTATTAACCCCTAATCTGCCCTCCCTAACATCGCTGCCACCTACCTACAATTATTAACCCCTAATCTCCTGCCCCCAACATCGCCGCTACTATAATAAAGTTATTAACCCCTAAACCTAAGTCTAACCCTAACCCTAACACCCCCCTAAGTTAAATATAATTTAAATAAAACAAAATAAATTTACTATCATTAAATAAATTAATCCTATTTAAAACTAAATACTTACCTATAAAATAAACCCTAATATAGCTACAATATAACTAATAGTTACATTGTAGCTATTTTAGGATTTATATTTATTTTACAAGCAACTTTGTATTTATTTTAACTAGGTACAATATCTATTAAATAGTTAATAACTATTTAATAGCTACCTAGTTAAAATAATTACAAAATTACCTGTAAAATAAATCCTAACCTAAGTTACAATTAAACCTAACACTACACTATCATTAAATAAATTAACTACAAGTACCTACAATTATCTACAATTAAATAAACTAAAGTACAAAAAACCCCCACTAAATTACCTAGTTAAAATAATTACAAAATTACCTGTAAAATAAATCCTAACCTAAGTTACAAATACCCCTAACACTACACTATCAATAAATTAATTAAATAAATTACCTACAATTATCTAAACTAAAATACAATTAAATAAACTAAACTCTAGAACAAAAAAAAACAAACATTAAATTTAAAAAAATTAAAAAAATTACAAGAAGTTTAAACTAATTATACCTAATCTAAGCCCCCTAATAAAATAAAAAAGCCCCCCCCAAAATAATAAAATGCCCTACCCTATTGTCAGGACAATTGTCCAGTATTATTCACCATTTTGATATTGCATATTAATCACATATGTCTGTGCTATATAATATAGGGGTTCAATTGATCATGTGTATTTACTTATATATTCAGGTACGCATATATATTATTTTTCAGTATTAATATGTAGCTATTAGCTAGTGCTGCTTATCAGTATATAATTGCTTACTGTGAAGTTTTTGTACTTTATCAAAATAATCCACGTTTTGTTACTATGATATTCAAGGTCTCCAACATAGCTGCATGATTCCTATCATTATATTACTGGTAAAAATATTCACAAATATCCCCATGTTTGTTATACATGGTTCCATGCAATAGTAATGTTTGGTGAAAGTGCGCTGGCAGCAACAGGGGATAATGTAAAACTAATGTGAGAAATGTAGTCTAGATCTAAAATAATTAAAAGATCAATATATCACACAATGGATAAAATACAAAAACATTTATTATATTGGACACAAAGTGTATAATATCACAAATATGACCGGTCCTAAACAGTAAAATTATTTAAAAACTAAAAATATAGGAATGCGTAGAAAAAATATTTTGTGTTAAAACATGTTATTTCATAGGATTTAAATGAGAGACCACACATATGACTTAATTTAGCAAATCTATAATAGTGGTGCACCACTCCTATACATCAGATTTAGACTGCGGTTTATAACTTATTCGGATAATGTCACCAATCCACCTTATATGTTTAAAAGTTAAATGTGCATTATTGTTATGCACAAATTTCCAATGCAAAGTCAAACTTTGGGGAAAGTGGTAGTAATAAAAGTTAAACCGTATCAAAGAACGGCTTGTCCCATATATAATTAAGTAATCCTTTGGATATATATTTCTGTATGTTTCTGTATGTAATTTGTGCATAACAATAATGCACATTTAACTTTTAAACATATAAGGTGGATTGGTGACATTATCCGAATAAGTTATAAACCGCAGTCTAAATCTGATGTATAGGAGTGAATACAAGGTAGGGAGATCTTCAGGGGCTTAGTGTTAGGTTTTTTTTAAGGGGGGGTTTGGGTGGGTTAGATTAGGGGTATGTGGGTGGTGGGTTGTAATGTTGGGGGGGTATTGTATTGTTTTTTTTTACAGGCAAAAGAGCTGATTTCTTTGGGGCATGCCCCGCAAAAGGCCCTTTTAAGGGCTGGTAAGGTAATAGAGCTGTTAACTTTTTATTTTAGAATAGGGTAGGGCATTTTTTTATTTTGGGGGCTTTGTTATTTTTTTAGGGGGCTTAGAGTAGGTGTAATTAGTTTAAAATTCTTGTAATCTTTTTTTTGTAATTTAGTGTTTGTTTTTGTAATTTAGTTTAGTTTATTTAATTGTATGTAATTGTAGGTAATTTATTTTATTAATTTATTGATAGTGTAGTGTTAGGTTTAATTGTAACTTAGGTTAGGATTTATTTTACAGGTAATTTTGTAATTATTTTAACTAGGTAGCTATTAAATAGTTAATAACTATTTAATAGCTATTGTACCTAGTTAAAATGAATACAAAGTTGCCTGTAAAATAAATATAAATCCTAAAATAGCTACACTATAATTATTAGTTACATTGTAGCTATATTAGGGTTTATTTTACAGGTAAGTATTTAGCTTTAAATAGGATTAATTTATTTAATAAGAAATAATTTATTTCGTTAGATTAAAATTATATTTAACTTAGGGGGGTGTTAGGGTTAGGGTTAGACTTAGCTTTAGGGGTTAATACATTTATTATAGTAGCGGTGAGGTCCGGTCGGCAGATTAGGGGTTAATACTTGAAGTTAGGTGTCGCCAATGTTAGTGAGGGCAGATTAGGGGTTAATAAAATTTATTATAGGGTTTGCGAGGCAGGAGTGATGCAATTTAGGGGTTAATACATTTATTATAGTGGCGGCGAGGTCCGGTCGGAAGATTAGGGGTTAATAAGTGTAGGTAAGGTAGCGGCGACGTTGGGGGGGCAGATTAGGGGGTAATAAATATAACGTAGGTGTCGGGGACGTTGGGGGCAGCAGATTAGGGGTTCATAGGGATAATGTAGGTTTCGGCGGTGTCCGGAGCGGCAGATTAGGGGTTAATAATAATATGCAGGGGTCAGCGATAGCGGGGGTGGCAGATTAGGGGTTAATAAGTGTAAGGTTAGGGGTGTTTAGACTTAGGTTCATGTTAGACATGTGCACGGCTAAAAAATTTGGTTAGTTTTCGGTTCGGATCAATTCAGACTTTTTGAATTTCGTTTCTAATCGAATCGGATTCGGCAAAATTTGAATAAATTCGTTTCGGATTTATTCGGATCCGAATAAATTCGTTTCGGATTTATTCGGATTCGGCTGAATTCGGTTCTATTCGGTTCCGAAATTCGGTATGTCTTAGTACACTAAGTCACTAACACCCATAAACTACCTATGAACCACTAAAGCGAGGCTCCCCCACATCGCAAACCCTATAATAACATTATTTAACCCCTAATCTGCCGATCGGATATCGCCGCAACCTACATTATAGCTATTAACCCCTAATCTGCTGTCCCTAACACCGCCGACCCCTACATTATAGTTATTAACCCCTAATCTGCCCCCCCCAATATCGCCGCAATCTAACTACAAGTATTAACCCCTAATCTGCCGACCCGATATCGCTGCCGCCTACATTATAGCTATTAACCCCTAATCTGCTGTCCCTAACACCGGCGACCCCTACATTATAGTTATTAACCCCTAATCTGCCCCCCCCCAACGTCGCCGCAATCTAACTACAAGTATTAACCCCTAATCTGCCGACCCGATATCGCCGCCGCCTACATTATAGCTATTAACCCCTAATCTGGTGTCCCTAACACCGCCGACCCCTACATTATAGTTATTAACTCCTAATCTGCCCCCCCCAACGTCGCCGCAATCTAACTACAAGTATTAACCCCTAATCTGCCGACCCGATATCGCCGCCGCCTACATTATAGCTATTAACCCCTAATCTGGTGTCCCTAACACCGCCGACCCCTACATTATAGTTATTAACCCCTAATCTGCCCCCCCAACGTCGCCGCAATCTAACTACAAGTATTAACCCCTAATCTGCCGACCGCAAATCGCTGCCACTATAATAAATGTATTAACCCCTAAACCACCGCACTCCCGCCTCGCAAACACTATAATACATTTTATTAACCCCTAATCTGCCCTCCCTAACATCGCCGCCACCTACCTACAATTATTAAGCCCTAATCTCCCGCCCCCAACGTCGCCGCTACTATAATAAGGTTATTAACCCCTAAACCTAAGTCTAACCCTAACACTAACACCCCCTAACTTAAATATAATTTAAATAAAACAAAATAAGTTTACTATAGTTAAATAAATGAATCCTATTTAAAACTAAAGACTTACCTGTAAAATAAACCCTAAGATAGCTGCAATATAACTAATAGTTACATTGTAGCTATTTTAGGATTTATTTTTATTTTACAGGCAACTTTGTATTTATTTTAACTAGGTACAATAGTTATTAAATAGTTATTAACTATTTAATAACTACCTAGCTAAAATAAATACAAATTTACCTGTAAAATAAATCCTAACCTAAGTTACAATTACACCTAACACTACACTATCATTAAATTAATTAAATAAATGAATCATATTTAAAATTAAATACTTACCTGTAAAATAAACCCTAATATAGCTGCAATATAACTAATAGTTACATTGTAGCTATTTTAGCATTTATATTTATTTTACAGGCAAATTTGTATTTATTTTAACTAGGTACAATAGCTATTAAATAGTTATTGACTAATTAATAGCTACCTAGTTAAAATAATTACAAAATTACCTGACACCTGCATTTTATTAGTAACCCCTAATCTGCTGCTCCGGACACCGCAGTAACCTACATTATCCCTACGAACCCCTAATCTGCTGTCCCTAACATCGCTGATACCTATATTATATTTATTACCCCCTAATCTGCCCCCCCAATGTCGCCGCCACCTACCTACACTTATTAACCCCTAATCTGCCGACCGGACATCGCCGCCACTATAATAAATGTATTAACCCCTAAACCGTGGCACTCCCGCCTCGCAAACACTATAATACATTTTATTAACCCCTAATCTGCCCTCCCTAACATCGCCGCCACCTACCTACAATTATTAACCCCTAATCTCCCGCCCCCAACATTGCCGCTACTATAATAAAGTTATTAACCCCTAAACCTAAGTCTAACCCTAACCCTAACACCCCCCTAAGTTAAATATAATTTAAATAAAACAAAATAAATTTACTATCATTAAATAAATTAATCCTATTTAAAACTAAATACTTACCTATAAAATAAACCCTAATATAGCTACAATATAACTAATAGTTACATTGTAGCTATTTTAGGATTTATATTTATTTTACAAGCAACTTTGTATTTATTTTAACTAGGTACAATATCTATTAAATAGTTAATAACTATTTAATAGCTACCTAGTTAAAATAATTACAAAATTACCTGTAAAATAAATCCTAACCTAAGTTACAATTAAACCTAACACTACACTATCATTAAATAAATTAACTACAAGTACCTACAATTATCTACAATTAAATAAACTAAAGTACAAAAAACCCCCACTAAATTACAAAAAAAAACCCACTAAATTACAAAAAATAAAAAAATATTACAAGAATTTTAAACTAATTACACCTAATCTAAGCCCCCTAATAAAATAACAAAGTCCCCCAAAATAAAAAAAAATGCCCTACCCTATACTAAATTACAAAAGTTAACAGCTCTATTACCTTACCAGCCCTGAACAGGGCCCTTTGCGGGGCATGCCCCAAAGAAAACAGCTCTTTTGCCTGTAAAAAAAAAACACAATCCCCCCCCCACATTACAACCCACCACCCACATACCCCTACTCTAACCCAAACCCCCCTTAAATAAACCTAACACTACCCCCCTGAAGATCTCCCTACCTTGAGTCGTGTTCACCCAGCCGGGCCGAAGTCTTCATCCGATGGGGCAGAAGAGGACATCCAGACCTGCAGAAGTCTTCATCCAAGCGGGGCAAGAAGAGGTCTTCCATCCATCAGAAAAGTACAAAAAAACAAACAAACACTAAATTACCAAAAATAATAAAATATTACAATAATTTTAAACTAATTACACCTAATCTAAGCCCCCTACTAGCTATTAATATAGCTACAATATAACTAATAGTTACATTGTAGCTATTTTAGGATTTATATTTATTTTACAGGCAACTTTGTATTTATTTTAACTAGGTACAATAGCTATTAAATAGTTAAGAACTATTTAATAACTACCTAGCTAAAATAAATACAAATTTACCTGTAAAATAAATCCTAACCTAAGTTACAATTACACCTAACACTACACTGTCATTAAATTAACTAAATAAATGAATCCTATATAAAACTAAAGACTTACCTGTAAAATAAACCCTAATATAGCTACAATATAACTAATAGTTACATTGTAGCTATTTTAGGATTTATATTTATTTTACAGGCAACTTTGTATTTATTTTAACTAGGTACAATAGCTATTAAATAGATATTTACTGTTTAATAGCTACCTAGTTAAAATAATTACAAAATTACCTGTAAAATAAATCCTAACCTTAGTTACAATTAAACCTAACACTACACTATCATTAAATAAATTAACTACAAGTACCTACAATTAAATACAATGAAATAAACTAAACTAAAGTACAAAAAAACAAACACTAAATTACAAAAAATAAAAAAAATTACAAGAATTTTAAACTAATTACACCTAATCTAAGCCCCCTAATAAAATAACAAAGCCCCCCAAAATAAAAAAAATGCCCTACCCTATACTAAATTACAAAAGTAATCAGCTCTATAACCTTACCAGCCCTTAAAAGGGCCTTTTGCGGGGGCATGCCCCATAGAAAACAGCTCTTTTGCCTGTAAAAAAAAACACAATACCCCCCCACATTACAACCCACCACCCACATACCCCTACTCTAACCCAAACCCCCCTTAAATAAACCTAACACTACCCCCCTGAAGATCTCCCTACCGTGTCTTCACCCAGCGGGCCGAAGTCTTCATCCGATCGGGCAGAAGAGGACATCGAGACCGGCAGAAGTCTTCATCCAAGCGGGGCAAGAAGAGGTCTTCCATCCATCAGAAGTCTTGATCCAGGCGGCATCTTCTCTGTTCATCCATCCGGAGCGGAGCGGCAGCATCCTGAAGACATCCCACGCAGAGCATCCTCTTCTTTCTTGATCCGACGACTAAGTGACTGTACCTTTAAGTGACGTCATCCAAGATGGCGTCCCTTGAATTCCGATTGGCTGATAGCATTCTATCAGCCAATCGGAATTAAGGTAGGAAAAATCTGATTGGTTGATTCAATCAGCCAATCAGATTCAAGTTCAATCCGATTGGCTGATCCAATCAGCCAATCAGATTGACCTCGCATTCTATTGGCTGATCGGAACAGCCAATAGAATGTGAGGTCAATCTGATTGGCTGATTGGATCAGCCAATCGGATTGAACTTGAATCTGATTGGCTGATTGAATCAACCAATCAGATTTTTCCTACCTTAATTCCGATTGGCTGATAGAATCCTATCAGCCAATCGGAATTCAAGGGACGCCATCTTGGATGACGTCACTTAAAGGTACAGTCACTTAGTCGTCGGATCAAGAAAGAAGAGGATGCTCTGCGTGGGATGTCTTCAGGATGCTGCCGCTCCACTCCGGATGGATGAACAGAGAAGATGCCGCCTGGATCAAGACTTCTGATGGATGGAAGACCTCTTCTTGCCCCGCTTGGATGAAGACTTCTTCCGGTCTGGATGTCCTCTTCTGCCCGATCGGATGAAGACTTCGGCCCGCTGGGTGAAGACACGGTAGAGAGATCTTCAGGGGGGTAGTGTTAGGTTTATTTAAGGGGTATTTGGGTTAGAGTAGGGGTATGTGGGTGGTGGGTTGTAATGTGGGGGGGTGTTGTGTTTTTTTTTTACAGGCAAAAGAGCTGTTTTCTTTGGGGCATGCCCCCGCAAAAGGCCCTTTTAAGGGCTGGTAAGGTAATAGAGCTGATTACTTTTGTAATTTAGTATAGGGTAGGGCATTTTTTTATTTTGGGGGGCTTTGTTATTTTATTAGGGGGCTTAGATTAGGTGTAATTAGTTTAAAATTCTTGTATTTTTTGTAATTTAGTGTTTGTTTTTTGTACTTTAGTTTAGTTTATTTCATTGTATTTAATTGTAGGTACTTGTAGTTAATTTATTTAATGATAGTGTAGTGTTAGGTTTAATTGTAACTTAGGTTAGGATTTATTTTACAGGTAATTTTGTAATTATTTTAACTAGGTAGCTATTAAACAGTAAATATCTATTTAATAGCTATTGTACCTAGTTAAAATGAATACAAAGTTGCCTGTAAAATAAATATAAATGCTAAAATAGCTACAATGTAACTATTAGTTATATTGTAGTTATATTAGGGTTTATTTTACAGGTAAGTCTTTAGTTTTATATAGGATTCATTTATTTAGTTAATTTAATGACAGTGTAGTGTTAGGTGTAATTGTAACTTAGGTTAGGATTTATTTTACAGGTAAATTTGTATTTATTTTAGCTAGGTAGTTATTAAATAGTTCTTAACTATTTAATAGCTATTATACCTAGTTAAAATAAATACAAAGTTGCCTGTAAAATAAATATAAATCCTAAAATAGCTATAATGTAACTATTAGTTATATTGTAGCTATATTAATAGCTAGTAGGGGGCTTAGATTAGGTGTAATTAGTTTAAAATTATTGTAATATTTTATTATTTTTGGTAATTTAGTGTTTGTTTTTTTGTACTTTTCTGATGGATGGAAGACCTCTTCTTGCCCCGCTTGGATGAAGACTTCTGCCAGTCTGGATGTCCTCTTCTGCCCCATCGGATGAAGACTTCGGCCCGGCTTGGTGAACACGACTCAAGGTAGGGAGATCTTCAGGGGGGTAGTGTTAGGTTTATTTAAGGGGGGTTTGGGTTAGAGTAGGGGTATGTGGGTGTTGGGTTGTAATGTGGGGGGGGGTATTGTGGTTTTTTTTTACAGGCAAAAGAGCTGTTTTCTTTGGGGCATGCCCCAGCAAAAGGCCCTTTTAAGGGCTGGTAAGGTAATAGAGCTGATTACTTTTGTAATTTAGTATAGGGTAGGGCATTTTTTTATTTTGGGGGGCTTTGTTATTTTATTAGGGGGCTTAGATTAGGTGTAATTAGTTTAAAATTCTTGTAATATTTTTTTATTTTTTGTAATTTAGTGGGGGGGGGGTTTGTACTTTAGTTTAGTTTATTTAATTGTATTTAATTGTAGGTACTTGTAGTTAATTTATTTAATGATAGTGTAGTGTTAGGTTTAATTGTAACTTAGGTTAGGATTTATTTTACAGGTAAATTTGTATTTATTTTAGCTAGGTAGTTATTAAATAGTTCTTAACTATTTAATAGCTATTATACCTAGTTAAAATAAATACAAAGTTGCCTGTAAAATAAATATAAATCCTAAAATAGCTATAATGTAACTATTAGTTATATTGTAGCTATATTAATAGCTAGTAGGGGGCTTAGATTAGGTGTAATTAGTTTAAAATTATTGTAATATTTTATTATTTTTGGTAATTTAGTGTTTGTTTTTTTGTACTTTTCTGATGGATGGAAGACCTCTTCTTGCCCCGCTTGGATGAAGACTTCTGCCGGTCTGGATGTCCTCTTCTGCCCCATCGGATGAAGGGTAGGGAGATCTTCAGGGGGGTAGTGTTAGGTTTATTTAAGGGGGGTTTGGGTTAGAGTAGGGGTATGTGGGTGGTGGGTTGTAATGTGGGGGGGGTTGTGTTTTTTTTTTACAGGCAAAAGAGCTGTTTTCTTTGGGGCATGCCCCGCAAAGGGCCCTGTTCAGGGCTGGTAAGGTAATAGAGCTGTTAACTTTTGTAATTTAGTATAGGGTAGGGCATTTTTTTTTATTTTGGGGGGCTTTGTTATTTTATTAGGGGGCTTAGATTAGGTGTAATTAGTTTAAAATTCTTGTAATATTTTTTTATTTTTTGTAATTTAGTGGGGGGGGTTTTTGTAATTTAGTGGGGGTTTTTTGTACTTTAGTTTATTTAATTGTAGATAATTGTAGGTACTTGTAGTTAATTTATTTAATGATAGTGTAGTGTTAGGTTTAATTGTAACTTAGGTTAGGATTTATTTTACAGGTAATTTTGTAATTATTTTAACTAGGTAGCTATTAATTAGTCAATAACTATTTAATAGCTATTGTACCTAGTTAAAATAAATACAAAGTTGCCTGTAAAAGAAATATAAATGCTAAAATAGCTACAATGTAACTATTAGTTATATTGCAGCTATATTAGGGTTTATTTTACAGGTAAGTATTTAGTTTTAAATATGATTCATTTATTTAATTAATTAAATGATAGTGTAGTGTTAGGTGTAATTGTAACTTAGGTTAGGATTTATTTTACAGGTAAATTTGTATTTATTTTAGCTAGGTAGTTATTAAATAGTTATTAACTATTTAATAACTATTGTACCTAGTTAAAATAAATACAAAGTTGCCTGTAAAATAAAAATAAATCCTAAAATAGCTACAATGTAACTATTAGTTATATTGCAGCTATCTTAGGGTTTATTTTACAGGTAAGTCTTTAGTTTTAAATAGGTTTCATTTATTTAACTATAGTAAACTTATTTCGTTTTATTTAAATTACATTTAAGTTAGGGGGTGTTAGTGTTAGGGTTAGACAGGTTTAGGAGTTAATAACCTTATTATAGTAGCGGCGACGTTGGGGGCGGGAGATTAGGGGTTAATAATTGTAGGTAGGTGGCGGCGATGTTAGGGAGGGCAGATTAGGGGTTAATAAAATGTATTATAGTGTTTGCGAGGCGGGAGTGCGGCGGTTTAGGGGTTAATACATTTATTATAGTGGCGGCGATTTGCGGTCGGCAGATTAGGGGTTAATACTTGTAGCTAGATTGCGGCGATGTTGGGGGGGCAGATTAGGGGTTAATAACTATAATGTAGGGGTCGGCGGTGTTAGGGACACCAGATTAGGGGTTAATAGCTATAATGTAGGCGGCGGCGATATCGGGTCGGCAGATTAGGGGTTAATACTTGTAGTTAGATTGCGGTGACATTGGGGGGGGCAGATTAGGGGTTAATAACTATAATGTAGGGGTCGGCGGTGTTAGGGACACCAGATTAGGGGTTAATAGCTATAATGTAGGCGGCGGCGATATCGGGTCGGCAGATTAGGGGTTAATACTTGTAGTTAGATTGCGGCGACGTTGGGGGGGCAGATTAGGGGTTAATAACTATAATGTAGGAGTCGGCGGTGTTAGGGACAGCAGATTAGGGGTTAATAGCTATAATGTAGGCGGCGGCGATATCGGGTCGGCAGATTAGGGGTTAATACTTGTAGTTAGATTGTGGCGACGTTGGGGGGGGCAGATTAGGGGTTAATAACTATAATGTAGTGGTCGGCGGTGTTAGGGACAGCAGATTAGGGGTTAATAGCTATAATGTAGGCGGCCGCGATATTCGGTCGGCAGATTAGGGGTTAATAAAATAATGCAGGTGTCAGCGATAGCGGGGGCAGCAGGTTAGGGGTTAATAAGTGTTAGATTAGGGGTGTTTAGAGACTCGGGGTACATGTTAGGTTGTTAGGTGCAGACTTACAGGCCCATTTATCAAGCTCCGTATGGAGCTTGAAGGGCCGTGTTTCTGGCGAGTCTTCAGACTCGCCAGAAACACAAGTTATGAAGCAGCGGTCTAAAGACCGCTGCTTCATAACCCTGTCCGCCTGCTCTGAGCAGGCGGACAGGAACCGCCGGAAATCAACCCGATCGAATACGATCGGGTTGATTGACAGCTCCCTGCTGGCGGCCGATTGGCCGCGAGTCAGCAGGGGGCGGCGTTGCACCAGCAGCTCTTGTGAGCTGCTGGTGCAATGTTAAATGTGGAGAGCGTATTGCTCTCCGCATTTAGCGAGGTCTTGCGGACCTGATCCGCAGTGTCGGATCAGGTCCGCAAGCCCTTTGATAAATGGGCCCCCAAGTGTTTCCCCATAGGAAACAATGGGGCTGCGGTGTCAGTTTTTTTTCAGCCGAAACTCCCATTGTTTCCTATGGGGAAATGCCGAATTTTACCGAGCTAATTCGGATTTATTCGGAGATACGGCAGCTATTTCGGATTCATTCAGTAGATTTGGAAGTATTTTAATTCGGAAATCCGAATCGATCCGAATCTCCAAATTTACTGAATTTTCTGAATTTCCGAATAAATCCGAAACGAACCGCTCATGTCTAGTTCATGTTAGGGTGTTAGGTGCAGACTTAGAAAGTGTTTCCCCATAGGAAACAATGGGGCTGCGTTAGGAGCTGAACGCTGCTTTTTTGCAGGTGTTAGGTTTTTTTTCAGCTCAAACTGCCCCATTGTTTCCTATGGGGATATCGTGCACGAGCACGTTTTTCAAGCTGGCCGCTACCGTAAGCAACGCTGGTATTTAGAGTTGAAGTGGCAGTAAATTATGCTCTATGCTCCCTTTTTGGAGCCTAACGCAGCCCTTCAGAGAACTCTAAATACCAGCATTATTTAAAATGTGCGGGGGGGAAAAAACACGCATAGCTAACGCACCCCTTCTAACGCAAAACTCTAAATCTAGGCGTAAGTTTGTTTATTGATCTGGTCTCAGTTTAATTAATAGACAAATCAGAACTAAAAGGATTCAGGTTTTATATATATTATCCTTTGCAAATGATATAATTCAGAGTGTTATTAAATTGCACACATTGCCCTTGCAAAGTTGGTAACCGCTATTATATAAATATTGAGTTACATTATCAGAATGATATAGAGGTTCCATAATATTTATTGTGTCCAAACACATAATACACTTTGCAGGTACACTACTGAAATAATAATAATAAGGATAATATTCATAACATTATATTTGGAGGCACAGCAGAGAGTTCAAATGCTCTATTAATTATAATATTTTGTTGTTGTTGAAATAATTAGCATTTATCAGGTTTGAGTGTAAATTTTATATTTTTAAGCAGTAAACAGTGTTTCTCCTTTAAGTAAAAATGAAACTTTGAGCTTGCTTTACTATCCTTGAGAAGAATTATAACATTGTGAATGTTTTGGTTTTCTTTTTTATAAAAAAAGTTCTCTCTTGTGTTTGGCTTTGTCGCAGAGAGAAAGATTTGTACTTTACATTCAGTTAAAGTGGCAGTACTGGTGTTCTATGTTATAAAGAATGATAAATATAAATTGCTAACTAGAAAAAAACAAGTATTTATATTATATTCTGTCACAGAATCTAACTTAAAACGGATCATTTTATTTCAGTGGCTGTCTGCTGTCAAACTGAATCTCACGGATATTACAGAACTCTTTGTTATTAAAATAACCCCCCCCGAGTTCAATAAATAAATGAGATATTATTTAATGAATTGGTTTAAGTGACACTTTAACAAATATATAGCTATATGGTTACTAACCAGTCTACAACTATAACTGCAATAAGTTTTATTGCTGCTTAACAGCTAAGCCGTGGTCTATAATAAGTGTCTACAATAAACACCCCTATTAAGGCAATAGGGGACTGCAAACAAATGATGCAAGATTTATCTGATTCTACTGAATTTACATAACTTGCTAATTTATCTGATTATAGTTTTGATCTAACAAAACTGATTTATTTTACAGTTACAAAACTGGGTGAGTCTTTATTTCTTAATAATACAATTTTTTGCAGGGAACTGTGTTTCTACTACAGAAAAATAGCATTTTCCCTATTTGTTTAACAGAACAAAGATGTTCTCATGAGACTTATAAGCCTTCTTATCCTGAATTAAGGGTAATGTGAAATTGCAGGCTGCAAGAAGGGATCTACATTCCTCAGACGAGAGACCAAATGTCCTGCCTGGAACTGATGACGTCAGGTAGTACCTGATTTTCAAATCATTACTGTATTAAACATACAGTGGTTTTTCTATACTTTAGTTGGGTGACAAACCTAGAGGGGGAAGTAATATTTTATTTTCCTCTACATAAAAGGTTATTAACCTAAGACTAAAATACATCTATAGGCCTAGCATAATAGCTCAATAACTAGGCCTCTTGCTAATCATACTCCTACTGGAAAATATCTGAATTCCCTATAATATACCATTAGGGGAAGGGAATCTTATAAGAGTTGTATTATACTCAGAGCAAGAAAGTAAGTTTAAGACACATAAACTAGGCTTTGGTCAGAGGTGTTCCATGAAGAGTATATAAGGAGCTAAGCTTCTCCAAATGCACAAAGGTACTTTACCAGTAAAAACCAACCTAGGTATAAATAGGGTGAGAAAGGTACAATGTAGGCTTGAAATGTCGTACCTAAAGTTTCCTCAGGGTTGCAGAGTCCCCTTTAGAAGGAATACCCTGCCTAAGGTTAATAGGGAGCATATGGTTCAAAAGTCTAAAAGTGCAAAACTGAAAAGGGTCCCTAGAATTGGGTAAACCTGTTAAAAGAAGCTAATAAATTTAAGGCATAGCCGATAACATAAATCCTCCTGATCTTTAGGAACTTAAATTAGTTCAGGGTCAAACATGACTCTAGGATGTTTTGTTTACTAGGCCAAAGTAAATAGCCAATCAAACTGAAGGTAAATATGAAGCTGTTGGTAAGTCTGAAACTAAAACTACCTTATATTACGTGCTCAATTAAACCAATGGATGACATGTTTTTTACCATATATTCTGAGTATTATACTTTAATAGTTACACTGCTCAGAAATATCTAGAGGGGTGATTATTGATACTAATCATCTGTTTGGAACTGTATTACAAATTAATATGACAATAAACAAGTGGTATAGTTAATATACCCCTGTATCAATGTAACTGCAAATGTATATGATATCCTAATCAATGATTATTTTACCATTTTACAAATATATTCTAAAGGACTATGGCTTGATACAAATCTGCTTATTAATCAAGGATGATTTGTTTTATTTTTATTCCAGGTATCAACTTATTCTTGCTGGAAAAAGAGTGACAGATATGACAATATCATACTTAACATGTGAAAACTGCATCCAATTGAAGAATTACTATGATGTAATGACAAAATGTTGCATGTTTAATATATATATTTTTCAGGTCTCACATCTCATACCAAGTAGAGATGTGATGTGACATCACTTTATAGAAATATACTTAATGTGCTATTTCTTATGTTATAGGAGTCAAGCTTAAACTGGCAGATGCTTGATCCAAGGAGAGATGACCATTAACGAGACCACCATGTTCTGGGCCATCCTCATACAGTGCCAAGTGTTCCTCATGGATCAGTGATGTCTATCAAATACCTGATCCACACGATGGAAGCCTGATACAGACACAACAAGGATGTTTAATCAATCAAAAACCAGCACAATAACTTGTTATACAGTTGCTGCACACATTCTCCTGGGCCACATACAGAGAAATAAAGTTGTTCTGAAACAATCTGGTGGTTTGATCCTGACAGTAACCACACACTATACAATAACTTGGTTTATGTTGATGCCTGAAGAAAGAAACTGCAAACTTTACACTTTATTTTGTTTATTTTGTTTATTTTGTTTCTTGGAGATGCAGCATTGCAACCACTTAAAGGGACTCTATACACAAGTGGGCATTGCTTGACTGATTTTTGATATTTTCCTACACCAATAAATGTTAAAATATTTTATAAGTTGAATTTTACCCCATTCAGGTACTAAATCACTGTATACTTGATAAAAGGACATTTATCGAGATTACCTTGTCTCACTCACTCGTGACAGGTCATCTCGAGAGGGGGATTATGTCAGGGCAATTGTCCAATATAATTCACCATTTTGATATTGCATATTAATCACATATGTCTGTGCTATATAATATAGGGGTACACATACACACATATATTATTTTTCAGTATTAATATGTAGCTATTAGCTAGTGCTGCTTATCAGTATATAATTGCTTACTGTGAAGTTTTTGTACTTTTTAAAAATAATCCATGTTTTGTTACTATGATATTCAAGGTCTCCAACATAGCTGCATGATTCCTATCATTATAAAAACTGGTATAAATATTCACAAATATCCCCATGTTTGTTATACATGGTTCCAGTAAGTCTCTTTTTCTGTAAACATTAGTGGGGTTCAACCTTGGTTAATGGTCAAATAGAGATACTGATTTGTTTTGTCTGTTATAGCTTAGTGATGAGTGCCATCTTCCGAGGGAAAAATATTCTAACTTCTAAATCTTAGCTTATTAACAAAAATGTTAATTAATCTGTAATTAGTGTTAGCCAATCAATTATGTGAACCTAACCTTATCAGTTGGGGTGGAGTTAAGCACTTTCCATAAAATACACACTCACACACAAAAGGGAGAGGGGGACACAAGCAGACAGCACAAGGGGCCACACTGAGCATGCATGATGACCACACCCTATCCAGAGGAGATGGGAGGCTAAGCTGATAGACAACTCAGGATAATGGCAAGAGAAGGTCCAGGGGTAACCTAAGAGGGTCTTTATACACTGAACCCCAGTGAAGGATCCCACAATGTTGATAAGTATGAAACAAACCTATATGAAACAGTTTTGTTAATATGATTTATGCTCTTTACATTTATATTCAAAGTTTTATTATTGAATCAGGTGAGTTAATGAATTCTGGTTTGCCCTTTATAGTCACAAATATTTTTGTTAGGTAATTCCTGCTAACCCGGTCTTATCTGTCGACAATAACACTGGGTCAATCAGGAATCTGGTAATAATATCATTTTCTTATGGTTTGCCAGTATTATTGGTTTACCTGATTCTTGCCAGCTATGCTGAGAATTTATAGAACAAAGGTTTCTGTTTCTCTATTATTCACACAAGTTACTGCAAATAAAATAATTTAGTGATTGTTTTCATTAGTTTTAACCTGATAATCATTAAATCATTGTAATGAAGTTTGCTTATTGATTTGCTTTATTCAAATATTGCTTATTATTTCTAATAAATCTTTTAATAAACTAAGTTTGTTTATTGATCTGGTCTCAGTTTAATTAATAGACAAAGCAGAACTAAAAGGATTCAGGTTTTATATATATATTATCCTTTGCAAATGATATAATTCAGAGTGTTATTAAATTGCACACATTGCCCCTGCAAAGTTGGTAACCGCTATTATATAAATATTGAGTTACATTATCAGAATGATATAGAGGTTCCATAATATTTATTGTGTCCAAACACATAATACACTTTGTAGGTACACTACTGAAATAATAATAATAAGGATAATATTCATAACACTATCCTAAATTAAAAAGTAATCAGCTCTTTTACCAGCCCTTAAAAGGACTTTTTGCGGGGCATTGCCCCAAAGTAATCAGCTATTTTACCTGTAAATAAAAATACAATACCCCCCCCAACATTACAACCCACCACCCACATACCCCTACTCTAAAACCCACCCGATCCCCCTTAAAAAAAAACTAACACTACCCCCCTGAAGATCACCCTACCTGGAGCCGTGTTCACGCAGCCGGGCACCGATGGGCCAGAAGTGGACATCCGGAGCGGCAGAAGTCTTCATCCGATCGGGGCAGAAGAGGTCCTCCAATCGGCAGATGTCTTCATCCAAGCGGCATCTTCAATCTTCAATAAACCGGAGCGGAGCTGAGCCATCTTGAATCCATCCGACGTGGAGCCATCCTCTTCGTACGATGTCCTAAGGCCGAATGAAGTTTCCTTTAAATGACGTCATCCAAGATGGCATCCCTCGAATTCTGATTGGCTGATAGGATTCTATCAGCCAATCGGAATTAAGGTAGGAAAAATATGATTGGCTGATGCAATAGGCCAATCAGATTGAAGTTCAATCCGATGGGCTGATCTAATCAGCCAATCGGATTGACCTCGCATTCTATTGGCTGTTCCGATCAGCCAATAGAATGCAAGGTCAATCCGATTGGCTGATTGGATCAGCCAATCGGATTGAACTTAAATCTGATTGGCTGATTGCATCAGCCAATCAGATTTTTCCTACCTTAATTCCGATTGCATCATCCAATCGGAATTCGAGGGACGCCATCTTGGATGACGTCATTTAAAGGAACCTTCATTCGGCCTTAGGACATCGTACGAAGAGGATGGCTCCGCGTCGGATGGATTCAAGATGGCTCCGCTCCGGTTGATTGAAGATTGAAGATGCCGCTTGGATGAAGACATCTGCCGATTGGAGGACCTCTTCTGCCCCGATCGGATGAAGACTTCTGCCGCTCCGGATGTCCACTTCTGGCCCATCGGTGCCCGGCTGGGTGAACACGGCTCCAGGTAGGGTGATCTTCAGGGGGGTAGTGTTAGGTTTTTTTAAGGGGGGATCGGGTGGGTTTTAGAGTAGGGGTATGTGGGTGGTGGGTTGTAATTTTGGGGGGGTATTGTATTTTTATTTACAGGTAAAAGAGCTGATTACTTTGGGGCAATGCCCCGTAAAAAGCCCTTTTAAGGGCTGGTAAAAGAGCTGATTACTTTTTAATTTAGGATAGGGTAGGGCATTTTATTATTTTGGGGGGCTTTTTTATTTTATTAGGGGGCTTAGATTAGGTGTAATTAGTTTAAACTTCTTGTAATTTTTTTTTATTTTTTGTAATTTAGTGTTTGGTTTTTTTGTACTATAATTTAGTTTATTTAATTGTATTTTAGTTTAGATAATTGTAGGTAATTTATTTAATTAATTTATTGATAGTGTAGTGTTAGGTGTATTTGTAACTTAGGTTAGGATTTATTTTACAGGTAATTTTGTAATTATTTTAACTAGGTAGCTATTAAATAGTTATTAACTATTTAATAGCTATTGTACCTAGTTAAAATAAATACAAAGTTGCTTGTAAAATTAATATAAATCCTAAAAATAGCTACAATGTAACTATTAGTTATACAGTATTGGAGCTATATTAGGGTTTATTTTATAGGAAAGTATTTAGTTTTAAATAGGATTAATTTATTTAATGATAGTAAATTTAGTTTGTTTAATTTAAATTATATTTAAGTTGGGGGGGTTAGAGTTAGACTTAGGTTTAGGGGTTAATAACTTTATTATAGTAGCGGCAATGTTGGGGGCGGCAGATTAGGGGTTAATAATTGTAGGTAGGTGGCGGCAATGTTAGGGAGGGCAGATTAGGGTTAATAAAATTTATTATAGTGTTTGCGAGGTGGGAGTGCGGCGATTTAGGGTTTAATACATTTATTATAGTGGCGGCGATGTCCGGTTGGAAGATTAGGGGTTAATAAGTGTAGGTAGGTGGTGGCGACGTTGGGGGGGCAGATTAGTGGGTAATAAATATAATATAGGTGTCGGCGATGTTAGGGGCAGCAGATTAGGGGTTACTAGGTATAATGTAGGTTGCGGCGGTGTCCGGAGAGGCAGATTAGGGGTTAAAAAAATTATTATAGGGTTTGCAGTGTGGGGGGGGCCTCAGTTTAGGGGTTCATAGGTAGTTTATGGGTGTTAGTGTGCTTTATAGCACAGTAGTTAAGAGCTTTATGTTCCCGCGTTAGCCCATAAAACTCTTAACAACTGATTTTTTTTGCGGATGGAGTATTGTCGGTAGAGGCTCTACCGCTCACTTCTTCCAAGACTCGTAATACCAGCATTAGGCAAATCCCATAGAAAAGATAGGATACGCAATTGACGTAAGGGGATCTGTTTTAGCCTCGTGTCGCGGAAAGAAAGTGAGCAGTAGACCCTTTCCTGCCTGATTCTAAATACCACCGGGCGTTAAAAAGCAACGTTAGGACCCCTTAACGCTGCTTTTTAACCCTAACGCAGAACTCTAAATCTAGGCCATAGAGTTTATCAATAAATTAACTAATAATTTTTTGGGACTGTGTCCATTATTATATCTACTCCTATTAACCCCCTTTTTATACTTATAAACTTCAGCATTTGGTTGCACAAGAAATCATTAATTTTATTGGATAAATTCATCCACCAATAAAAAGTGCTGCCCAGAGTCTGAACCAAAAAAAGCTTAGATGCCTTCTTTTTCAAATAAAGATAGCAAGAGAACAAAGAAAAAATGATAATAGGAGTAAATTAGAAAGTTGCTTAAAATTGCATGCTCTATCTGAATCACAAAAGAAAAAAATTGGGTTCAGTGTCCCTATAAATTGGCTAATATTAACAACTATTACTATTCAGCTGCCGATTTGGTTATTTCCGAGAGCGAGCTCTGAAAAAGTGCTTTTAGTCCCACTGGGAGAAAGTCGCTATGTAAATACTAGTTATTATTAGTGATGTCGCGAACTGTTTGCCGGAGAACAGTTCCCGGCGATCTTAGCTTGTTCGCGTTCGCCGCAGCGGGTGAACATATGCGATGTTCGATCCGCCCCCTATTCGTCATCATTGAGGAAACTTTGACCCTGTATCTCACAGTCTGCAGACACATTTCAGCCAATCAGCAGCAGACACTCCCTCACAGACCCTCACAGCTCCTGGGCAGCCGCCATTTTAGATTCATTACGATCCTGCATTCTTAGTGAGAGGAGGTTTAGTGCTGCTGCTGCTGCTGATTTTATAGGGAAATAGATAGCTAGGCTAGTGTATTTAGTGTCCACTACAGTCCTGAAGGACTCATCTAATCTCTGCTGTAAGGACAGCACCCCAAAAAGCCCTTTTTAGGGCTAGAACTTCAGCCCAAAAAGCCCTTTTTAGGGCTAGAACTTCAGTCGTTTTTTGGGGGGGGGGTTTGTAATATTATTTGCATTTGCTGGCCTGTCAGCCTGTGTGTGAGGCTCACAGCATATACTGTGATTAGTGCCACCACTGATATCTGATTAACATTAGTGTAAATTTAAAAAAAAAACTTTTACATCATTTTGCTAGTGTAATCTAATTTCATTTTCCATCCGGCCTGTGTGTCAGGCCCACATCATATACTGTGATTAATAGCTCTGTTTTCCACCACTTATATCTGGTGTAACATTAGTGTAAAAAAAAATTTAAAAAACTTTTACATCAGTCTTCTAGTGTTATTTAATTTTAGTTGCCAGGCCAGCCTGCCACTAGTGCCAGCCTGTGTGTCAGGCTGCCAGCATATACTGTGCCTACTTCCATCCTCAGTGCCACCACTCCTATCTGGTGTAACATTAGTTTAAATTTTGTAAAAAAATCTTTTACATCAGTCTTCTAGTGTTATTTAATTTTAGTTGCCAGGCCAGCCTGCCACTAGTGCCAGCCTGTGTGTCAGGCTGCCAGCATATATTGTTCCTACTTCCATCCTCAGTGCCACCACTCCTATCTGTTGTAACATTAGTGTAACTTTTTTTAAAAAAACTTTTACATCAGTCTGCTAGTGTTATTTAATTGCAGTTGCCTGTCTGCCAGCGTGTGTGCCAGGCCCACTTTCCAACTAGTGCCACGAATCATATTTGTTATAACAGTAGTGTAAATATTTAAAATAAAAACTTTTTTGACTGTGAATCATCAGTCTGCTAGTGCAATTGAATTGCAGTGGCCTGTCTGCCAGCGTGTGTGCCAGGCCCACTTGCCAACTAGTGCCACCAATCATATTTGTTATAACAGTATTGTAAATATTTAAAATAAAAACTTTTTTGACTGTGAATCATCAGTCTGCTAGTGCAATTGAATTGCAGTTGCCTGCCTGCCAGCGTGTGTGCCAGGCCCACTTGCCAACTAGTGCCACCAATCATATTTGTTATAACAGTATCGTAAATATTTAAAAAAAAAAAACTTTTTTGACTGTGAAACATCAGTCAGCTAGTGTAATCTAATTGCAGTTGCCTGCCTCCCAGCGTGTGTGCCAGGCCCACTTGCCAACTAGTGCCACCAATCATATTTGTTATAACAGTAGTGTAAATATTTAAAAAAAAAAAAATTGACTGTGAAACATCAGTCTGCTAGTGTAATCTAATTGAAGTTGCCTGTCTGCCAGCGTGTGTGCCAGGCCCACTTGCCAACTAGTGCCACCAATCATATTTGTTATAACAGTATTGTAAATATTTAAAACAAAAACTTTTTTGACTGTGAATCATCAGTCTGCTAGTGCAATTGAATTGCAGTTGCCTGCCTGCCAGCGTGTGTGCCAGGCCCACTTGCCAACTAGTGCCACCAATCATATTTGTTATAACAGTATTGTAAATATTTAAAAAAAAAACTTTTTTGACTGTGAAACATCAGTCAGCTAGTGTAATCTAATTGCAGTTGCCTGCCTCCCAGCGTGTGTGCCAGGCCCACTTGCCAACTAGTGCCACCAATCATATTTGTTATAACAGTAGTGTAAATATTTTAAAAAAAAAACTTTTTTGACTGTGAAACATCAGTCAGCTAGTGTAATCTAATTGCAGTTGCCTGCCTCCCAGCGTGTGTGCCAGGCCCACTTGCCAACTAGTGCCACCAATCATATTTGTTATAACAGTAGTGTAAATATTTAAAAAAAAAAAAAATTAAAATATCTTTTGATCTATGTTATTCGTACCTATCAAATGTATATTGCATCTGTTGATCTGCCTTGCTGCTCCTTTCAGGCAGGCCAGCTTTTTGCATAGAGGCCCACAGACTCTGTAACAGATCTCTCTTGCAGGGAGAGGTGCAGCAAGAATGCAGGGTCAGAACCTCTGCAACTGGTATACTTGATTGTGCAAAAGGAAGTAACCTTACCATGGGTCCCAGACCGCATGCTTTATTGTTATACTCTGTCAGGGAAATTATATAACTATCAATCGTATCAATCAAATGTATATTGCATCTATTGATCTCTGTAATTCGTATCGATCAAATCTATATTGCATCTATTGATCTATGTAATTCGTACCTATCAAATGTATATTGCATCTTTTGATCTGCCTTGCTGCTCCTTTCAGGCAGGCCAGCTCTTTGCATAGAGGCCCACAGACTCTGTAACAGATCTCTCTTGCAGGGAGAGGTGCAGCCAGAATGCAGGGTCAGAACCTCTTCAACTGGTATACTCGATTGTGCAAAAGGAAAAAACCTTACCATGGGTCACAGAACGCACGTCTTTGTAATTCTCTGTCTGGGAAATTATATATCTTTCAAATTAGCTATTTATCTATCAAATCCATCTAACTATCAATCGTATCTATCAAATGTATATTGCATCTATTGATCTATGTAATTCATATCTATCAAATGTATATTGCATCTTTTGATCTATGTAATTCATATCTATCAAATCTATATTGCATCTATTGATCTATGCAATTCGTATCTATCAAATGTATATTGCATCTATTGATCTATGTAATTCATATCTATCAAATGTATATTGCATCTTTTGATCTATGTAATTCGTATCTATCAAATGTATATTGCATCTATTGATCTATGTAATTCGTATCTATCAAATGTATATTGCATCTATTGATGTAATTCGTATCTATCAAATGTATATTGCATCTTTGATCCATGTAATTCGTATCTATCAAATGTATATTGATTCTTTTGATCCATGTAATTGGTATCTATCAAATGTATATTGCATCTATTGATCTATTTGTACCCTTTTGTCAGTTTCTCACTGATTCTCTGTATAGTTTGCTCTCAGGTACAAGCACCTACCCCTATTAGATAAATCACATTACAGTATATTAATACAAGTAGGGGAACGTTACAACACATTATTAAGTGAGTAGTGCCATTGTTTCCTTTCCGTGTATACATATCCTATGTCTAGTTTATACTAGATTTCTTCAATAGAGCACACTTCTCTTTCCTTGAAACCTTTCCAAGGAAAGTAACAACTGTTCAATATTCACTATGACCTCCTTAGATCAGGATTTGGCTGCTAGACAGCAAAAAAGGATGAAAGATCTAAATGCAGTATTTGACACACCTACGGGAAAATGTAATGATACATCAGATATGAACAGCATATTAAGAGAATTACACAAATCATTATATAAACAATCAAAAGTATGGTGGAATCATCACTTTTTTGAACGTTATATCACCAACAATTTAATTCCACGGGGACTACGTGTCCAGCTGTTTCCGGCATTCCAATTTAAAGATAAAAATTTAACTACTGAATGGGAAGAAGCACTAACAGAGTGCTCACAAAAACTGATGTCCATTCTAGTCAAACATGATAAATCAGAGGTAACCAGGTTCCAAATATAGATCGATACTTATAAATCTAAACTAACAGAATTTGAACATCTGGAAGATTTCCAGAAATTATACCAGCAATATCAAAAGGAACTTGACAAATTGGAGGAGGAGATAACTAAAACTAAAGGTCAAAAATTGTACAGAGATAAAACTGATTTTGCCAATCAAAAGGTATATAGATGGAGACAAAAAGGTTTCTTTAAGAACAATAAAACTTCTAGCAACATCATACAGACTGACATATCTGATACAGATGGAGAGGAATCAGAAGCATCAAACTCTGATAACTCCAATAATGTAGCTCCAACAATAAGTACAAGTATTCCACCACGCACTCAATCCAGTTTTTTAGGTCACAGTTCAGGATCAGAAACAGACACACCAGGAGGGGGAGAGGCAAGAACAAGGGCCAAACGAAAACCCCAAGAACATCACAGAAGGGAAACCAGGGGTGCCAAACAGAGGAAGAGAACAGTGAGCCCATTCTCCCATATCAGACTGAACAACTAAACATAATCAATCTCTCAGACCATACCCTATCGGAACATCATTCCTCTGTATTAGCTAAAGGATTATCTTTTTGTCCCAATAATAAACTTGACAAATTCTTACTAACAAAAGATATTCATCTATTTGTTAGAAAACTTATGCTCAAAAAGATCCACAACATGAAAAATAATACCGATAATACAGAATGGTCTAAAGAAGAACTACAAAGTCTACAAGACTTGGAAGAACTTTTAAAAGAAAGTGATGACCTAGAAACTAATAAAAAGTGGCGTGATCTGATTCAAAATAAATCACAATACATACCTAATATTTCCCAATATCACAATATACAAACTTTCAACCAAATAGTTTGTAATGAGATTAATTTACTTATTGTCAAAAATAAAGGCACCAATATCTCATTACAAGAACAACAAGCACTAAAAGAAATTGAAGGTTGGGATGATGTATTAATAAAAGGATCTGATAAAGGTGGAAACATCGTTATCTGGCCGATTGAACTGTATCTATGTGAGGCAAATAAACAACTGAATGATACTAACTGTTATAAGAAACTAATATTTAATCCATCAGCAACATACAAAAGACAGTATGACACTATGATTGAAATAGCCAAGGATAACTATATCATCAACAATAAAGAATTTAAATTCCTGCAAGTAAAAAATCCCAGAATCTCAACGCTATATCTAATCCCTAAAATACATAAAAGTATAACCAATCCGCCAGGCCGACCCATTGTGTCTGGCAATGGATGTCTAACTGAAAAAGCCAGTATATATGTGGACAAAAGACTGAGATCTTTTGTAGAAGAACTACCCTCATATGTCAGAGACACAACAGAGGTATTAAAACGATTGGAAGGGATTCAAGTGGCCAGAGAAACATGGCTAATTACAGCGGACGTTGAGTCTCTGTACACGAGCATTCATCATGATCTAGGGATAAAGGCAGTAAAACATTTCCTTGATCTAGACTCTACTGAATCTCATGAACATAATATCTTTATCCTCGATTTGGTCAAATTCATACTAAATCATAATTTCTTTGTATTTAATGATCGCTATTATTTACAAATACGTGGAACCGCCATGGGCACAGCATGTGCACCCACATATGCTAATTTATTCTTAGGATGGTGGGAGAAGGAGACAGTATTTTCAGATGCCAATGCTATCCAAATGGAACAAATACCACTCTGGATTCGCTACATTGACGATATCCTGTTTATCTGGGAAGGATCCAAACCAGATTTGGATGAGTTCTTGATCAAACTCAATGATAATAACATCAACGTCAAACTAACATACGAATGTAGTCAAACAGAGGTGAATTTTTTGGATTTAAAAATAACCAAAGATGAAAATGGCAATCTGACAACTGATCTATTCCGGAAGCAACTAACTCAATTCTACATCATAGCAGTGCCCATACCCAAAGCACACTCAGATCCCTACCAGTAGGCGAATTTCTAAGAACACGCAGAAATTGTTCTTCAGACTCAATATTCAAAATAAGAGCAAAGGAATTGGAAACCAGATTGAGAGCGTGAGGCTACAGCAACAGAAGCCTGAAAAAAGCCAAATATAGAGCCTTACACACTCCAAGACAAGATCTCCTATTTCCTAAACCTAAAAGAAAGGATAACAAAACAAGATTAATAACCACATTCAATTCACAAATTCAGGATGTAACACAGATTATACAAAAATCGTGGTATATTCTTCAGAATGATCCGGATTTGAGTGAAAGCCTTGGAGATAGAATCTCTATCTGCTATCGGAGGTCTAGGAACTTAAAGGACAGACTAGTCCAGAGTCACTTTGTAAGGAAGAAGGCTAAAATCTCATATCCTGGCAACTATCCATGCCGAAACTGCACGTACTGCCCCAATACTTTTCAGATTGACCAAATTAAAGACAGATTTGGGAAAATACACTACATTAAACAACATATCACATGTACCACTGTGAGTGTGATATACGTACTACAATGCAGTTACAAATTAAACTATGTAGGTATGACCTCACGCCTACTCAAAAAGAGGGTGGGCGAACACATGTGTAATATAAGAAACGCTGAATCAGACCTCAAAAGAGGCAAAAAGATCACCCAGATAGCTAAACATTTTCTGCACAAACATGACTCGAATACAGAACATTTATCCTTCTTTGGCTTAGAAAAAATATCATTAGGAATCAGAGGAGGAGACTTAGAAGATGCATTACTTCAGGCAGAATGCAAATGGATTTATTTGCTCAACTCTGTCAATCCATATGGTCTTAATGAAAATAACAACTACTATGTATTTCTACCTAAATAAGAGTATCAAATAGAACGATAAAATGCCATCCTTAGTTAACATTCTAACGAACTATTTCTGAACGACAAGTAGAGTTATTAGAAAATTCTATCCAATGTTGAATCTATTATCTTATATATGGATAAGACTGCATGGAATACATAAAGGTTTCCATGGAAATATGTGTATGGAACTCCATACATACCTTTGCAATATATATATATTCTAGGATGTGGACTCTATCCTCATCAATTTATTTCTCAAGCACTTTTAAGTGTTAAGTACTACACTCAATTTTATTTTATTTTATACTGTTCCAATTCACTGACCACACTTACATGGTCACAACACAATTAGCATTTTATGCTATGTATAAGATCAGCTTTGCACACCCTTTTTCTCTTTAACTTAAACTCCTTATTCATCCTAAGCACACGTACAAGTCACACAATATTTCAATATTTTTATAATTCACTTATTATTTTATAGTAGCACCAACATATCATTTTTTATTGATATTATCCCACTTACTATTATCATCTGATGACAACCACTCACAACACCTACTTTTTCACTCATTTTTATCTTTTAATAATTTGTCTCACTTCTGTTTCAGCACCTATTTAATTTAGGCATTAGACATCACTATTATCACAAGATAGGGATTCCCCTAAACATCAAATAGCCTGGTATGTAAAAAGATCCAAAATACTAACCAATAGTACACTTTAAATCAGATATGACATCAGACAACAGAAATATCGTGGTTAACTCTCAAATATAAAGTCAAAACTGGCACACGATATACATCAATTACAACATGTTTTGTATGTATTATACAATTAATTACGATCATTCCGCTCATCATAGTTACAAACATGATATGAGAACGCAAAAATGGCAGAGGTACTGAATGACATTGACAGACAGATTTGTCACCCAATAACATGAGATGGGCGTATGATAGCCGAGTCACGAATGAGGATGACGTAAATCTGAACAACCTGATATGAATACAAGATAGAGAGCGCATTCAGGCCAATCACCATCCGTGTCTCTGCTCTCGCAACCCAAGTCACTATGATTGACAGATGCGGTATCCAATAATAGTACGGCTACGATCACGATCGATGTAGTCATTTAACTAGTATACTACTATATACGAATGACACTAACATTATCGTATATGAGGCTCAATAAGATCAGTTTGCCAGCTAAATAACATTGTTAAATGTAAGCAGATAATAACATTATCGATACAAATACAGATAAAGAGCTGAGGCAAATGGACCAATTAACACGCATCTTATGCTACACACCCTCGGTCATGACCAATCAAATCAATGATTACAACTAAGGCCTTTTCTAACAGCCAATCCGCCAACACCTTAGGGTATTTAAAACTCACGAAAACAGAGTGAGACTGCCCTTTGATACAGCCACCACGGCGAAACGCGTCAGTGGCGTCCCCCTGTTCGTCCCTAATTGTTGTTTTTAATTTAATTTGTTGATCCACCATCTTTATTCATATGACAATATAAAATGGTATAAAAATAGTTGCTGCCGCGTTCGCGGTATCTAGTCTAAGCTGATTGAGCTACACTAGGTGTACCACAAACTTTGCTTACTCATAGGTAATATAGGTATTGATCAAGGCTTGGCCTAGTATATATATTATTCAAGTTATTCATAGAATAAAGTCGGTAACAGAGTCATACCTACCTTAATTCACAATATTTTAGTGGTACCTATAAGGTAACGGACTCTCTACCTAATACTTTAGGAAAATCTAGTACAAGTCTTTACGGTATTAACAGGTAAAAATTCAGGAGTGTGTTAGATATTAACGCTATTAACAGGTAAAAATCAGGAGTGTGTTAGATATCCCACTCCCCATAGCAGTGTGGGCAGCACAGTATTTATTTTAATGAATATAAATACTTAGTAGCAATATTTCACTAACGGTATTAATAGGTAATCCAATATCAGAGTTTACTATATGACTCCTTACAACTATACGCAAAAATCTAAGTGCAAAACTATTAAGATATTAATGGACAACCATAAGTAGTCTATCTGACCTTTTACCTTTGACAGTTGAATTCACTGTAATTTATCAGTGGCATCCACAATAGTTATTCAGAGGTCTGTTTCATCGAACACAGAAAATTACTATTGGAAAACAATTTCTAGAGGCAACCTTATATGAGAGTCTATTAACTGACCCCTTACATTAACACTCTAGGAATTTCAAGTATAAGTCAACACGGCATAACTAAAAACAAGAAGTATAGCAGACCACAAACGTCTTATAGTGGTGTGGGTGTACAGTATATATCTACACTAATCCAGATAATTATTAGAGATGTCCAATAAAAGGCACTAAGATTACACAATATTTCAGTTCATTAACTCTATACAATCACTATTTTTTGGAACTCCAGTATTTGCTATCGCAGCAGTACTTAGTAATTACTTGATGTGTATCTGACTTCCCACTCTCTATCAGAGGAAGAGAATTACAGACTATCTGAGGTGTATATACACACTATAGTTGGTAGACGTTTAACTAATACCCTCCATTATTAGCGGAGACGTTTAACTAATACCCTCCATTATTAGTGGTTACCGTATATTCTACACATCCTTTCCTTTATTTTCAATATCCGAACCTACCTCGAATTAGGATTATTGTTACCTAACATGAGTAATATGCCAAGAGATAATTTTGTCATTTGATTTACAAGAGACTTACATATACCTAACAAAGGTGTTTGTCTCTAATAACCAGCAGCGACAGTATCTGGTTAATAAGTGGTGGATCCAAATTTATACTTTTTTAAAAAATGTTTGTTAATCCCCTGTTTTTAACATGATCTAGTAAAAGTTATATTTTATTTCCCATTTTTGTACCAATAAAACGTTCATAGAGTGCTATATTTGTACCCTTTTGGCAGTTTCTCACTGATTCTCTGTATCTATTGATCTATGTAATCTATGTATCTATCTATCAAATCTATCGATCTCGTGGTTGTGTAAATGGACTGTTTGCGGTTGTTTGTGGTGCGTTAAACAGGGAGTTTGGTCTGTTACTGTGAAGCGGGCGTAACCCTTACACTACCTGATCGATACAACATCATACCTGATGTTTTAAAGCACCTTGTTCCAAACAATTTAGGAATGTTATGTGATTTATGCCCTTTATGGATTAAAACCAGACTCTGCATCAACAATTTTCCGTGGGAGTTTTGCCATGGATCCCCCTCCGGCATGCCACAGTCCAGGTGTTAGTCTCCTTGAAACAACTTTTCCATCACTATTGTGGCCAGAAAGAGTCCCTGTGGGTTTTAAAATTCGCCTGCCCATTGAAGTCAGTGGCGGTTCGCCCGTTCGCGAACAGTTGAGGAAGTTCGAGTCCGCCGTTCGCGAACGGAAAATTTAAAGTTTGCGACATCACTAGTTGTTATTAGATTATTATTATCTCCTTGTAGTTGGAGGTCACATTTTGTGAGCGGCCCAGCAGTGAAACAGTTAATTAGGGAACGTCACCGTGCAGTTAGCAAACGCTACACAATGCAGACTGCACGGTATGGTTCCCTCATTAACTGTTTAATTGCTGGGCTGCTCACAAAATGTGACCTTGAACTACAAGGAGATACCAGAATACAGCCACTCCAACTTTTAAGGCATTGGGGTAATGAGCCCTACAGCAAACTTCTACCCGGGGAGTGCCAAAAATTAAAGCTGAGGCCTTTTTAAAAATTAGGTCAACTAAATGTGGCCTTAGGGTGATCACTGGTCATGGCCCTAATTTTTGGAGTACAGAGTCTGTAAGGATGACAGTCGAGCTAATGGGCGAGGTTGTGCCCTGGGTTCCCCCCCCCCCCCCCAGGATGCTTGCTAAGAATCCCGTAGGGCGTCTGTGACTCATGATGGGGGAGGAGCCCCCCTGGGCTCCCCCAAAAGTATCTGGATTCTAATCACCAAAGATCTGCAAATAGGTGCTTAAAACCTGAGCAATACAAATAAACATAATCATTATTTTAAAGTGCAAAAGAATATAGAAGCAACATTCTAATATAAAAAAGGTTAAAAACTTTGGCTTCCATCACAATCTATTATTTTCCACAGGTTTTCTGCACTTTTGGGTTTAGACCCAAAAACATGTTATAGGTGAGCAGATAACAAGCCCTATTCTTAATATGGGACAACCCTGTTCAATGTGATCACAATCCAATGTCTCAAAAATTTTCAGCAGGTTTCCAGGACCATTTTGTACTTTTTGTCCCTGAAGGGACTTGAATTAGAGGAAAATGTCCTTTTCAAAATATTTGAAAGTATTTCAAGATGATATGGAACAATTATTTTATGTTGCTCATGTGCAATGCACTCTGAAATGGCTAAAGACACTATTTAAAATGTATAAATGGATATAAGGTCTTAATTAATTAAACCTATAATCATCACTATTGTATAGTCCATTGGTTTGGGGAAGGACAGCATTTTATATACTGTATATATATTTAATATGTGATATCTCATACAGCTAAACCGACCTGAAGGAAACGTGAGAAAACAGAAATTGAAACATCTAAAAATAGTGTTTAGCAATCCCATTCTTAAAATAAAATGTGCCCATCTTGTTTGAGACTGAGATCTTTCAAATGGGTTTTTCATATTGAAAAAACAAAAAAACAGAAGCCCCAAAAATCATATTTTGAATAATCACAATTTCCAATATCTAGAATCCTCCATCTTGTTACCGTCATAGAAATTCAGCAAAGATAAATCTCCTTCTCTACAGTGAGGCTTGGAACCTTTGGCTACATTTAAACCTCATAATTTAGCAGTTTAAGGATATATAGAATGAAAAAATGAAAAAAAGGGAAAAAATACTTTTTAAATCTTAGAAATGTAAACATAATCACTGAGAAAACATGCCCAGGATACCCATCATTCCCGTATACAAATGGCATTTAGATTTTTTTACAATTTTCAGGATGGATTTGCATTACAAAAGGGTAATTTTGCACATGTAAATGAATATTTTCCATGCACACTGGTCAAAGAGATCAATCCAAACACTTGTAATGCAATCTTTAGAGGTGTTAAATGACCATTGTATTTGTCAGTTTCAGATGTATCCCCAGCTTTGTTCCCAATAACAACAGCATAACAACCAAAAACACATTTACAGGAGGTTTTCTTTCGTAACTGGGGCATTTCAGCATCCAAATCTGATTTGTGATTGTGATCAATGCTCAAGCGTAAATTGTGCTAGAAGTAAGCTCTCACGATAACCCGACAAGCACAACAAGCTAAACTTAGAAAAAAGTGGAAAAAACCTAACATACCTACTCTTGTGCAAACTGAATTGCATATTCTCATTACCCGACATGATGTGTTTTGTGCAACTTTTTTGTTTCGCAAAAGAGTTAACCAGAGCTCTGAAGTTGCGGTAATCATTCTAGCATTAAACCCGATTGCACTCTAGCGATCACACTTAGTTTCCACTCTTAAAATGACCGGTAAGCCCAACAAGCGCAAACACCCGCAATAAACCCCTTAACGTTCCACTCATAGGGGCATATTTATCAAACTCCGTATGGAGCTTAAGGGCCCTTGTTTCCAGCGAGCCTTCAGGCTTGCCGGAAACAGAAGTTATGATTCAGCGGTCTAAAGACATAACTTGTCCGCCTGCTCTGAGGCAACAGACAGAAATCAACCCGATCTAATACGATCGGGTTGATTGACACCCCCTGCAAAAATCTGCAGGGGGTGTCATTGCACCAGCAGTTCACAAGAACTGCTGATGCAATGATAAATGCCAACAATGTATGTTGTCGGCATTTATCGATGTGCAGCGGACATGATACGCTACTTCGTATCATGTCCGCTCACACATTGGTAAATATACCCCATAATCTGGCCCTAAATTACTAATGTGTTAACAAATAATAGATAAAACTAAATATTTTTTGTTTTTAGTGATGAACAACTCTTCTGAAACTTTTTTTTTGCACTTGCACATGACCACTAGTAATGTATGCGACTTATAATGTAATACTTTAAAGGGACAGTCAACACCAGAATTTTTGTTGTTTAAAAAGATAGATAATCCCTTTATTACCCATTCCCCATTTTTTTGCAAAACCAACACTGTTATATTAATACACTTTTTACTTCTGTGACTAACTGGTATCTAAGCATCTTCTGACCGCCCCTAATCACATGACTTTTAGTTATTTTGCATATAGTTGCATTTTAGCCAATTAGTGCAGTGTCTACCACTAGCCACGGGTGTGATCACAATGCTATCTATATGGCCTACATGAGCTTGCTCTCCCCTGCTGTGAAAAGTAAATAAAATAGAGGCGGCCTTCAAGGGCTTAGAAATTATCATATGTGCCTCCCTAGGTTTGCTTTCAACTAGAATACCAAGAGAACAAAGCAAAATTGTTGATAAAAGTAAATTGGAAAGTTGTTTAAAATTACATGCCCTACCAGTTTCCGGAGGAGGAGCACAGGTGTGTGATCAGGTGCTGCACCTGTTCTGATCTCTCCTACCTACAAGCTGTTGGTGTGGAACCGCGCCTAAAACCCTCTAGTTTAGGGTGGCTTGTATTGCTGAATATCACCGCTGCTGGAAACTCCATAGTGCCTTGACAATGCACTAAATAGCTGCAGGTAGCAGCCCTGAAAAAGGACTTATCACTATACTAATATCTTTTAAAATTAAAAAAAAAATGGTTATTATCACACAAGTCTCTCTATCAAGCCGAGGCAACCCAAGAAAAAGTGCTCAGCTAAATCGACAGGCAAGTTAAATTCCTGATTATTGCTGAATAATCTGAAACGGAGGACGGAGGTGAGAGGCGCTGCACTTATTCCAAGTTGTCTGGATCCTGAGAACTTACCTGTCTCCTGTTTACAGCTTAATTGAATACTCAGGAGTTGGAGCCGGAGCTCCCTGTACATCATACCGGCATTTGCGGCTGGAGCAGTGGGTGCGGATGGTGTAGCCTGCTGTTTTTTTTTTGTGTATTCCTGTGTTGAAGTGGCATTCCCCCTCCCACCGGTGCTGCGTGAGGGGGTGCCACCGCCGGAGGAGACGGGTCGATCCCTGAGGCAGTGTTGGTTCCGGGGAGGATAACGCGGAGCTGCTGCAGCGGTGGTTGTGGCTGCCTTTCCCCCCGCTCTGCCCACTTTATTCCGTCTCTAGCCAAAGTGACGAGACTCAGGAGTGATATTGATGTCGGCTGGTGACGTGATTGTAGTAACATATGAGTCATACCTTTGAGAATAGCTGACCTGCCTTTTTGAAACAAACGCAAGAGCCGAGGATATTGGTACCCTTGTGTCACAGCCTGTTGATTTGTTTCCCGGCACTCGCTGTTCCCTCGATCTGGAAGACGCTTCCCTTCCCACCGATGCTGCGTGAGGGGGGGCTGAGGCTGAGGTTCGCTGGCTGTCCCCTGCTCAAAAATTAGTCTATCTGTTATGGGTAACGTAGAACTCTTGGGATAAAATTTGCAGTTTTGTCTTCTCTATCAGCTGCCTCTACCCTGGAATGACTTGGCTCAGTACTGGACCTTTATTATTTGCTCTTTTTTTTTCCTTTTTTGGGGTTTTCCAAATGATATTAATGTACATAACCTATAAGCTATGATAGTTGGCCTGACCCTGATTTAAATAACAGCTATTGGCCTGCAAGCGTTGTATAACACCTAAACTTGTTAGGTTTCTTTCTCTTTAGCTTGTATTCATGATAAGTTAAAACCTAGAACCCTCTAGTTTTTAACTGGTATATATTTCTCCCTGAAACCGTATGCTGTTAATATGTAGCAGCAAAATGTGAAACATTGTATTATCATATTTCCTGAACCATTTAGACTGTTACTAACTGTCTGGGGGTTTTCTTTTGTTTCTCTTCTAGACCCACAGCAAAGGTACTATAACACTGGATTACTTTATATAGCTTTGTTTAAGTTCTGAAGCTACATCCAGTTGTATTAAAATACACCATGAGTATTGGTTTCATAGAAGTAAAATATATTTATTTTAGAGGTGTGTTTGACCCTGATATAAATAACGGCTATTGGCCTATCCCCCTAGTTTCTAATTGGTATACATTTCCTTTGGATACTGTATGTTGTTAATGTGTAGCAGCAAAATGTGAAACATTGTATTATCATATTTCCTGAACCATTTAGACTGCTACTAAATGACTGGGGTTTTTTTTTTCTTTCTCAGACCCACAGCAAATGTATTATAACTTAGGATTACTCTACATAGCTTTGTTTAAGTTTTAAAGTTACATTAAGTTGTGTTAAAATATACCACAAGCATTGGTTTCATAGAAGTGTATTATACTCATTCTAGAGGTGTGTTAATAGCCTACAAGTAATCTTGTGTGCTAGACACACACAGGTAAAACAATCTGAGTATCAACTAGTTTAAAAGTACCTTAAAGGCTGATTTTTTTCTAAAATTTATAAAATATTGAACTGATGGCCTCGGACTAGGAGGCCTGTGTTGTTAAATACTGTTTTTTCTGTTCTTAGCTGAAGATTTAAAACGGTATTTTAATTACTAATTGAGGACCTTCTCAAAGGTTAGAAAGTTGCAGGCTCCAAAGTAGGACCCCTTTTCTGTGTTATGATACATCTTACCCTGTCACCAGCATGACTGAACCTGACTCACTTAGTTCACGGTTATTCTTTTTTTTTTCTCTCTCCCTTCAGAGGAGAAGATAAACTTAAACAATACACAAAAGAGTGCACCTTTTTTTTATCACATATCCTTCTCACTTCCCTCCCTTCTTCAGTAGATTAGTTTGTCTCTTTCTTCTTTTTCCTCTCCCCCACAATTCATTCCCATTATTTTATGGATAAATTTCTATATACACAATCTCGCACATCACCTTCAGTCATGTCGGCTAGACAGAAGGATAAAAAACACAGACTTAATCCAGAGCCTGTGGGTGAGCCACAATTGGTAACCCAAGAATCGTCAAATTTACTTGATTCTGCTGATACAGTCTCTAGTCTTAAATATCTCTGCTGCTCTCGCACCCAAGTTTGATTCACTCAGAATAGAAATCAAACAAGATATTGCGCAGCTTGCTACAGAAGTCAAACAATTTTCAGAAAGATTTTCTGAAGTTGAACAGAGAGTCTCTGACTTAGAAGATCTCACTCTAGCTCAAAACAGTAAAATAGAAGCCACTTCCTCAGCCCTTGCTAAATTGCAAAATAAAGTAGAAGACTTGGAAAATCGCGCTAGGCGCAATAACCTGAAAGTAGTGGGGGTACCTGAGGGGAAGCAGTTTGAGGATCTAAATAAATTTATAACACAAACATTACCAGCATTGCTTAATATACCTCAAACTCAGCCAGTTATAGAAAGGGTACACAGGTTAGGGCCACCACCTTTATCTAAAGAAAATAGGAGGCCGAGGCCAATTATAGCTAAATTCCTGAACTACCAGGACAAGATTACATTCTTGCAAGCATTTCGTAAAAATCAACCTATATTACTGGAAGGTACAAAAATTCTATTATTTCAGGACTATGCAGCTGAAACTGCCTCAAAAAGAAGGCAGTTGGCTCCGATATGTACTAGGTTCATACAGCAGGGGCTGCGAGCGACAATTTTACATCCTGCCAGGTTGCGACTTATGTGTAACAACACTTTGCATTTTTTTGATTCTGCCCGCACGGCAGAATCTTTTTTCACCAAAATTGGACACCTGAGCAGTTGAGGTGACACACTATTTAGTTTCCTTCTCCCTGGTAAAAATTAGAATAGATCTGATATTTTTTCTCTCTCTTCTAAGATGGGCCCTTTTCAGCAAATGGGCAACAGACGGCTCAGGTGGACTGGCCGTATGCTTTGGGGTTTTTCTTCTTCTTTTTTTTTTTTTTTTTTTTTTTTTTCTTCCCCTTTCTCCCTCACCATCTTCCCTTCTTGAACATAGATACCTATTATAATGTCTGGGATTAAATTTACTTCATGGAACATAGGGGGGCTAACTTCTCCTATTAAGAGAAAAACGATAATTTCTTATTTGAAGAAAATAGGTACCGCTATTGCTTTTCTACAAGAAACCCATTTAAAGACTCAAGAAATTCTTAAACTAAAATCTTCTTGGGTTAAGGAGGTCTTTTTTTCATCTAGTTCTAGCCGTAAAGGCGGAGTTGCTATTCTTCTGGGTAAAAAACTTAATTATGAGATAATACACAGTGAATCAGATGAGGAGGGGAGATATATCATACTGAAAATTAAGGCTGCTAATGTTTTGTATACTTTATGCAATGTATATGCTCCAAATGTTTTCAATCTCTCATTTTGGGATACACTTCAGGCCAGGCTTATGACATGTGCAGAGGGTTTTTTAATTTTAGCCGGTGACTTTAATATGGCTCCTCAATACCCAATTGATAGAATGAGGCAGCAGCCATTAGTCAAAAAAACTAAAAGAGACAATCTCGAGGCAAAGTTGTTTTCCAGGATCTTTTCTAATTTGAGAGTTAAGGATATTTGGAGGATATTGAATCCGGATACACGTGATTTTACATGTCTCTCAAAAGCACATAAATCATTGTCACGGATTGATTTATTTTTGGTTGATGAAAGACTTTGTAAACACAAAGTATCAGCTCAAATTTTGCCTATTGCGGTATCTGACCATGCTCCAATATGCTTCGAGATTTATACGTCTGGCCTTTCACATACAAGTACTCGTTTTCTTTTCCCTAAATATTTGTCTGCTGATTCTGGATTTAGAGGCTTCCTCGAAACTAAGTTTCTGGACTTTGCCTTGTTCAATGCGGAGGCTAGAGCCCGTCCTTCTTTGTTCTGGGAAACTGCTAAAGCAGTGCTGAGGGGGGAAATCCTGGCATATACCATTAGGCGCACCAAGAAATTTAAAAAATGTGAAACTGAACTCCTTCGTGCAGTTACAAATGCTTATAACTCATATCTATTAGAAAAGACGTCTCAGAAATGGGCTAAATATATTACTGCATTAGAAGAGAGAGATTCATTTCTACTTTATAAATCCACTCAGCAGGAAGTTCGGTTTTCTGCGAAACTTTATAAATATGGGAATAAGACTGGAAAACTCTTGGCTAGATTGGTAAGGCAGGACTTGGGTTCTCAACTAATAGATTCCTTATAAAAAGAGGGTCAGATGTTTAGTTCCTCTCAGGATCTTGTTCAAATTTTCTATGATTACTATAAGGGAATATACTCCCCCAGGATTTCTGACTTCACAGAACGTCAAAAATTTTGGGAAGAAATCTCTTCTCCATTATTAACACCTAGTCTAATTGAGGAACTTGAATCCCCCATTACGGAAATAGAAGTTGCAAAGGCAATTAAAAATCTGGCATATAACAAAGCACCCGGTCCGGATGGAATACCTAATGAGTTCTATAAAATGATACCCTCCACCGTAATACCTGATTTAACTTCATTATTTAATTATATATATATAGAGGGAAATGAACCCTCATCTAATTTTACAGCTTCACACACGTCTTTAATCTTAAAAAAGGGCAAAGATGCAAGTATGGTGGAATCATATAGACCCATAGCTTTGATGAACACCGATTATAAATTGATGACTACGATTCTCGCCCAGAGGCTCCAGTCCCTTCTTCCTTTGATTATTAGCCCAGATCAGGCTGGGTTTATGAAGAATAGGAATTCTGCGGCCAAAATAAGGGAACTCCTGCTCACCCTGGATTACTTTTCGAATGGTTTGGATGCTGATTGTCCAGAGGAGGGAGGTATTTCAGACTTGGCAATTTTGGCTATAGACGCCGAAAAGGCCTTTGACTCAGTTTATCATGATCATCTTCTATTTTCGTTAGAACAATTTGGGTTAAAAGATAATTTTGCTAAGTTCATTGAAAAATTATATCGCACAGCCTCCACAAGAATGATAGTAAATGGCCAGCTGTCCCCAGAAATAATCTTGCATAGGGGGACTAGGCAGGGGTGTCCCCTCTCCCCGCTCCTTTTCAATATTGCTATAGAACCCTTTGCTATAATGATAAGACGGAGATTGGAGGGGATTGGGGTGGCTGGGCGGGAGTTGAAAATAGCATTATATGCTGATGATATTCTCATTTATCTTTCTAATTTACGTAGAAATTTACCTATTCTCTTATCAACTATACAACAGTTTGGTTCCTTCTCAGGATATAAGGTAAATATAAAGAAATCTGAACTTCTCTGGATAAGGCACACAGACAGCTCTCCTATAAATGTACCCTTCTCTATAGTGAATGACTCATTTAGATATTTGGGTATAAATGTCTCAAGTAATCCTGATTCTTGGTACTCCCTGAACATTCTTCCTGTGTTGAATAAGGTCAAATCAGTTTTTAAGAATTGGCAGACTTTACCGTTGTCCTTGTCCGGACGCATAGCAGCCTATAAGATGATCTTATTGCCAAAAATACTATATGTCCTGCAAAATACTCCTTTGATTTTAAGGAAGAACGATTTGAGTTTGTTCGATTCACAGCTCCGGTTTTTCCTGTGGCAGGGTAGGAAACCCAGAATATCACTTGCAAAACTCTCCCTTCCAATAGGATCCGGAGGCTTGGCTTTACCTGATTTACGAGTTTATAATTATGTATTTCTGGTTCGTATTCTGGCAGATTGGCTTTTTGCTCATAACTATGTTACAAACAATGATTTAGAGAGCAGTATTTTGTATCCTTTTTCACCTATTGCGCTGATTCATCTCGACACTACTCACATCCCACCCCAAGTTAAACGTTGTAGATCTATATATAATATAATTCTAGCTTGGAAAAAGATATGTACTTTGTTAGGAATAGAACACCGGGTGTCGAGATTCCTAGGTTTTCTGGGGAACCCACAATTTCAGTTAGGAACACCATCTTCAATCTTTTTAGAGTGGAAGACCCAAGGGCTTGTTAATGTTTTTCAGATGCTTGACATAGAAAAAAGATGTGTGAAATCATTTGATGCTCTTAGGGTGGAATTCAATAACTCCCAGAGAAACTTTTTTGCCTATCTTCAGGCTAGACACTATGCTATGAAGTTAGTGAATGAGTACGGCTGGAACTGGTCACTGGGGCATATAGAGAACTGGTTTACTGTGGCAAAAAATGGACTTATGTCAATATCTCCATGCTATCTGATTATTGTCTCAGATAGGGGTACAATTAATCTTGATAAAATTGCTATTAACTGGGCAACATTGTTATCTCAGGAAGTAGAATCTAAAATACCTTCTCTCTCGATTCGAAAGGTTTCTCAAACAACCCTTTCTGCCACATGGAGAGAATCTCATTTGAAGTTGTTACATATGACATATTTTACACCAGAAAAAGGAGCGAGATGCGGCAGTATGAATTTTACTATATGTCCTAAATGCTCGTTTCCCTATGCAAATCTTCTGCACATGTTATGTACCTGCCCTAAAATTAAAAACGTATGGTCCAAAGTCCAATTTTGGCTATGCAAGACACTAAAACTCTCATCATTAAATTTGACAAGCAGACACATAATTTTCCTCTATCTTGACCCAGAAGATAGACAACTCAATGTGAAGTTTATTAATATAACTATACTGGCTGTTAGATATCTTATTTTTAAAAAATGGAAAACACTCACGGTCCCTAGCATATCAGAAATGAAAAACTGTCTAAAAAAACAATGTATTCTTGAACAATACAATATTAGCGTTGATAATGATGTCCAGGTTGTTAAATTCTTTCTCAAATGGTCAGCATTCATAAAAGCTTTTTCTCCTACGGAAATTGAATATTTGATACATCCCTTACGTAATTCTGAACTAGTTCTGCTGGGGAGATGGTGAAGGGTTCTCTTTTCCCCCCCCCCCTTTTTTTTTTTTTTTCTCTCTCTATTATTTTTTTTTTTTTTTTTTTGTTTTGGGGCGCTGTGTTGTTTTTCTATGTAAAAATAAAAACTCAACAAGGTATAGAGTATTAAGAAGCATAGTGTTATCACATGGGTTATTCTTATTATTTATATAAGGCACATTCAAAGAGTTGATGTATATCTATAACATAGTATTGAATGTGCAATATTTTGTATACTATATGTACATTTGTTATACCCAAGCTATGCTTTGGAAAAAGCTTTACTTTTGTTTTTACTCAATGGCTATGTTTCTTTTATTATTATCTGATTGTTATGGGTCCTTGTTGGATATAAATAAATATTTAAAAAAAAAAAATTACATGCCCTATTTGAAAAATGAAAGTTTTTTTTGGACTTGACTGTCCCTTTAAATCAATATGACGTATGAATGTTGAAAGTGCAGCATGAATCTAGTACTTGATTTTGTTGATGTTTTTTTTCTAGTAATTTGATCTATTGTGTTACATGATATTTTTGGCTTGTTGCGTTACGGTAAATAATTTCCTCATATCCTGGAGTAGGTGGAGGAAAATAACTCAAACAGTTAACAATAAAAGTTAGAACCTGAAAACTGCAATACAAAAAAAAAAGTGATCAGTAATATTTTTTTAGCATTTTAATAAAATGGTGCACAAGATTTTGAGCTGTTGCTTTAAAGTACAACGTTTCAGCTCTTTGAAACTCTTTGTTTTTACAGGGTTTTTTTATAGCTTATCTCATCGTGAGCATCACCTCATTCAGTGTATCAGTTAAAGGGATATTTAACAGTAAATACACTCTAAACATAATGATAGATTCCATGCAAATATTAACCTCAGAATAATATGTAGCTGTATTTTTACCATTATATTAGTTTTTTTAGTTTAGTTTCTATACTCTATATTCTATAAAGTAGCAGTTGCTGCCATGTTTTCTATTTATCTCGGTCTTCTACTAGGGTTAGCCAAGATACATATACTAGTAGCTACTGCTTAGTATTTATTATTTGTTATAGGTAAAACACATTATTGTAGCTGTTGGTATATTGACCACCACAATACTGCACACAAAATGGCAGTGGCTTTGATCTCAGGCATACCATGTTGTCCATGAAATCTCTTTACCACAATATCTCTTATCCCCATGTGGGGACATTGTGGTTAGGGTCAGTGAAGGGTACTTATCAGTGGCAGCTGTTAGGAGTGTTGTGCACCTCCATTCATATCACTTTGGCACCTTAAACCTCAAAGGTTTCAACTACCTGGAATATCCTAATTACAAGTTACTTTTTTCCACATGCCCATTGCCCTACATAAAGCAAAGAGAGAGGTATAGGAGGAAGAACAGGGATTCAAAATAATAAAGATAGAAATTGAGAGGAGAAGATAATTTACACCACTTGTACCCCCTGCACCCTAAATATTTTTTTATTATTTTAATTACTATTATAACTTATTTGTAGAGTGCCATCAGATTCTGCAGAGCTAATTATCTTTGTAGTCAATGTGCGCACGATTTAGCTAAATTGTGAGCACGATTTATCATAAATTATAATCATGCTATTCCACTTTAAGCATGAATCCTCCCACTTACAGCACCAGCTAATATTACTTTCAGTTTCAGTTCAGTCAGTGTTAGGATCAATACAGACAGATTGGTAAGTGTGTGTCATGAGATGCAGGACATATGCAGGACACAGCAATGAAGGTACAACTCTATTTTATTACAGAGCATAGAAACATACATCTAGTCAGGTTGATTGTACTAACTAACTGCGACACAGACTACCGGACCTAAGCCCCGCCCCCAAACTAGTGACATCACTTCCTGCTCTCATCACATCTTCCCCTTTTCAAAGGGCGAAGCATACATTTAAATATAACAAATAACAGATTATACAAAGAGCATACAACAACATTTTTGAACAGTGTATAGTAAATTGGTTACAGAAAAATAAACAACATTAATTACATCCTGACTTGGACATCAGGGTAGACTACCCAAGTCCAAAGTGACCATGGGATTATTCTGCCCATACTTCCGGGCACTGTTCTAGCTAAAGTCAGTCCCTATATCGGGCCGGAAGTTTCACCACTCTTCCGCTTGATGTAACTTTGCATGAACTGTCCTCTGATACAGAAGATGGTGAATAAGAGTCTGCTGGAGGCAAAGACATATCCACGCTGTGATCTTGCTGAGGAGAAGGCACCTCTCTTAGAACAGGGGATCCCACCGGCGGTGGTACTGAGGCATCCAGTTCCAGACTCTCAGGTACAGGCTGAAGATGTCTTCGGTTACGGCGTGTAACCGTCCCTCCATCAGTAAGGACTACATAAGACCTTGGTTATGGAGAGCATCCAATTACCGTAGCAGGCGTCTTCCATTTCTTCTCACCATCCAGTTTAATTCTGACAGTTTGCCCCGCATTCAGTTCCTGTAAGGGCCTGACAGAATGTCTCCTGTCGTAGAAGAAACAATAACCCTTTTTGGCCTCTTCATCCCTCCTAAGGACTTCGTCCCGAGGAACAGGGCCAGGCAGCTTGAAGACACCCACTGAGGGTAAAGTGGTGCGAATCTGGCGTCCTAGCATCAGCTGTGCCGGGCTAAACCTGGTGGCTTGAATGGGCATCGCCCTGTATGACAAGAGGGCTAGGTACGGCTCAGATAGCTTTAGAATGAATTTTGTTGTTTGCACTGCCCTTTCAGCCATTCCGTTGGCCTGCGGGTAATGTAGACTTGACGTGGAATGTACAAAGTCATATTCCCTGCTGAAAGCACTGAACTCTGTAGAAGCGAACTGCATACCATTATCACTCACTAGCTCCATTGGAATGCCCCACCTGGCGAACAAGCTCTTCAGACGAATGATAACGGCTTGACTTGTGATATCATTCAGAGATGCAATTTCCAAATACCTGGAATAGTAGTCGATCACAACAAGGAACTTTTTCCCGTGCAGTTCACACAAATCAGCAGCTATTTTCTGCCACGGCCCCGCAGGCAGCGGAGTAGAAATCAAGGGCTCCCTTCTCTGAGTAGGCCGGCGTTCCCGGCAAAAGGCACATTTAGACACGTGATTTGCAATGTCGGAGCTGATCCCAGGCCACCACACAGCTGTAGCGGCCCTTTCTCTGCACTTTGTAATGCCTAAGTGGCCATTGTGAATCCTGTTTAACATCTCCTTCCTCATGCTGACAGGAATTACGATGCAGTCTTGGAACAGCACCAACCCCTCCAGCTCCGTGAGCTGCGACCTCTCTGGCTGGTAAGAACTTAAAGACATCCAGGCTGCCCGGCTCTCGGGCCAGCCTTCTTTTATGTACTTTATAACCTCTTGCAGATCTGTGTCCAAATATGTCTCTTTCTTTATTTCCTCCAGTTTCCTTGAAGAAATGGACTTAGAGGCCAGAACTGAATCAACATACACTTTCACATCAGATTCGGCGGAGGATTCTTCAGCAGCAGCCAGCGGGAGCCTGGATAGTGTATCCGCCACAACCAGTTGTTTCCCCGGCACATGCACTGCCTGAACATTGAACCTGAGTAGTCTCATCAAAAGTCTCTGGCATCTTAAGGGTGCTTTGTCGATATCATAAGAGTTGATTAGAGGGTCTAGCGGTTTATGGTCAGTCTCCAGACTAAATTTCTCCAAACCCACTAGATAACGCTGAAAGCGCTCACACCGCAGCCAGGCACTCTTTCTCAATTTGAGCGTATTTTGACTCAGCAGCCGTCAGTGTGCGGGAACAGTACGCAATGGGCTGTAGTTTATTTCCATTTAGCTGCAGGAGAGCATCCCCCAAACCATAACTGCTTGCATCAGCACTAACCACAGTCTTTTTGGAAGGGTCTTAGAACCCCAGCACTGGGGCAGACCCCAGCAGGGACTTTGCCTGCATAAAATATTTTTCTTGTAAAAGGTCCCCAGACCCAGGCAACGTCTTTCTTTAGCAACTCTGTGATAGGGTGTAGAACTGTTTATAAATCTGGAAGAATTGCCCACATAATTTACAAGGCCCAATATCTGTCTCAGCTCATGTATATCCGAAGGACTTTTCATCTGTTCAAAAGCACAAATTTTCTCGGGGTCTGGTTTGATGCCATCCCCATTGATAATATGCCCAAAGTAACATAATTCAGTTTTCCTAAAATGACATTTTTCTTAATTTAACTTCAGCCCAGACTCTTTGATAGCCTGCAGCACACAATTTAAAGGCTGATCATGCTCCTCCACTGTAGACCCATACACTAGAATGTCGTCCATGACGACTGCCGTGCCCATGTGGTCACTCAGGAGAGAACTCATTTCCCTTTCAAAGATTTCAGGAGCAGAAGATATCCCAAAGGGGAGTCTGCAGAAGCAAAAACAACCTACCGGTGTGATAAAGGTAGTTAATTTGCGGCACTTTGGATCCAGGGGTATCTGCCAAAAGCCGCTAGAAGCATCCAATGTAGAAAAGAACTTCGCCCCAGCCAACTTTGGAGCTATATCTTCTAATGTCGGCAGCAAAAATCTCTCTCTCTTCACTGCCTCATTCAACCTTTTCAGGTCCACACAGATGCGCACCTTTCTGTTTTTCTTTGCAACAGGAACAATGGGGGCACACCAATCAATTGCTTCAACAACCTCTTCAATAACCCCCATAGACTTCATGCGCATAAGCTCCTTCTCCACTTGAGGCATGAGCGGGAATGGAATTCTATGTGGTGTAGAAATACTGTATGGGACTGAGTCACTTTTAAGTGCTATACGGACTGGTTTGCAATTCAGTAGGCCCAATTCGCCAAATATATCTTCAGAGATCTCATTCACTCTGGCCACGAGGCCCAAGTCACAGGCTGCTTTTCTGCTCAATAAATTGCTAACACACTGGCCTTGAATCACATGCACCCACATAGTGAACTTTCTTTGCTTGTATTCACAGCTGGCAAGAAATTTCCCCGCACAATCAATGCGGCCACCGGGACTATGGACATTTGTAGTAACCTTCGCCAGCTGGGGCTGTCGAGGCAGTTTCATAAATGCAGCAAAAGACATTACAGTGATATCTGCTCCTGTGTCAATCTTAAAATCAACTTTGGCTCCCATTACAGTAAAAGTAACCTTCCAATCTTCATCTGAGCTTCATCCAATCTTCATCCACAATAGACCCCACAAAAGACACTTCCTGACCCTCCTGGTCACTGTCCACCTGCATCTCCTTAATGTATTCAGTTTTACACACCAATGACCCATTCTGTTACATTTTCTGCATCTTTTATCTCTGGCCAGGCATATAACACTCTGATCATGGGCACGGTAGCACCGTGTGCATCGGGCATGCTGCGCCCATCCACTTCTAGGTCTATCCATTATTTTAGATCTACCGCTCACACTGTGCCTTTCACTAGCAGTTTTCCTGAACTGTTGCACTTCATCCACAATACTTTCAGACCTCAGATCAGCACTTTGCTTTTTCACCAGTTCACTCTGGCGGGCCATCCTAATAGCGCCATCTAATGTTAAATCAGGCTCTAACTGCAGCTTCAGTGAGACTTTAGCATCTGCAATTCCAATAACTATTCTGTCTCTGATTTGCTCTTCTTTAGCAACACCAAACTCACAGAATTCAGCTACTTCATACAGGCTGCGCACAAATGACTCCACAGATTCTCCCACATGCTGATTATGTTTGTGAAAACAAGCTCTCTCATGAATCACATTTCTTTTGGGCACAAAGTGGGCACTGAGTTTATCCATAACTATATCAAAGTTCAATTCTTCCCCTTCTTGAAATATAAAAGCATTGAACACTGGCTCCACATCCTTCCCCATAGAGTATAAAAGAGAATTAACTTGTACTTCACCACTCTCCTTGTTCAGTTTAGAAGCGATCCTGAAGCGCTGAAACCGCTGATGCTATGTGGGCCAAGCTGCAGGCTGAGAGAAGTCAAAAGGCTCAGGTGGGGTAAACTTTGACATCGTCATCGATCAGGAACAGAAGCGCAGGCCAGAACTTCTGACACCATGTCATGAGATGCAGGACATATGCAGGACACAGCAATGATGGTACAACTCTATTTTATTACAGAGCACAGAAACATACATCTAGTCAGGTTGAGTTCACTAACTAACTGCGACACAGACTACCGGACCAAAGCCCCGCCCCCAAACTAGTGACATCACTTCCTGCTCTCATCACATGTGTTATTACGTTTTACAATACTTTCAAATTTGACTACAATCAGTCAGGAAAAGGCATGCATATATTTTTGTCTCTTTGCCAAAAATTGCAACTATCATGTTGTTTATTTCTTAAGAAATTTTCAGACCAAGTCTAAAAATTGGGTCCCAAAGATATGTGGTATTATGGCACTGGGTCTTGGGGGGGGAAAGTTTGAAGAACCCTGATATAGATAACACTGAGCTGACTCTCGTTGAATCTTGAGCTATCACCGATTGGCTAAATTCAAGTATGCACACACCTCTGAGATAAGGGGGATTGGTGCAAAGCCTTAGATACAAGGTAATCACAGATTATTTAGCATTGTATTGTGAAAGGATAACTATGCTTCAATTGCAATACTAAATGTACTGTTTGTCACAATAACATAATGCTAACATTGGGCTTTTAGAAACCCATGTGACTGAAGCTGAGGTGCACAGTTACTTACAAAAAAGAAATGATTCACTGGCACTATGTGGGTAATTGGAAGATCATGCTATGGGGACATGATGGCATGATTTTTTGTATGAGTGGAATCAGTGCTGCGGTTATGGTCTCCATTGATTTGGGAGTCCAACTCCATTGCAGTTTATGTTAATGTAGTATTTCTTATCTTATACCCTAGTTTAATTTCTGGCAGAGTGGACTGGTGATATAACTAGTATTGACCTATTTTGGTTACTAGCTTTTTAGTTAATCACAATAAAGTGTTAGATTTTATTTTTGAGGAAGATAGTGCATCAAATCTCTCATTCCCTATCTCGTTTCTCCTTATCCCTTTTTGTTTTATATTTCCTTTTATCTGTTGAATTTGATAAGTTACTTATCAGTTTGTGCTGATCCTCACTGACACATAGGGCTCAATTTATCACTCAAGGGGTGGACAGGGGCATACACATTCACCCCTGTCCGCCCCAGCTCTCCTCTGGTGGGCAGCAATCTGCTGCCAGCATTAAACATTACACACGAGTGCTATGTTGCGCTCGCCTGCGATCCCGTGAGAACCTGCAGTCATAGGGAGGAGAAGGGCTTCATAAATCAAGCCCATAGTAATGTCTAGTTCATGAACGATGCAGTAGAATTACATCATTAACAAGTGCAGAATAAAAAGACAATGAAAAAAACACATACTCTAAATTTCAAATTAGCAGTAGATATTTTTCTGACAAATTAATTTTTTCTCTCATATTCCAACCACTTTGTATCATGTGACATCAGCCAATCACAGACTAGTATACGTATACCCTGTGAGCTTGTGCACATGCTCAGTAGGATATTGTTCCCCAGAAAGTGTGAATATAAAAAGACTGTGCACAATTTGATAATGGAAGTAAACTGGAAAGTGTCTTAAAACTGCTGCTCTGTCTGAATCATAAAAGGTTATTTTGACTTGAGAGTCCCATTTAACTAACTCCTTTGCAATGAAACACTCAGTTAACAGTGCACTGATTCAAATATAAGGTCACAGCAGCTCTCAATAGACCCCTGCCTTACCCCTAACTGCACCTTACATTATCCCTTACTGTCCCTTACTATAAATACTCCTCACCATAACTTAACCCTAAGGACCCCTGTTAACCCTAACTGCCCCTAAATTAACCCCATTAATATTGCTGTGGAGCTCTGGGATAATAGTTATTGTGTTAATGTAAATGTATTATAATACCTATACTCCAAAAAACAGTGTTTATCTTACAGCGCTAAGTATAGATGACCTATAGCTCCTAACTATATGGGTCCCCAAAATACCCACAGAAATAAGTAGTTAGAAAGAGGATGGTTAGGTAGGAGCGCCAAGGTAGGCAAGGTCTCAGGGATATATAATATATAATATATAATACTATATTATATGTGAGAGTAGCACACAGTATATCAGTAAGTGATACTGGAACAGGAAAATATATAGGTGTCACAATTTGAATGAATAGGTCTCTGAATAAGTGTGTAGCACTGAGAGACTAAAAATTGGTTTATACAGAATTTCACAGATTTTATTTATACATATATACATGGATCCATGTTGGCGTTATTAAAAATTATCTAAAACATTCCATTAAAATCAGAAGTGTAAAACGGCACGTTAAGGGTTGTGCTAGAGGTTCTATCACACTTACAAGTTAAGCGTGATCCCACTAGTAACGGATTTCTCAATAACAGATTGGATAAAATAGATTTGAGTAAAGATAGTAGTTAAACAAAATAGTTATACAAAAAATATACAAAAATTATACAAAGATTTAGTAAAAGTGATACATAAGATAATACATTTGACAATAGTTAATGTATTTATCAATCTAAACTCTTATATACAAAGTAGTCATGGATACTGTTGTTTGTGAAAACACAAAAAATAAACAGTCATATTAATTAAGTCCCAAAAAGAGAGAAAGTTAACTTTCAAAAAAATGAATTACAAATATTGTGATCCACATAAAGTGATTTGTGTCACAAATGAAAAAATCACTCCAAAAGTGTGAGTGGTTATAAAATGAAAATGAAAAATACAAACTAGTGTATATACAAACTAGTGAAAAAGTAAAAAAATGAAAAAATGGAAAAAAAAAAGAAAAATGAAAAAAGAGGGGGTGGTGGTGCACTTATTGAGTGAAACTCGTGTATCTCCTGGGCTTCGTTCCCTTTATTGGACTTTTACTAAATCTTTGTATAATTTTTGTATATTTTTTGCAATACCTATACTCCAGCCCGTCCCCTAAGATCCAACAACGATCTACTCCTTGCGTCCTCTACCATCACCTCCTCTCATGCTAGACTACAGGACTTCTCTTGTGCGGCACCAACCCTCTGGAACGCACTTTCTCGAGCTGTCATACTTTCCCCCAACCTCTCCTCCTTTAAACGCTCCCTAAAGACCTTCTTGTTCAGGGAAGCCTATCACCAAATCAGTAACTAATGAATTCCACTTGCCTAATAGTTGCCCTCATCTAACTTCACACTAACATCATTCCCACCTTTGCAGTCCCCACATCCTGTTTCTCACCCTCCTACCCATCTAGATTGTAAGTTCCCATGGGAGCAGGCTCCCAATTCCCACTGTATTTGTTTGTTAAATTTTGTCTGGTGTCTCATATTGTACTGTTCTTCTATCTTTGTTACCTATGGACAGCGCTGCGGAATCTGTTGGCGCTTTATAAATAAAGAATAATAATAATAATAATAATAGGTAAATAAAGTGGGTATCACTTCCCTGTGTATGATCATGGATAACCAGTCTTTTGTAAGATATGCAACTATTAGGCAAATACAACAGTACAAAATGCAGCATACTCTGTTCTATGCACTGTGTTGGAACCCACACAATATATGCAGCATACTCTGTTGTATGCACCATATTGTATGTATTTGCCTTGGTTTTTCATATACAACAAAAGACTGGTTATCCATATGATATGAGTAAGAAATAGATGTAACGTTGCATTTTGTGTCAGGACGAGTCGGACAGTGATTCAGGAGTCAGGAATCTGATTGGTGGAGCATCCAGACCCAGTGAAAGGGGTTGGGTGCAGATACTCCCCCCCTCCTTCTCTGCATATAAAAAGACAGATTAGGCAAGCAGGAGCCAGCAGTGGTCTGTAAACGCGTGTATAAATCTGTCACTTTGAGGCTTGGGTAGGAGTCTGAAACCAGCACAATGTTAATAAAAAATAAGTAAAACTATACATTGTTACAAAAAAACTCCCAGGTGGACTGTATAAATAGATCATCTGCAAAACAGTTATGCAAAGAAAAAAGTAGTGTATAATGTCCCTTTAAGGTGGAATAGCATGATTATAATAATTATTTTATTTTTTTATTGAGGTTCAGTTCGAGGCATACAAACACATCTATATCAGTATACAATACACAGAAAATTTGTTGCAAAACATATAACCACTATGAAAAGAAATTATACATTACATTTTTATATGTCAACTCTTTTAAGAGAATATATGTATATCTATTGGCTGCCTTTCTAGCTATATACCTCCGCATTGGTGTATGAGGCCACTTATGAATCTCTAATATGGGAAATACAAAGCTGCGGAAGGCAATCTTGATCAAAAGGAGACCACTCTTGGGCAGGGTCGGCTCCAAGGGGGGGCATTAGGGGGCAATGCCCACCCAAATAGAATGCTGTGCCCCCTCAAAAAATATTGATATAATCATACGCTTTAAAAATAATAAATAAAATAATGAATTGTTATGTAATGCTGCATGCTGGGGGCGGAGTTAGCTGCCAAACTGTGAGGTTGCATCACGCATCTGCAAGGAGCTCTGTGTCTTAACCTCTTATTTGGAATTGGAAGTTAGAGACTTTTTGGACTTGTCTTTAACCCTATTAATTTTACCTATCATGAGTTACTCATTTTCTTTAACAACCATAATAAGAATATGATTGTATCATATAAATATAAGTCTATAAATTGCTACCTGTTTCTATCGATGTCTAGAAGATGGGCTTAAGATCACAGTGCACTTTTGAGGCATTGATAGAAGCGATAGCCATTTACAGACATATATATATGATACAATCATATTCTTATAGGTTCACAGTACATAGGTTGTATTAAGTAGCCTGATATCCGTTAGTTATTGTGAAACAGATTAAATCTAATCTACAAAATTACCAGTACCTGAAAACCTAGTATCCTCACTGCTATTGCAAACAAAGGGGTTAATTGCATTTGAGGGTTTGGGGTGCATGGCTGTTTAGGGGACATGATTGAGATTTGAGAATGAGTTTAAGGGTTTTGGATCATGGTCATTAAGGGGTGAATTGCTTTTAAGGAGCTATTGCACTGGGGGTCTCAAGTGTAATGACTCTGTTTTAGTGCACTGCATAGGATTCAGACTTAATTCTTTTACCTAGTGATTTAGCACATATGTTAATAGTGGGGGATAAGCCAGCCAGAAGCTACACTATCCTGCAGAATATGTAGGTCTGCTCTTATTTTGACTCTCATACATGCTTTGTAAATGTGTGCCCCCCTCGTGAAAAAAAAATGCCCCCCATTTCATTTGTTCTGAAGCCGACCCTGCTCTTGGGTCTCAGAAGGGAACCTGTTTTAATTCTCTATTATAATATAGATAACATATATTTACCATTGGACTAAGCAAATGGGTCATGGCTAAGCATGCACTGGTTATTTATTTGGTTCACGTATTAACTGTAGAAGTACTTGTAATATGCACACATATTAAAATGGTTGGAGACAGCTTAGTGTAGTGTGTGGATCAGAAAAGATACGCACTCAAGAAAATGATCAAACTCTAGGCGAATATGTAACGTGGATATCAACAAAGGATATAAGTAAAATATATATGCTAAGAGTCGTCCTGTCTGTGAGGGCATTCAATGCCACTTATAATCTGAAAATATTAACCTTATCCTATGAACAATACCTCAGAGGGCTAGCAATAAGCTATTTAACATATGTATCTATCTTCAACTGACTATAAATAACTATATAATCCACATGGAAGGAATACTCATCTACCTAGGCAGAAAACCATTTGCATGCTGGTACAGTCATTTAAGCTCATCAGGTCATATAGTCCCGCCGCTAAGGCCACTAGCAGCGGAGCTTATATTCTAGTGGATAAGTAGCAGGAGTGGATTCTGTTTACTAAACTGAAATAAAATGAATTTCCTCTGTAGGCTATGTCCTAGTATAATATAGTGAGCAAACGTCATTGTTCACATACATGGCATATCTCACATGCTATTATTAATTTATGAGGACCTGCAAGATATATACTAGGTTAGTTATACAAATAAAATAGAGAATTTTTAAAATAATCCTAAACATAGGAATCTATGGGGCATATGTATCAAGCTCCGTATCATATGTATCAAGCTTGCCAGAAACAGCAGTTATGAAGCAGCGGTCACAAAGACCGCTGCTCCATAACCTGTCCGCCTGCTCTGAGCAGGCGGACAGACATCGCCGGAAATCAACCCGATCGAGTACGATCGGGTTGATTGACACCCCCTGCTGGCGGCCTATTGGCCGCGAGTCTGCAGGGGGCGGCGTTGCACAAGCAGCTCTTGTGAGCTGCTGGTGCAATGCTGAATACGGCGAGCGTATTGCTTGCCGTATTCAGCGAGGTCTGTCGGACCTGATTCGCTCTGTCGGATCAGGTCTGACAGACCTTCATAACTAGTGGCCTATATCTGTACATAAATAAACACTTAAATGCTAACAACTCCAGAGCACCTCATTTAACGTATATGTATAAGAGGAACCAGGTAATTGTAGAATTACTATGTTGAAAAATTTCTTTGGAACAGCAAACTTCAGAAAATCAGCTGTTATAAAGTGTTATAAAGTATAAAGTGTTATAAGGTACGTGGAGATATATACTACCAGACAAGGGTATCACATCAGTGGCCATCATAAAATCCTATGTCTGCAGCATAGTATATAAAGTTTATGTTAAGCTGGCAATAATAAAATAAACACCTCCACCATATACTCCACTAGGAATGTACAGCAGGGCATCGGCACGGCTGAACATCGGATAGCAATCTTCATCCTACACCGAACCGCTAGGCTAAATAGTTTCCAGTGGCTATGAACACATTCCTAATCCTCATGTTCTCAAGCAGTCCTGGCCGTCCAGGTGTATCGCACCACATATAGTGTGTCCACTGCGTCACCCGAGATTCTAATTTGAGTTTCTGGTTGCCGTTAGAGGAACTGGTCTGGTAGGAAATATCACACAGCCACACTTAGATCTGTCAGCTGTACCGCATGGCTCACATGTAATATTCCATCAACCAATCAGAATATTCCTACCTTAATTCCGATTGGCTGATAGAATCCTATCAGCCAATCGGAATTCGAGGGACGCCATCTTGGATGACGTCATTTAAAGGAAACGTCATTCATCGTTCAGTCGTCGGCCAGGATGGATGTTCCACGTTGGAGGTCTTCAGGATGCTGCCGCTCCGCTCCGGATGGATGACGATAGAAGATCCCGCTTGGATGAAGACTTCAATCGGATGGAAGACCTCTTCTGCCCCGCTTGGATGAAGACTTCTACCGGATGGAGGACCTCTTCTTGCTCCGCTTGGATGAAGAATTTGGCTTGGCTGGGTGAAGACGACTCAAGGTAGGGAGATCTTCAGGGGCTTAGTGTTAGGTTTATTTAAGGGGGGTTTGGGTTAGATTAGGGGTATGTGGGTGGTGGGTTGTAATGTTGGGGGGGGTATTGTATGTTTTTTTTTACAGGCAAAAGAGCTGAACTTCTTGGGGCATGCCCCTCAAAGGGCCCTGTTCAGGGCTGGTAAGGTAAAAGAGCTTTGAACTTTAGTAATTTAGAATAGGGTAGGGCATTTTTTTATTTTGGGGGGCTTTGTTATTTTATTAGGGGGCTTAGAGTAGGTGTAATTAGTTTAAAATTGTTGTAATATATTTCTAATGTTTGTAAATATTTTTTTATTTTTTGTAACTTAGTTCTTTTTTATTTTTTGTACTTTAGTTAGTTTATTTCATTGTATTTATTTGTTGGAATTGTATTTAATTTATTTATTGATAGTGTAGTGTTAGGTTTAATTGTAGATAATTATAGGTATTTTATTTAATTTATTTATTGATAGTGTAGTGTTAGGTTTAATTGTAACTTAGGATTTATTTTACAGGTAAATTTGTAATTATTTTAACTATTTTAGCTATTAAATAGTTCTTTACTATTTAATAGCTATTGTACCTGGTTAAAATAAATACAAAGTTACCTGTAAAATAAATATAAATCCTAAAATAGCTATAATATAATTATAATTTATATTGTAGCTATATTAGGATTTATTTTATAGGTAAGTATTTAGCTTTAAATAGGAATAATTTATTCAATAAGAGTTAATTAATTTCGTTAGATTAAAATTATATTTAATTTAGGGGGGTGTTAGTGTTAGGGTTAGACTTAGCTTTAGGGGTTAATACATTTATTAGAATAGCGGTGAGCTCCAGTCGGCAGATTAGGGGTTAATAATTGAAGTTAGGTGTCGGCGATATTAGGGAGGGCAGATTAGGGGTTAATACTATTTATTATAGGGTTAGTGAGGCGGATTAGGGGTTAATAACTTTATAATAATAGCGGTGCGGTCCGCTCGGCAGATTAGGGTTAATAAGTGTAGGCAGGTGGAGGCGACATTGTGGGGGGCAGATTAGGGGTTAATAAATATAATATAGGGGTCGGCGGTGTTAGGGGCAGCAGATTAGGGGTACATAGGGATAATGTAAGTAGCGGCGGTTTACGGAGCGGCAGATTAGGGGTTAAAAATAATATACAGGGGTCAGCGATAGCGGGGGGGCAGAATAGGGGTTAATAAGTGTAAGGTTAGGGGTGTTTAGACTCGGGGTACATGTTAGAGTGTTAGGTGCAGACGTAGGAAGTGTTTCCCCATAGCAAACAATGGGGCTGCGTTAGGAGCTGAACGCGGCTTTTTTGCAGGTGTTAGGTTTTTTTTCAGCTCAAACAGCCCCATTGTTTCCTATGGGGGAATCGTGCACAAGCACGTTTTTGAGGCTGGCCGCGTCCGTAAGCAACTCTGGTATCGAGAGTTGCAGTTGCATTAAATATGCTCTACATTCCTTTTTTGGAGCCTAACGCAGCCATTCTGTGGACTCTCAATACCAGAGTTATTTTAAAGATGCGGCCAGAAAAAAGCCAGCGTTAGCTACGCGGGTCGTTACCGACAAAACTCTAAATCTAGCCGTTAGGGTTTATTTTACAGGTAAGTATTTAGTTTAAATAGGAATAATTTATTAAAGTATAGTGTAGTGTTAGGTGTAATTGTAACTTAGGTTAGTTTTTATTTTACAGGTTAATTTCTCTTTATTTTAACTAGGTAGCTATTAAATAGTTAATAACTATTTAATAGCTATTGTACCTAGTTAAAATAAATTGAAAGATGCCTGTAAAATAAATATAAATCCTAAGATAGCTACAATATAATTATTATTTATATTGTAGCTATATTAGGGTTTATTTTATAGGTAAGTATTTAGTTTTAAATAGGATTCATTTAGTTAATAATAGAAATATTATTTAGATTTATTTAATTAATATTTAAGTTAGGGGGGTGTTAGGTTTAGTGTTAGACTTAGGTTTAGGGGTTAATAAATTTATTACAGTGGCGGCAGTGTAGGGGGGGAAGGATAGGGGTTAATACATTTATTATAGGTGGCGACGGTGTAGGGGGGGAAGATTAGGGGTTAATAAGCTTAATATAGGTTGCGGCGGGGTCCGGGAGCGGCGGTTTAGGGGCTAAACTATTTATTTAGTTGCGGCGGGGTCCGGGATCAGCAGGATAGGGGTTAATAACTTTATTATAGAGGGCGGCGGTATAGGGGGGGCAGGATAGGGGTTACTAGGTATAATGTAGGTGGCGGCGGTGTACGGGAGCGGCGGTTTAGGGGTTAATACATTTATAAGAGTTGCAGCGGTGTCTAGGAGCGGCGGTTTAGGGGTTACTAACTTTATTTAGTTGCGGGGGGCTCCGGGGGCGCCGGTATAGGGGGTAGAACAGTGTAGTTTACTGTGAGTGCTTAGTGACAGGCTAGCAATAAAGCTGTCAAAAAGCCGAAGAGCAGCGAGATCGGATGAGTGATAACTCTCACAATCCGCTGCTCATCGCCCCGTACTTGGTGCGCAGCTTTTTGACAGATTTATTGATAACTTAGGCGAAATTTTGCAGGTCCGCGGCGGCGATGGTAGGCGAGCTTAGGCGGGCGTATTGAACCGGCGAAGGCAGTTAAATTAGACGCTTTGATAACTACCCCCCCATAACCGCAGCACTGATTCCACTCATACAAAAAAATCATGCCATCATGTCCCCATAGCGCAATCTTCCAATTACCCACATAGTGCCAGTGAATCATTTCTTTTTTGTAAGTAACTGTGCACCTCAGCTTCAGTCACATGGATTTCTAAAAGCCCAATGTTAGCATTATGTTATTGTGACAAACAGTACATTTAGTATTGCAATTAAAGCATAGTTATCCTTTCACAATACAATGCTAAATAATCTGTGATTACCTTGTATCTAAGGCTTTGAACCAATCCCATTTATCTCAGATGTGTGTGCATACTTGAATTTAGCCAATCAGTGATCACTCACGATTCAACGAGAGTCAGCGCAGTGTTATCTATATCAGGGTTCTTTAAACTTTTCCACCCAAGACCCAGTGCCATGATATTACACATACCTTTGGGACCCAATTTTTAGACTTGGTCTGAACATTTCTTAAGAAATAAACAACATGATAGCTGCAATTTTTGGCAAAGACAAGAGACTAAAATATGTGCATGCTTTTTCCTGATTGTAGTCAAATTTGAAAGCGTTGTAAAACATAATAACACACTCTCATACAACACACACACTCATACAACACACACACTCATACAACACAAACACCACACACTCATACAACAAACACACAATTATACAACACACACAAACACACTTTCATACAACACACATTTTCATGTAACACACATACCATACACACTCTCATACAACACACACACTTTCATATAACACACACTCACCCCATACACTCTCTTACAACACACACATACACACACACTTTCATATAACACACACTCACCCCATACACTCTCTTACAACACACACATACACACACACTTTCATATAACACACACTCACCCCATACACTCTCTTACAACACACACACATACACACACATTTTCATATAACCCACACTCTCTCATACAACACACACACACTTTCATAGAACACACACACTTTCATATTACACGCATACCACACACACACACACTCATACAACACACATACCACACACACTCTCATATAACATACACACCACACACACACACACTCATACAACACCTCACACACTCTCATACACAACACACGCACAGCACACACACAATCTCATACAATACACCACACACACAAGTTGGGACCAAGTACACATGGTGTTGTGACCCAGTAATGGGTCTCGACCTGTGGTTTGAAGAACCCTGATCTATATGGTACACATTAACTAGCTTTTGTCTTGCTGTGAAAAACATATAAAATGCTATTGATTTTAGTTCTTATAAATTATATTAATATAACAATGTTAGTTGTGCAAAGCTGGGGAATGGGTAAAAAAGGCACTATCTTTTTACACAATAAAACATTTGACGTAGACTGTCCCTTTAAACTTTACATTGTACTCAGACAGATATCTCAATGTAAACAACACATTTTGCAGCTATACTGCTTTGGGATCTAATCCCTATATTTTGGATAAGCTTTGCAATGTACAGCATTGTGTGTACAATAACACAGGCTTCCATGATTCTATTGTGCACAGAGCATTATGAAAATGTGTACAGTTCTGCCATTTTTTTTCTTTAGGTAGTGGAATCAAATTAGATGTTTCTATAATATTAATAAAAAATAAATTGCCTGCTTAAAAAAAACAGAAAAATGTGACAATATTTTATAAAGAAATAACAGAAAAATATGTATTTGAAATTGTACAATTCATGATTTTTTACAGGGAGCACAACTATTTTGTTTTGAGAAACCAGTTTTTAACCTGAATAATTAACTAATTTCTGTTCAATATATACTTTCATTATAATATAATTTACACCTATTTCACCTCCAATAATTTGAATATAATTGCATTGAATTGTGAAAGGATAAATATACTTTGTGAGCATTGCAATACTAAGGCCCATATTTATCAAGCTCTGTAGGGAGCTTGAAGGGCCGTGTTTCTGGCGAGTCTTCAGACGCTGCTCCATAACCCTGTCCGCCTGCTCTGAGCAGGCGGACAGGAATCGCCGGAAATCAACCCGATGTTGATTTGACACCTACCTGCTGTCAGCAGGGGGCGGCGTTGCACAAGCAGCTCTTGTGAGCTGCTGGTGCAATGTTAAATGCGGAGAGCGTATTGCACTCCGCATTTAGCGATGTCTTGCGGACCTGATCCGCACTGTCGGATCAGGTCCGCAAGACCTTTGATAAATAGAGGCCCTAATGTACTGTTTGTCACATGACATAATGCTAACATTGACTGAAGCTGAGGTCAACACTTACCAATCTGTCTGTATTGATCCTAACACTGACTGAACTGAAACTGAAAGTAATATTAGCTGGTGCTGTAAGTGGGAGGATTCATGCTTAAAGTGGATTAGCATGATTATAATTTATTATAAATCGTGCTCACAATTTAGCTAAATCGTGCTCACGATTTAGCTAAATTATGCTCACAATTTAGCTAAATCGTGAGCACGATTTAACTAAATCGTGCGCACGATATAGCTAAATTGTGTGCACAATTTAGCCGAATTGTGAGCACGATTTAACTAAATCGTGTGCACGATATAGCTTAATCGTGCGCATGATTTAGCTAAATCATGAGCACGATTTAGCAAAATGTGCTCACGATTTAGCAAAATGTGCTTACGATTTACAAAAAAATCTTGTGTGACACCTCTGGGGCTCCGTACTTTAGTTCACAACACATCTATAAACATTTTGCTAAATTAAATGCAGACTGAGACATAAAACAGTTTGGTTTTGGTTTGCTAACCTGTTCTTGGACTTATATCTCCTCTTTCTTTAGATCTCTAATTTTGAGAAAATTTCAACTTAATCTATTCAAATTACGGTTATTTTAATATAGATTCTAGGAGCCCGATCGTTTCAGGTCCGCCTGAAACGGAAGTTAAGAAGCAGCGGTCATATGACTGCTGCTCCTTAACTTCTCTGCCACCTTTTAGGTGGCGGACTGAAATTATCCTGATCTGATCCGATCAGGATGATTGACATCCCCTGCTAGCGGTCGATTGGTCACCGTTGAGCAGGGGGCGGCATTGCACAAGCATTTCACCAGAAATGCTTGTGCACTGTTAAATGCTGACTGCCTATGCTGTTGGCATTTAGCGAGGTCGAGCAGACATGATTCGCTACAGCGAGTCATGTCTGCTCGCCCTTTATTAAATTTACCCCTAGGAGTCATAACTCCCAACATTTTCAGGTTAGTATTAGGCAGGGACAGGAATCTGGGAGAAGAGCTAGCCACATCTATAGGAGTAATCTACTAGGGGCCAAGGCCAGGTACATTTGGAACATGACATTGGCATAGTCGCGTATGTCATCATCTGAGGCAAGGAAGCCACGGCAAAGCCATGTGGCACCCATTGCGCTTTGCAACAGGAAAACAACAGAACCCCAACTTTACTCTCTGAAGTGAAGTATTGCAGATTACTTGTGTGTGTTAGAATGTGTAATTTATTGTATTTAATAAATCTCTACCAGTTAGGTATGTCTGCTCTAATTACTGCATTCTATCATATTGCGCATTAAAGTCCGCTGCTGGGTGACCCATGATGGAATACAGAGTATATTATTTGTAATACATAAAACAATGGGGTAGATTCCAATCTTGTCAATCATGTTTAATGCCTCTTTATTGGCTCCCTGTTTGCTTTTTCAACATTGGAGTAATAACAGTGGAACCTATAAAACTATTTTCGTATTGGAAATATATTGGATCACATATTGGAAACCACCCATACAATGCATGGACAACATGGACTTCAGCAATCACAATCAAACCAACAGTAAGTTGTCGACCAAATATTGAAAAAATTTCAACAGCCAAAGGCACTTGAGAAAATCTTGCCTTTTTGACACATTTTTTGAGTATTAAATTCTATCTCCTTTCGCGTATGAAATACACCCTGAAATGGTCAGTGTATATTCATCAGTATTGTGTAGTCTGGTGGTAGTGAACAGGATAGAAATTTAAATTTGCTTTTTTTAAACAGGGCTTTTTTGTGGGGGTTCTCACCAGTACTGAGTACCACCACCTCTGACATCTCATAACAGGTAATATTTGTAATCGTTATGTAACTAATCTAGTTTTTACAAGAGGGGGCTGCGAAATAAATCAAGCATTGTAAATAAATGTGTCCCCTTTGCTTTTCTCAAAGCTACTGAGCAAAATATATCAATCAATAATCAATGAGTATCGGCACCTTTTTCACATAAACAATCAAGAGACAGTAAACAACTTTAGATTTTTATATAAAATATTTAGTCATGCTTAAAATGACATAAAACCCAAAAATTGTATTTCCTGATTAAGGTAGCACATACAATTTTAAACAACTTTCCAGTTAAATTCTATAATCAAATTTGCTTAAAGGGACACTGTAGCCAAAAAAAATCTTTTGTGATTCAGATAGAGCATGCAATTTTAAGCAACGTTCTAATTTACTCCTATTATCAAATTGTCTTCATTTTCTTGTTATGTTTATTTGAAAAGCAAGAATGTAAGTTTAGATGCTGCCCCATTTTAGGTGAACAACCTGGGTTGTCCTTGCTGATTGGACAGCACCTTTAAACAAGTGCTGTCCATGGTTCTGAACCCACAATTTGCTGGCTCCTTAGCTGAGATGCCTTCTTTTCAAATAAAGATTGCAAGAGAATGAAGAAAAATTGATAATAGAAGTAAATTAGAAAGTTTCTTACAATTACATGCTTTATCTGGATCATGAAAGAAAACATTTGGGTTCAGTGTCCCTTTAATTTTCTTGGTATCATTTGTTAAAGGAGCAGCAATGCCCTACTGGTAGCTAACTCAACACATGGGGGCCTATTTATTAAAGCTCTTGCGGACCTGATCCGACAGTGTGGATCAGGTCCGCAAGACCTCGCTGAATGCGGAGAGCAATACGCTCTCCGCATTTAACATTGAACCAGCAGCTCACAAGAGCTGCTGGTGCAACGCTGCCCCCTGCTGACTCGCAGCCAATCGGCCGCCAGCAGGGAGGTGTCAATCAACCTGATCGTACTCGATCAGGTTGATTTCCGGCAATTCCTGTCCGCCTCATCAGAGCAGGTGGAGAGGGTTATGGGGTTTATCTGGGTAAGCTCAGGAGCAGCAAAGGATAACAAGAGAAGGAAGCAAATTAAATAATAGACGTAAATTGAAAAGTTGTTTAAAATGGTATGCTCTGTCTAGAATCACGAATGTCTGAGTATGACTTTACTGTCCCTTTAATAAAATAACTTTGCAATATATTTTTATTATTTATTTTATACCCCTTTTCATGAATTTGAATTTGAAATGTGCCCAGCAGACTTCTCACTCATCTACAAATCTGTCCTTAATTGGTTTTGCCAATAACAACTGCAAAACAATGCATTTCATACTAACATTATGACTGTGACGAGCATTGTTGTCTGCAGACTAAAGCCCAGATTGGCTTTTCCAAATAAGGCAAACAGTGAGTGCACTTTGGCTGTTGATAACCTATTGCAGTATAAAGGATGTTAAAACATTATGATGTATTACTATTTACTGTACTATTTTTGTTTTGACCATAAATATCCACTCTCATGTTAAGTGCACCCATGCATATTATATATCATTTTTTTAAACAGAAAAACAAGGCTTTTTGTGATACCCTGTAACAATAAATAGAAATGTTCTTAAATCATGTCTACACAAGTAGTGTAGCTAAAGAAAAATACCTCAAAATAAGTTAAATATTTTGTGCGGATTCTAGAAATACCTTGTATGTCTAGGTTTCTAAGAAATTTATAGAAATTTAGGCCAAATACTACAAGGATGGAATATTTGGTTTAACACGAACGTTTGAAAAATTTGCTATGAGCAGGCTTTAAGTTTAATAGCAGTCTTTCAAAAACAAAATGTATGCTTACCTCTTAATTAATTTATTTCATGGTGGTGAGAGTCCACAAGCCATATCTCTTGGGATTCAACTTCTCGCCACTAGGAGGAGGCAAAGATTCCCAAAGCTTTAAGAGCACTTCCCACCTCTTTGGTATTCTAGTCTGATGTATAGCCAAAAAAGAAGAAGAAAGGCAGGAAAGAACAAAGTAGGGAAAATGAAGTGCAAACAAAAATTACCGCCAGAAAAATTAATTACGTAACAAAATTGGCGGGTCTAAGCTAAGCATACATTTTGTTTTCTTTCATAAGGTGGTGAGAGTCGACGAGCCATTACTCCTAGGAACTAATAACCAAGCAGTGGAGTCCACCAATAATTTTTCAGTCAAGTAGCTGAAAACATGTAAAATCATATGTATGCAATATTCATATTTAATAAAGTGTTTATGTATTTATGTAAATATTTTGCATTTCAATGTTCTTCACATAGGGGAACATGTTCTAAGTATTTTTAAATATATATCCCTGTATATATCTGTATTTATCTATACCTATATAGATATAGATACCTAAAAAATAGAAATATGTATTTACACAAAAATAGAACATATTTTTCTAAGTGAATAACATTGGAATGTGAAATATTAAAATTTCATGACGGATTAGAACACTTGAGAGAATGCGATCGGGTTTGCGCGTGAGTAAGGGTGTTAGTTTTTTTAATTTTTTTTTTACTTTTAACTTGTAATACCCGACGCACGCAAAAAGATTACTTCTAGCGGAGTTAACGCACGAGCGGGAGCGATAAATAGCGTCTCACTCGTAACCCAGCCCAAATTTGTGTGTTTTCTTATTTGGAGGCAAATGTATTTGAATGCTATTAAAGCAGATTATAATGGAGCAAATGTCTTAAAATCCACTAATACTAGGGTGACACATGAAATGGGATCAATTCACAACTAAACCAGTGCAAGACTAAACTATACAGAATTAGTGCTTTCAATGAATGTGCTATATGACATTTGTTTTTAAGGCATATGAAGATAACAACATTTCCTAGACAAATTGTTTGTGCATGTATTTTAATGGCAGTGGCTGAACTCAGTTTAGTTATTTTGATGAACAAGAAAATATATGATTCCTTCATTGCACTCGGCACATAACATACTCAGTTCAGAATATTTGGCATATAAGGTATTACTTGAATTATTTGATGGACTAACAAAACTCATGCATTCTTTCTTCACAACATTAGGGAAAAGGCAAAAAATAACAGAAAGATTCCAGATTTACAGCCATGAGCCAAAAGATAGCTAGTCCTGTGTAAATGCCGCACATGTCCAACTCATGCATGCCTATTGCGACCACAAGCATTGAAGTTTACAAGAATTTACGAGTATCTTGAACAAAACAACACTGGAACTAACCTTCAGAATCTCTTTAAAGGGACATCAAACTTGTGTTTATGCACATGGGCCTTCTTGGATACTAGACATCAGTTCTGTAATTATCGTTGCACTATTTGGGCTGTTATAACCTAGCAACCGGTGCTAACTTCTGTTCTGTAGTGACTTCCTAACATGTGTGCATTCTTGTGTACTTGGTCTGAGTTTCCTGGCTCTCTGTCATAACCCCTAGACTTTCTACCATTGTGTGGCATGTCCTAGCCTGAGGATTTCATAACTAGGGTTTACACCTGATATCTATAGGAAACAACAGACATCCAGTAAGTGACCATGTGATGGTTATTTGGGCAGTGACTAGACCCCCTGGCCTTGCATTTATTGTAAGCTATATTCCAACATCAAACTACAAATCAAACCCTCATTCCCTAATGCATGTTAGTAATATGCCTGCATCATACATTGTTTCAGTCCCTTCTGCTGTTATTGAAATGCATACCTAGATAGTATCAGGAGCAGCAGTGCTCTACTTGGAGCTAGCTGGCGATTGGTGGTTACATACATATACCTCGACTTCCGGTGGGCGGACCTAGAAGATGGCAGCAGGAACCCTTAGCTCTGCAGAAATCCTCAGCTAATATCTGCAAATCTGCCTTCTTTCTACGCCATCTGCATCTCACTTGACAGGCAAGCTGTCCGTGAACCTTAAGCAGATAGAGGCCTCTCTATCGCTTCTCCCCTGGAAGTCAATTGACTTGACTAAATTAAAGTCCTTGAGGGACTGTTGCCTGATACAGATTCTCCGATATAGCTCCAATGACAGTAACTATGCTAACTGGGGATGACCAGGTACAAGATGTACTCTCTACTCTAAAGACCCTTCTCCTTCCAGGGCTCACTAGACTGGATGCAGCCATGCAGCGCTTACTGTTTGAGACGCAGGCTTCTAAGCCGCCATCTTTGGGGGCTGACCGCCATCACCTTACAGAGCCTCTACAGCGCAGAGATGGTTCGAGTGAAACGCAGGCACCTACAAACCTAGAGCAAGGCAGGCAAGAAGTGGAAACTGCTGCTGGGTTCTTTAAAAAAATGAGTGTACCTATTATCTTGGGCACGCAAATAAACAATAGCTTACAAGATGATATCGCACCACAATATGGAGGACAGCATCTCTGGCGGAAAGATAGTGATCTGCGGAAAACGGCTGTGGCCTCTCCCTCGCTGCATTTGCGAACCTCACGCTGCTACCTTGCCCTATTCAATGAGCTTCTCACTACTCCTTACAGACCCAAAGCTGCTTACAGGAGCAGACGCGATCCCCACATACCCGAAACCGGACAACAGCCCGCCCAAACAACCGGTATGTTGGGAACAAACAGGCTGGTTCAAACACAATTTATTAGAGGGAGTCGGCTGGGCCTCCGCTGTCCTACTGGAGTCGGTTGACGCACGGTCTTACGGAGGTGACGCTGGTGGCACAGTATTAGGCCATATGAGATTTCTCTTCATAGTCACTGCTGGACTTGGCTCTGTTGCAGACGGTTAACACCTATGTGAATCTGAACTCGCAGTGGCACTTGACTCTGGCCCGGTTGGCCACCTGTTTTGTTTAAAACTGTTCTAAATTGTTTTACGGTACCCGCAGCAGAGCCAGGTCTATGTAGACACATGTGTTTATTCCCCTTTTGCGCGCATACGAGTAACATTGTGGACACAGTGGGGATTGTTCAAAACGGGACATTGAATACTGCCACCTATACTAACTTTGAACTACATAATTCTCCTATGCTATATAGACGCTGCAGCTCTCCCAATATTTGCCGCAAAGCTATGTTTATTCAGTCTTGCTTGTATGTGAAACAAATTATATGCATTTCTTGTGTGGGCAGATGGTTTTTAGTTAAAGGCACTGCAATTATTTCTGACAGTTTTTCTGTTTATTGCCAACGTTCACATCGCAGTATGTTTTCTCATTTACTTATTCTATTTTATATATTCAGTCTTGTCAATGTTACAGCCCAGGTTGCTTGTATATATAAACTTGGAATCGTGTCCTTACTCAGATAGTGGATGTACTGCTTGTTAGAAGCATTTTGTTTTTATTATATTCTAACAGCTGACAATTTAGCTATTTTCAATACTATGCTTACCAGCCATATCATTGGGAAGGTGCAGCACATTAGCAAGTTGTTGTTTAGTAGATTTCCACTAACAAGATCCCAATTTTAGGTTACAGTTTATTTGTATCGTACCTTTAGGTGGTTTACATCTCACTCACACAAGTTTACTAACAACATGGCCCCTCCTAATTTTGCTTTTATTGGACATTAATGTGCAGAATATAAGGTTTAAACATTGTACTAACTAGGGGTTGAATTGGTCAATCCAAATGCACCCTGGTAGATTAGAGATTCATCCACATCTATGTGTAATTCAGTAACAAATGGTTATTTATTCTTAACAACATACATTGCCCTATTGATCTCTTGTTATGGTTATCTTATATATGCCCTGATTGCCCCCAGGGAAGTGAAATACGGCAAATATTGCAAACCACATGTGGTGCAATCTATACAAGACAATTCACCCCCATTGTAACTAAGTCTTGCTCATGTTTCTCAGTAAAAGCATACTTGGGCTGACAATACGAATATCGCCAATATCATTCCTCTCAGACATTTCTAGGAAATTAAAACATCTTTGAAAAACCCATTCAACTGTCAAGTTATACAAGTCACTTCACTCTAAATAGACGGGGACCCTCACATATTATATCACACAGTTATATCTTCTAATTTAAATGCTGACCCACTGTTCACTGTAAAATGTTATACAAGGTAACTAAGCTTTTAGTATGACTATCCCACATGGGTCCTGGTTATCCCCAGTGGCGTGATCTTTTGTGCATGTTGTATACTATTTCCAGTACAATCTACACGCGATAGTCGCAATACACCCCCACTGCAAGTTAGCCTTTCCTATTTCTTCTAGAAAAATCATATTTAGGTTGATGGTGTGTATATCGCCAATATCTCTTCCCTCAGATATAGCCAAACAACTAACCCATTCCTGGAATAACCCATTCCAACAATAAGCCATATAAATGATTTATCTCACTCTAAGCGGGTTAGGGCCCTCACATATCACTTTGCACAGTCATATCCTCTTATCTAAGTGCTGGCCCGCTATTTGTGGAGGGTAAACTATTAGACAAGACAACCTATTAATAGAATCAGGCGTGTCTCTCTAAGGAAACTATTATTAATGGAGCTTTGGCAGACCCTCTATCACTTTAAACGCATAAGCTTGTTTATTTCGCATTGCTGGGTGGCATATACGTTATCAGCTCGTCCACATACCTACAAAAGGGAAGACGTACCTATCAAATTTGAAAGTCAACTGGGATTGTGTTTAGAATATGTATTTAGTTTGGATAAGTTGTTTTGTTTATTGTTTGTTTGTTTGTTTGTTTGTCTGTCTGTGTGTCTGTTTAAAGAAAAATTAAGGAACTCAGGTGACCTTATTATGGGTTGCTCAGGTATTTTAATTCTCAGTATATGTTGAAAGCATTACTTCCACTCATAAAAAGTGTATCCCATAACCATGCCAACCTTGAATCTAGTGGAACTGTATATATCTCACATGTTTTAGTAATCTGCACATTTAATGGATCCTGCAGCTCTACAAGTTGTAATAACTCACCCTGTAATGTTATCTCCTTGCATGTGCATTTGACCTAATGGTTGCTCTATGCTCTTCACTGATTTATGTATTGTGACTATATTTGCTTTTGTATTGCACCTGTGTTCCTTGAATAAAAAGAATTTAAACATATGTGTTAAACTGAGTTATATGAAAACAATAGTAAAATAATAAAATGCTCTTAAAGGGATATGAAGCAGCCTGTTGTAATAAAAAAAAAACATTAAGCAGTGTATTTTACCTAATAGAAATTATTGTAATATGTATTATTGACTATTTAAAATGGTTTTTACCTTTTATTTATTTTTTTAAACTTCATTTGTGCAGTGTTCATTACTTCCTGCCACAAGACTAGGGTCTCTACAGAAAGTTTTATCTAGCTTGATGTCATACAAATTCTAGAGTAACATGAGCTGGATTACTATTAAGGCGATTTCTAGATAAACAGGGAGTCCGATTTGCCCATGCTCAGAAGAGGCAGAAAGCAACCTAAGTTGCCAACATGTCAGATCTTATTTCCCTCAGGGCAGTGGCAACGCCGAGAATACTCATTTTGCAAGAAAAAAAGTAGTTTGCTGGGGGGGGGTTTACACAATCTGTTTCTTTTTTATGTTTTCTTTGATTTCACATATTTGTTTACTAAAGGAGCATTGTTTAATGTCCCTTTAAAGGGATACTGAACCCAATTTTTTTTCTTTCATGATTCAGATAGAGCATGCAATTTTAAGCAACTTTCTAATTTACTCCTATTATCATTTTTTCTTCGTTCTCTTGGTATCTTTATTTAAAAAGCAGAAATGTAAGCAAAGGAAACGGCCCATTTTTGTTTCAGAACCCTGGGTAGCACTTGCTGATTGGTGGCTACAATAAGCCTAGGTGCTAAACCAAAAATAGGCCGGCCCCTGAGCTTACATTTCTGCTTTTTCAAATAAAGATACCAAGAAAACAATGAAAATGTGATAATAGGAGTACATTAGAAAGTTGCTTAAAATTGCATGCTCTATCTGAATCATGAAAGAAAGAAAAATTGGGTTTAGTGTCTCTTTAAGCATTTTTTGTACTTTTAAGTCTCTTTATGCACAGTAGCTTTATATGATGTAAAAAAAAAAAACGTTTTACTAGTTCCTTGAAAGCTCAGGCAGCTAAAACAACAAAAACATATATAATGCTTTGTCTAGAATAGCACAAACCTGTGATGTTTGGAGGTAAACAGAAACCACAAAATCTTTAAAGTGAATGTCAATTTTGATGCTAAATTGCCCGGTTTTTAAAAATTCAATTAAAAACAGGGGCACTGTAATTCATCAAAATTTACATTTCACTCCTATTGAGAAAAAATACTTAACTTTTGAACTTGACAGCCGCTGCAGCTTCCTCCGCCCATCACAAAGCCTCTTCCTGGGTCTAAAATGAGGAATCCGGCTTCCCCCAATTAAGGCATTGAATCAGACACTGATTCCCCCGGGGGGGAAAGCCGTGATTGGAGGATGACCTATCCATCATTTCTGACATCAGAAATGGCTTGCAACGACCGGAGGAAGCTGGAGCTGCTGTGAAGATTAAAAGGTAAGTTTTTTTTTCACAACAGGAGTGAAATGTAAATTTTGATTAATTAAAGTGCCCCTGTTTTTAATAAAAATTTAAAAAACCGGGCAAATTAGCATCAAAATTGACATTCACTTTAAGAGACAGAAACTCTCACCATGTAAAAAGATTTCTCCCACCTGTGAAACCTTTAAAAGGATATTATTTAAACAAATAATGATTTTAGACTCTGTCAAGAGATAACCAGGTGAAAAAATGCGGAGAGACTTGTTACACAGCATCTTAATGTTTCTGCTGAAAATGACACTGAAAAATAAATGTTATTATAAAGACAAAAAAAAAACATTTTTTTATTATTTCATGTGACTGGAAATAGCAGAATTTATTTATAAACATGTTTTTTTTAAAAAAGCAATGACTATGGGGTTTGATCGTGCACTTGTTTTCTGGTAGATGATTTCTGCTATTTATGTTTTCTGGTGTTCGCAATCCTAAAATGCTTCTAATGTTAACACCCTAGAAGCTCAGAATTGTTATCTTTAAAATATGAAGGGCTAGAATACAAGTGGAGCACTAATTTTACGTGCGCCCGTAAACAGGCAAATTCTCCTGTTTGCTTGTGCACGATAAATAACCAGCCATTACTAATGGCTGGTTATTGCTACTGCAAGCTCATGATAGCAATTAGCACTCAGGTCAGATCTCTGGTTAATTTTCTAAAAGTGCGCCAAACTACCCTAAAATAAAGAGTCTTTTAGTTTTTGCCTAGTGCAGTCGAGAAAAAGATGCTACTTTTTTAAAAAAAAAAAAACAATAAAACGACTGCCCTAGGCAGTTTTTAGGGGTTAAAAGTGGCAGTGTGGGTTATTAGAAAATATAAAACAGCATTGAAACGTGTCTTTACATTGCGCTCTATGGGAACTGTGTGTTCCCTGTAAATATATATATGTATATGCTTATATATGTGTGTCTGTGTGTTCCCTGTAAATATACTGTATATGTATATGCTTATATACATAAATATTTATGTGTTAATATGTGTATATAAACATATTAACATATAAATATATATGTATATAAGCATATACTTACTGTATATATTTATATTTTCTGCCCATCACTGTGTGACTTACCCCTTTTGCTGTGCAAGTTCTCATGCTGTGTCTCACGGCATGAGAATGAGGCTACCATTAGAGCCTATGGAAGTGCACTTTCATGAGTGCAATGCGAACATGCAATGCGAACGTGAGGTCCCGTTCGCTTTGCACCTAACTCGTAATACCAGCACTGGTATTACTCAGTGGAGCGCAAAATATCGCTTTAGCGAAAGTGAAAATTTACGCTCCACTTATAATCTGGCCCTTAGTGTTTAATGTTTCTTTCTTGACCGACAAAATGGCTATTTGGGGGTTTAGTGATTACAACACAGGTTGAAGGGCCTGTATGTTGATTGATAGTGCGTAGTGATGCTAATCAGTGTCAAGAAATTAACTTGTTCTGCTTAAAAACTATAGAGGTGTGTGTGTATGTCTCGCTAAAGCATTAGAACAAGGGAATTATCTGTATAGTGGGCATGTTTGTGCTAATTTCTATTAGCATAATAGTGTTTATTATTAATGGTTTAACTTAAATTAATTGAGCAGGTAACATGTGTACTGGTTTGGTAAAGTTTCATCCAAAATGGTGGTTAGGGTTGCCAGCTGTGCTTCATACCGGTTGGGTGGTGCCCCAAAAAAGCTCAACCTTTGGCCCCACCTTTGATCCCACAATGCATATTTTCATAACTGAGCAGTCATTTTATCCCCTTGGTTGCCAGTAATATACACTTCAATAGTTTAACTTTTTTGGATACCAGTAACACACGTACACAGTAGTGATTTGGCTCCTTGACTGCCAAGAGAACACACACAACAATTATTTAACACACGTATTATAGTGTAATTTCGTTTTAGGCATGAGAGACCTTTTACATTTAGTGGACACTTAGAGGACTTTAAGTGTCCAGTATTTTTGTAAAGATTTAACTAGACAGCCCCCTAAAATATTGGACTGTCCAGTTGAATACTGGACACCAGGCAACCCTAATGGTTGGGTAATTTCAGAGTCTTACATTAGAAAACTTAATCCCATTAGGAGAACAATACCCCCTCCAGACAGGCTGGTGCCTTCATAGAGGCCATAGGAACATAGAGATCCCCACAATAGATAGGTCGTAGTTTCATGGTGGTCCTGAGGAAGCGGAGAATATTCCAGGGTAGCATTGGAGAGCTTCGGGACCCCAGATGTCACAGTCCAAAAAGCAACAGGATCAGCGGCAGCCTGGCAAAGGTACTCAGGAACAGTCCAAGGTGGGGGTGTCAAAAACCCAAGGTCCTGAAGGAGCTCCCTCTTAGTAATCACCCCAACCCATGCATATTGAATGTATGATAAGTCCTCAAAAGTTCTAGAGAAATGGGTTTCCGGAGCGAATAATTCCATAAGATTCCGGCTGGGACCTGGCAACGCGGAAAGGGGGGTAAAGCGCGGTAGCGATCAGCTCTTTCATTGCAAAGTTCAATTACTGCAACAAACAAAGGGGACTGGTAGAAAGCATAACAATCCAACTGGGGAAAGGATCGTCCTTGCAGCCTGGTATTCATAGCCATCACAACACCTGATGACAGAGTGGAGAGGATCAAGGAGAACCCGCCCAGAGTAAGACCACCAGATCACCCCTCTAGGCTGGTATATGCCACTGGTCCGTGACAAGCAATAAAAATATTTTCTGGCAAATTTCAAAGTAAATCCAGTTTTTCCTCAGACCGTATGTGATAGCCATCAGCCAATCAAAGGATGCATTACCTGTGCACTACTGCACACATTCTCAGTAGGGGCTGGAGTCTAAGAAAGTGTGCATAGAAAAATATAATCTATCTGAATAATGAAACTAATTTTGACTTTAGTGACCCTTTAAAGGGATATTAAATAGTGCTCCTTTGGTAAAAGCAAATTTGTTAAATGAAAGTAAACATAAAAAGAAACAGATTGTGTAAAAAAGTAGCAAACAACTTACTTGTTTTCTTTCAAAATTAGCACTTACAGTTTCTCACTGTAGCCCCTGCCCCCAGCGTGATTAGAGTGAAGACGTTTTTTAAACTTAAGTTTCATTCTGGCAGTTATAAAAATTAGCAAATCTGACTCCCTGTTTATCTAGTCTATTCACTTAATACTAAACCAATTCTGAACTATTTATGACATCATGCTAAATAAGCTTGCTGTAGAGACCACAGTCTCCTTGTAGGGCTGTGACAGGAAGTAATAGACACAGGAAAAATGAACTTTAAAAAAATAAAATAAAAGGTAAAATGAATAATACATATTGCAATCATTTCTTTTAAGTATATATCACTGCTTAGTGTTTTTATTTACAACAATGAAACAGACTGTTTAATATCCCTTTAAGTATCGCAAATTTAGATTGTGATCAGAAAAATAGGCCTGGAACATAAGTATAGTTCCATTTTTCACTCAAACAATAATGAAAATGTGCTGCAGATAAACAATAGAAAAAAGGCTGATTGTGATCGCGTCAACATTGAAGACAGTGCATCACCAGACATTAACATGCTGATCATTATGAAATTATAGATTGAGTTCAACACCATATTTATATGCAAGCACATTAGAACATTTTCTTTTTACACTTTTATGTCCATTTAATACTGTGATTAGCATCTCAAGATAAGTAGGTAAGTATTATGCTACAAAATACATTTGTAAGTAATCTCCATAGACTGTACCTGTGCGCATTCAGATCTGATCACATGATAAAGAGGCTATGCAGTATTTTTTCAACACAAAAAACTAAAATGAAAAAATAGGATGCGCCTCATAGGGTAGACCAGCTGAACACAGGTAAAAATAGGGACGCAGAAATAGGTCCAACTCACATGCAACTTCGGTATTCCAGGTAGGCAAGCAGGGCACCATTGACATAGGAGTAAAAAATCAGTAGATGTTTAAAAATATTTTTTTTATTAAAACATAAATATAAAAACTCGTTTCTCGGTGTCCCAGCAACATTTCATCAGGCTATAATCATAAACAAACTCTGCTGCTTATTTAAAAAACAATTGGCCAATCCTAGGTCGAAGGCAGTGACAGTCAACGCCCACAGTGACACACCGAGAAACGCGTTGCTTTATATCTGTTTTAATAAACAGTTTTTATTAAACATCTGCTGCTTTTTTACTCTCGTGTGAGTGGATGGTTCTCTGCTTGCCCACCTGGAATACCAAAGTTACGGTCTCGTTCCTATTGGTATGCCCTGTATATTGCTCTCAAATGAGCTGAAACTATTTTATCCCCTTTACTTCTACCAAAAATAAAGCAGTGATTTGATCAACGAGCTACCTGAATACACGCAAGATAGTAACAGTACCCTCCTGGCCACTTGAGATAGAAAATTTAGTCACGGGAGCTCAAAACGCCATGAGGAAATCTCATGTAATAGTCAACATGTTGCAATCATATGGCACCAGTTATAACCAGTAATTCATACTGTGTAGTATATCCTATAGCCTTTAGTTTCATGTTTACTGCTTTACAATGAATTTGTCTCCAATTACAGTAGCTTGTATTGACTTTTTAAATAGAGTAAAATGTGAATATGGTTAGAGGAATGCATTGCTAATGGATATATATTATATAAACATATAGTAAAATCCGCACTCTTGTGTAAAGTAAATATATCCACCATGGTGCAAGAACAAGTATCAAAAAATCTTCATTGAAAAAGGTACACACTCGCAGGGTTTATCAAGTTCAACCTGCAAAGGGTATAAACACATACTAGAAGTTCCGCTTGGAGTGTGTAGAGCACTGCTGGTCTTGACCAGAAACTGCCGCTGACCCAGCAGTGATCAGCAGTGCTAGTTACCCATCTGTATTTTTTTTAATTATTGGAGCAGCATTAGCCAAGAACCCAAATTAAGCTTACATACTTATTGCTAAGAAAAAGAAAAACTAAAACAATGTTAGATACATACTTATTGGCTGACACCAGAATGAATTAACTGACAAGGACACTGCTAAATTTGAAAAGTGCAAATCTAAGCTTTCGAAATCCTTTCTAGCATGCATAAAAGACTTTCTGAAATGCAAAATAGACTTTCCCTCCTATAGAGTAACAAATCAACTATGGGGCAGATTTACTAAGCAGTGGATGCTGCTTATTCCGTGCGAGCCTTTCCGGCTTGCCGAAAACAGAAGTTAGGAAGCCCTGCTACTGAACTCATCTGCCACCTCTGAGGTGGCGGACTGCAATCATCCCAATACAATCAGGATGATTGACACCCCTTCTAGCGGCTGAATGGGTGTGAATGTGCAGGGGGCAGCATTGCACAAGCATATGCTGTCGACATTTAGAAATACAGGGGGGACATGACCCCTATTCCGCCGCTCCCCGCCACCGCCGCCACTAAATAAACTTATTAACCCCTAAACCTCTTCCCACATCACCACCACTAACTAAACCTATTAACCCCTAAACCGTCAGCCCACCACATCACAAAAAACTAAATTAAGCTATTAACCCCTAAACCTAACAAACCCCTAACTTTAAATTAAAATGACAAGATCCCTATCTTAAAATAAATTTAAACTTACCTGTAGAATTAAAATAAACTAATTTTGAAAGATAAATTAACCTACCCTAACTATTAAACTAGCAATTAAATAAAGTAAATTATGTATTAAAAAACCTAACACTACTTAAATTATTTAAATATACAATTAAACATTATTAAAAGTACTAAAGTACAAAAAAAAATAAACGCTAGATAACAAAACATAAAAACACTAAATTACGAAAACAAACAAACCACATTATCAAAATTAAAAAAAATACACTCAATCTAATAGCCCTATCAAAATAAAAAAGCCCCACCAAAATAAAAAAACTAGCCTAAAATAAACTACCAATGGCCGTTAAAAGGGCATTTTGTGGGGCATCGCCCCAAAGATTTCAGCTCTTTTACCTGTAAAAAAAAATACAAACACCTCCAACAGTAAAACCTACCACCCAACCAACCCCCTCAAATAAAAAACCGGCAAGAAGTCTTCATCCGGGCGGCCTCTTCCATCTTCATACACACAGAGAATCATCCAACTGGAGCATCCTCTTCATACAGTCGCCGCCGTAAACTGGAACTTCAATGCAAGTGACACCATCCAAGATGGCGTCCCTTGCATTCCTATTGGTTGAAAGATTTCAATCAGCCAATAGGATTAGAGCTGCTAAAATCCTTTTGGCTGTTCCAATCAGTCAATAGGATTAGAGCTGCTAAAATCTTATTGGCTGTTCCAATCAGCCAATAGGATTAAGCTCTCATCCTATTGGCTGATTGGAACAGCCAACAGGATGAGAGCTCAATCCTATTGGCTGATTGAAACAGGCAATAGGATTTTAGCATCTCTAATCCTATTGGCTAATTGAAATCTTTCAGCCAATAGGAATGCAAGGGACGCCATCTTGGATGGCGTCACTTGCATTGAAGTTCCAGTTTACGGTGGCGACCGTATGAAGAGGATGCTGCGCACAGAAGTCTTCAGGATGGACCTGCTCCATGCTGGCTGGATGAAGATAGAAGATGCTGTCTGGATGAAGACTTCTTGCCGCCAGGATGAGGACTTCTCCGGCTGGATGAAGATGGAAGAGGCCGCCCGGATTAAGACTTCTTGCCGCCTGGATGAGGACTTCTCCGGCTGGATGGATCCTTAAAGCGGGACTTCAAGAACTGTAAGTGTATCGTCGGGGGTTAGTGTTAGGTTTTTAAGGTTTTTTTGGGTGGGTTTTCTTTTTAGATTAGGGTCTGGGCATGTAAAAGAGCTAAATGCCCTTTTAAGGGTAATGCCCATACAAATGCCTTTTTCAGGGCAATGGGGAGCTTAGGTTATTTTATTTGGGGGGTTGGTTGATTGGGTGGTGGGTTTTACTGTTGGGGGGTGTTTGTATTTTTTTTTACAGGTAAAAGAGCTGAAAATGGCCTTTTAAGGGCAATTGGTAGTTTATTGTAGGTTAGGGATTTTTTTATTTTGGGGGGGGGTGCTTTTTATTTTGATAGGGCTATTAGATGGGTAGATAGGTGCAATTCTTTTTTATTTTTGATAATGTGGTTTTTTATTTTTCCTAATTTAGTGTTTGTTTTGTAACTTAGTTTTTTTGTGGTAATTTAGTATATTTAATAATGTTTAATTGTATATTTAATTAATTTGAGTAGGGTTAGGTTTCTTTAATATGTAATTTAGTTTATTTAATTGGTAGTTTAATTTAATTTTAGGATAATAATTAGGGTAGGTTAATTAATAGTTTAAAATAGTTTATTTTAATTAATTCTACAAGTTTAAATGTATGGTTTAGGGTTTAATTGCTTAATTTATTTTATGGCGATGTGGGAGGCGACAGGATTTAGGGGTTAATACGTTTATTTAGTTGGAAGCGGCAGAATAGGGGTTAATAACTTTATTTAGGTTTATTTAGGGCCAGATTAAGTGGCCCGCTAAATTATTTTTTCACTCACACGCTAACTGCTGTTGTTGTTCTTTTTATTTTGAAATATATATTTTTATAAATATGATTTTTTTCTAAAATATATAAATATAAACCTTTATATCTATATAAATATATACAGTTATAGAAATAGATAAATATGGCATATACAGATATAAACAGAAATATCTATTTTAAAAGAAAAAATGTTCTAAGTGAAGAACATAGAAATTTCAAACACAACTTGTTTAAAATGAATAAAAATGGTATTGCATGTTTCAAAATATATAAATATCTGTATGTACATACACAAACATATAAATATATATATATATATTTTTATGACAAATAAATATAAGGTCCCCGCACTTAAAGTATAAAAATGTTTATTCATACAAAAAAAATCATACAAAAAAATGTGTACAAAAAGTCATTTAGAAAAAACATCTCAACAATGTGCAATTCTCAGAAAAAAGTTAAAAGAATCAGACTGGGCGTCCCCAGTCTATTAAAAACCCAGAGACAGCTGGTTCACCAAATAACTTCTACAATATAATTAAGCCACTTCGAGGATATAAAATGGTGTCATATCAAATATACATCTAGGGGCCTATTTATTATGGTGCGAGCGGACATAATCCGATATAGCGTATCAAGTCCGCTGCACATCGATGAATGCCGACAGCATACGCTGTCAGCATTTATGATTGCACCAGCAGTTCTTGTCGACCCCCTCCAATCAGCCGCTAGCAGGGGGTGTCAATCAACCTGATCGTATTTATCTTTAAACCGCTGCTTCATAACTTCTGGAAACACGGGGCATCAAGCTCCATACGAAACTTGATAAATATGCCCCCTAGTATATTCGGATACAAAGTAGTGAATGTTCCCTTTAAAAAGTGCTAGTTATTTGTAGTAATCGGAATGCAGAAAGCCCACTATTATATTTAAGTGTGTCCAAAACTAGGCAACCAACACTTTGATACTGAGAGCCTTGTCCAATTGCTTAAGGAACGGGTCCGAGACAGAGATTTACACTGTGTGCAATCCGATAATGAGCTTTTAATATGTTGTATATGTAGATTAGGCTCTTAAAGAAATCAATTCGCCTAATATATCTCACACGGACCATCATGTCTTAAATATAGGAGGCATCTATCACCCCAAACAATTCCATCAAGTCTGGCACTTCTGATGTTTTTATGTGTTTATATGTGTATATATGTCCATAAATACATATATACACTTTATGTATATCTATGTATCTCTATGTTAAAGTCCTTTGCCTGCCTTTTATTCTAACACGTGAGACCTTATATCTTTGAGCCCTTATAACTTTTTAACACAATATTTTGTTTTTATGACTTTTTGTAGATAGTGTTATTATGAATGTAACTGTGCTTAAATGTCATTTTGATGTGCGTGCTTTGTGCAAGTTTTTAGTTGAGCATAACAGTTAACCAGAGCCCATAGGTCGCGCTCTCCAGAGCCGCAAAAAAACCTTATTGCAGTTAGCGCTCCACTTGTAATCTAGCCATAAGTGTCCATTTTTATGTAATTTAAATACTGGACAATCCAGTTCAATACAAGACACCCTAAGTGCTAATTTTAATCATTGTGATTTACCAAACTAACTTGCATAAAGAAATGAATTGACAGAACTGATATTGTGTAACGTCACTGTCTATAGCTACTGTATAAATATTTTTGTTATTTGCTAACAAATATCTTTGTACTTGATTGACACAAAGCATTTCACTTCACAGTATTGCTAGTGAGTTCAATTTGTCATACTGGATTTAGAGGTGACTTAGAAAAAAAAAACACCTTGGGGTATTTTCAAAACTATTTTTAAAGATGTTTTCTGACAATGCTGGCAGGTTGGTGGTGCAGCAACATACATTTCATACAGTGATGGAATCAAACCTGGGGTGTATTATTGCAGATTTATCACTTCCCCTGGACTTTGAATAAAGGTGAAAAATTTGTGGCGTGATGAACACCTTACTGTTTTCTTTCATACAGGTGGTGAGAGTCCATGATCCATTACTCATGGGAATTACTCTTCTCTAACACTAGGAGGAAGCATAGATTCCCTACCCCAAAAGCTTTATAAAACCCCTCCCACCTCACACATACTTTAGTCTTTACTTTGCCCCGCTGTCAGTGGTTGAAGAATGAATATGTGCGTTTGATTCATCAGAGAGAGGGGTTTTCAGTTTATATTGAGGCCTGATTTCCCCTCAGAGTACAGTGCTTTTCAAAGGGATGTTTATGGGTTATGGTTTATGATTCTTTTTTCACCTTATCAGAAGTTTTTCATAAACCCTCTATAATTGGTTGCAGGGACTTGTCTTTTGCCTCCCTTTATGATCTACAATATACTCCTATTCCATAACCTCTGTTAATATGTTTCATTACTGGTTTGGCCATCTGCTACTTGTTTGTTTGTAGACAAGTGTCTACTGGATAATGCTGATGTAGGGCTTCTTATGCAGTTTCTAAAGCATTGACTGCTCTCCCGCCTTCAAACGAGCGTAAAAGGTCAGTTCAGATTTTACATTTCTACAAGTGCTTCCCTGTTATGTGAACAGTATTTCCCTATGGGATTTCAGCCATGGCCCCCTCAGGTGTCATGGGGCCTTGTTCTGCAGCCTCTTCCTGTGCGATTTAGGTATTTCCCACAGATATCCTCTGCTGTACCCGTATATGCACTGGATGGGCTCTTTCCTGGATACTGCTGCAGCTACGTGCCTGGTAAGCCAGTGGAGATGTGCTTTTGCAGGTAAGTGGCTTACCTTAGTGCACACACAGCCCAGAGGATATGTGTAGGTACTCAGACACAGGTACAACATAGCCAAGGGACTCACCCTGTTTCTCCTCTTGATACTTTTTTGCTTATTTTGCAGGTTCCTGCATACTTTATTATGTATAAAGACATTAAAGATAATACTGAATGGCTTTAATAATTCTCTGCCAGCTCTGTGGAAACATTCACCGAGATTACGAGTTTTGCGGTAACAGGGGTGCGTTGCTAACGCTTAGTTTCAGCTCACCGCTCACCTAAAGTAACGCTGGTATTACAGGTTTTTTAAAACCCGGCGTTAGCCACAAAAAGGTGAACGCAGAGCAGAATTTAGCTCCACATCTCACCTCAATACCAGCGCTGCTTACAGTAGCGGTGAGCTTGCTAAACGTGTTCGTGCACGAATTCCCCATAGGAATCAATGGGGCTGATTCGGCTGAAAAAAAACCTAACACCTGCAATAAAGCAGCGTTCAGCTTCTAACGCAGCCCCATTGATTCCTATGGGGAAATAAAATTTATGTCTACACCTAACACCCTAACATGAACCCCAAGTCTAAATACCCCTAATCTTACACTTATTAACCCCTAATCTGTCGCCCCCGACATCGCCGACACCTCCATTATATTATTAAACCCTAATCTGCCACTCCGGAAAAAAAGCAGCCACCTACATTATACCTCTGAACCCCTAATCTGATGCCCCCAACATCGCCAACACCTACATTATATTTATTAACCCCTAATCTGCCGCCCCCAATGTCGCCGCAAACTAACTACATTTATTAACCCCTAATCTGCCGCCCCCAATGTCGCCGACACTATAATAAAGTTATTAACCCCTAAATCTAAGTCTAACCCTAAGTCTAACCCCCTAACTTAAATATAATTTTAATAAAACGAAATAAAATTACTACAATTAAATAAATTATTCCTATTTAAAACTAAATACTTACCTATAAAATAAACCCTAAGATAGCTACAATATAACTAATAGTTACATTGTAGCTAGCTTAGGATTTATTTTTATTTTACAGGCAACTTTGTATTTATTTTAACTAGGTACAATAGTTATTAAATAGTTATTAACTATTTAATAACTACCTAGTTAAAATAAAGACAAATTTACCTGTAAAATAAACCCTAACCTAAATTACAATTACACCAAACACTACACTTTCATTAAATTAATTACCTAAATTAAAATAAATTAACTACAATTAACTACAATTAAATAAAATAAACTAAAGTACAGAGAAACCCCCCCACACACTAAATTACAGAAACAAGTAAAATAATTACAAGAATTTTAAACTAATTACACCTAATCTAATCCCCCTAATAAAATAAAAAAGCCCCCCAAAATAATAAAAATCCCTACCCTACACTAAATTACAAATAGCCCTTTAAAAGGGATTTTTGCGGGGCATTGTCCCAAAGTAATCAGCTCTATTACCTGTAAAAAAAAAAATACAATACCCCCCAACATTAAAACCCACCACCCACGCACCCAACCCTACTCTAAAACCCACCCAATCCTCCCTTAATAAAACCTAACACTACCCCCTTGAAGATCACCCTACGTTGAGACGTCTTCACCCAGCCGGGCACAAGTGGTCCTCCAGAGGGGCAGAAGTCTTGCTGGTCAGAAGGATATGAATGGAGTACTGCCTCATGATACAGTGTTTTTGCCTCACGGGAAATCTTTCATGGTGATTCGTCTTCTGCCTCCCTTTACAGATCAACATTAAACTCCTATTCCATTACCTTCTGATATGTTTCAGTACTGGTTTGCCTGTCTGCTACTAAGTGGACGAGTGTCTATGGGTAAGTATATTTTGTATTTTTTAATAGACACTCACAGCTATGTTTATGGGCACTTTTAGGATGTTTAAATGTTTAACTACTGTATATAAGTATATGTGTATATATGGCCCTGGGAAAGATACTTACTATTCCCTTGCATTTAATTTTTTTGCACCCAGTGCATTATTATTCGTTGGGTTCACGCTTAAAAGTTTTTTACATGCACATGCAGGGGAGTGTTGAAACTGGCGCATTTATGTGCTTTGGATTTGTGGGACTTTTTTCACACAAGAAGTATGCATCAAGAAATAGGTTGTGTGCCATTATTTACAGTCTTACACCTAAATTACGAGTTTTGCGTTAGAGGCTGTGCGGTGCTAACGAGCAGTTTATGCTCACCGCTCACTTACAGACAGTGCTGGTATTACGGGTTTTTACAAACCAGACAAGAAGTGAGCGTTGAGCAAAATTTTGCTCATTACCGCACTCCAATACCAGCGCTGCTTACGTTAGCGGTGAGCTGGTGTAACATTTACTAGCTGCAGATTTTGTGCTTCTCATTCTCTTTAGAGAAGTTAAAGGGACACTGAACTGCAAAAAAGCAGCGTAAAACTCCTTAACGCAGCCCCATTAATTCCTATGGGGAAATAAAATTTATGTCTACACCTAACACCCTAACATGAACCAGAGTCTAAACACCCCTAATGGTACACTTATTAACCCCTAATTTGCTGCCCCCAATGTCGCCGCCACCTACCTACAATTATTAACCCCTAATCTGCCGCCCTCAACATCGCCGACACCTACATTATAACTATTAACCTCTAATCTGCCATTCGATACACCGCCGCCACCTACATTATACTTATAGACCCCTAATCTGCTGCCCCCAAGATCGCCGCCACCTACATTATATTTATTAACCCCTAATCTGCCACCCCCAACGTCGCCGCCACTATTCTAAATTTATTAACTCCTAAGCCTGTCTAACCCTAACCCTAACCCCCCCTAAAAATTTAAAAAAATCTAAATAAAATTCCTATCATTAACTAAATTATTCCTATTTAAAACTAAATACTTACCTGTAAAATAAACCCTAAGATAGCTACAATATAACTAATAGTTACATTGTAGCTATCTTAGGGTTTACTTTATTTTACAGGCAAGTTTGTATTTATTTTAACTAGGTAGAATAGTTATTAAATAGTTATTAACTATTTAATAAATACCTAGCTAAAATAAATACAAATTTACCTGTAAAATAAAACCTAACCAAAGTTACACTAACTTGCATACGAAGAGAGAAGTGCTCTACCAGGAACGAACAACAGCTCAGTGGCTTGTTCTATGGCGATTTACCACCCGGAAGCAGCCTCTTTTAGACCAGTGTGCTTTTCACAGAAGAAAACTTTCCTGAAGTATATCAGTCTGATCCTGCCAGTAACGTCAGTCCAGCCCCGAAATACCAGGCAATTCTCCTCTGAACAAGGAACATGACAACCCCAGACGATCGTTTCGGCCTCCTATGGGCCTCGTCAGTGAGGTGCAGCCACATTCCTCTAAGCACACTGGGCAAGGAGTCCACGTCTGGTTTCCCCCATCACCCATAGGGAGACTTCCCCAGGGTCATAATAATTTGCATACGAAGAGAGAAGCGCTCTACCAGGAATGAACAACAGCTCAGTGGCTTGTTCTATGGCGATTTACCACCCGGAAGCAGCCTCTTTTAGACCAGTGTGCTTTTCACAGAAGAAAACTTTCCTGAAGTATATCAGTCTGATCCCGCCAGTAAGGTCAGTCCAGCCCCGAAATACCAGGCAATTCTCCTCTGAACAAGGAACATGACAACCCCAGACGATCGTTTCGGCCTCCTATGGGCCTCGTCAGTGAGGTGCAGCCACATTCCTCTAAGCACACTGGGCAAGGAGTCCACGTCTGGTTTCCCCCATCACCCATAGGGAGACTTCCCCAGGGTCATAATAATTTGCATACGAAGAGAGAAGCGCTCTACCAGGAACGAACAACAGCTCAGTGGCTTGTTCTATGGCGATTTACCACCCGGAAGCAGCCTCTTTTAGACCAGTGTGCTTTTCACAGAAGAAAACTTTCCTGAAGTATATCAGTCTGATCCTGCCAGTAAGGTCAGTCCAGCCCCGAAATACCAGGCAATTCTCCTCTGAACAAGGAACATGACAACCCCAGACGATCGTTTCGGCCTCCTATGGGCCTCGTCAGTGAGGTGCAGCCACATTCCTCTAAGCACACTGGGCAAGGAGTCCACGTCTGGTTTCCCCCATCACCCATAGGGAGACTTCCCCAGGGTCATAATAATTTGCATACGAAGAGAGAAGCGCTCTACCAGGAACGAACAACAGCTCAATGGCTTGTTCTATGGCGATTTACCACCCGGAAGCAGCCTCTTTTAGACCAGTGTGCTTTTCACAGAAGAAAACTTTCCTGAAGTATATCAGTCTGATCCTGCCAGTAAGGTCAGTCCAGCCCCGAAATACCAGGCAATTCTCCTCTGAACAAGGAACATGACAACCCCAGATGATCGTTTCAGCCTCCTATGGGCCTCGTCAGTGAGGTGCAGCCACATTCCTCTAAGCACACTGGGCAAGGAGTCCACGTCTGGTTTCCCCCATCACCCATAGGGAGACTTCCCCAGGGTCATAATCATTTGCATACGAAGAGAGAAGCGCTCTACCAGGAACGAACAACAGCTCAGTGGCTTGTTCTATGGCGATTACAAAGAGAGAGTGCTTCTCTCTTTGTATGCAAATTATTATGACCCTGGGGAAGTCTCCCTATGGGTGATGGGGGAAACCAGACGTGGACTCCTTGCCCAGTGTGCTTAGAGGAATGCGGCTGCACCTCACTGACGAGGCCCATAGGAGGCCGAAACGATTGTCTGGGGTTGTCATGTTCCTTGTTCAGAGGAGAATTGCCTAGTATTTCGGGGCTGGACTGACCTTACTTGGCAGGATCAGACTGATATACTTCAGGAAAGTTTTCTTCTGTGAAAAGCACACTGGTCTAAAAGAGGCTGCTTCCGGGTGGTAAATCACCATAGAACAAGCCACTGAGCTGTTGTTCGTTCCTGGTAGAGTGCTTCTCTCTTTGCATGCAAATTATTATGACCCTGGGGAAGTCTGCCTATGGGTGATGGGGGAAACCAGACGTGGACTCCTTGCCCAGTGTGCTTAGAGGAATGTGGCTGCACCTCACTGACGAGGCCCATAGGAGGCCGAAACGATCGTCTGGGGTTGTCATGTTCCTTGTTCAGAGGAGAATTGCCTAGTATTTCGGGGCTGGACTGACCTTACTTGGCAGGATCATACTGATATACTTCAGGAAAGTTTTCTTCTGTGAAAAGCACACTGGTCTAAAGAGGCTGCTTCCGGGTGGTAAATCGCCATAGAACAAGCCACTGAGCTGTTGTTCGTTCCTGGTAGAGTGCTTCTCTCTTTGTATGCTAAGTTACACTAACACCTAACACTACACTATAATTAAATTAATTCCCTAAATTAAATACAATTAAATACAATTAAATAAAATTAGCTAAAGCACAAACAAAACAAACACTAAATTACAGAAAATAATAAACAAATTACAAGATATTTAACCCTTTAAGGACACAGCTTTCAGTTTGCTCAATTGTTTTATGACGGAAAAATTCCGTCATATGTCCTTAAGAGGTTAAACTAATTACACTAATCTAATCCCCCTAAAAAAATAAAAAAGCCCTACCCTACACTAAATTACAAATGCGGGGCATTGCCCCAAAGTAATAAGCTCTTTTACCTGTAAAAAAAATTACAAATCCCCCCCAACATTAAAACCCACCACCCACACAACCAACCCTACTCTAAAACCCACCCAATACCCCCTTAAAAACCTAACACTAACCTCTTGTAGATCACCTTACTGGGAGAAGACTTCTCCTGGCTTTGTTGAGGACTTCAGCCCGGCTGGATGAAGACTTCTCCCGGTAAGGTGATCTTCAAGGGGTTAGTGTTTTAAAGTAGGGTTGGTTGTGTGGGTGGTGGGTTTTAATGTTGGGGGGGATTTCTAATTTTTTTTACAGGTAAAAGAGCTGATTACTTTGGGGCAATGCCCCGCAAAAGGCCCTTTTAAGGGCTATTTGTAATTTAGTGTAGGGTAGGGCTTTTTTTATTTTGTTAGGGGGATTAGATTAGGTGTAATTAGTTTAAAAATCTTGTAATTTGTTTATTATTTTCTATAATTTAGTGTTTGTTTGTTTTTGTACTTTAGCTAATTTTATTTAATTGTATTTAATTGTATTTAATTTAGGAAATTAATTTAATTATAGTGTAGTGTTAGGTGTAATTGTAACTTAGGTTAGGTTTTATTTTACAGGTACTTTTGTATTTATTTTAGCTAGGTAGCTATTAAATAGTTAATAACTATTTACTAACGATTCTACGTAGTTAAAATAAATACAAACTTGCCTGTAAAATAAAAATAAACCCTAAGCTAGCTACAATGTAACTATTAGTTATATTGTAGCTAGCTTAGGGTTTATTTTATAGGTAAGTATTTAGTTCTAAATAGGAATAATTTAGTTAATGATAGGAATATTTATTTTAATTTCTTTTAATTATATTTAAATTAGGGGATGTTAGGTTTAGGGTTAGACTTAGGTTTAGGGGTTAATAACTTTAATATAGTGGCGGCGACGTTGGGGGCGGCAGATTAGGGGTTAATAAATGTAGGTAGGTGGCGGCGATGTTAGGGCCAGCAGATTAGGGTTTAATAATATTTAACTAATGTTTGGGAGGCGGGAGTGCGGCGGTTTAGGGGTTAATATATTTATTATAGTGGCGGCGATGTCCGGTTCGGCAGATTTGGGGTTAAAAAAAATGTTTTAGTGTTTGCGATGTGGGAGGGCCTCGATTTAGGGGTTAATAGGTAGTTTATGGGTGTTAGTGTACTTTTTAGCCCTTTAGTTAAGAGTTTTATGCTACGGCGTTGTAGTGTAAAACTCTTAACTACTGACTTTAAAATGCGGTACCAGTCTTGACAGGAGAGGGTCTACCGCTCACTTTTTGGCAGACTCATAATACCGGCGCTATGCAAGTCCCATTGAAAAAAGAGGATACGCAATTTACGTAAGTGGATTTGCGGTATTTCCAAGTCTGGGCAAAAAAGTGAGCGGTGAGCCTGTAACTTCAAGACTCGTAATACCAGCGGGCGTTAAAAAGCAGCGTTAGGACCGGCCAACGCTGCTTTTTAAGCCTAACGCACAACTCGTAATCTAGTCGTTAGATTTTAAAATTTTAACATGCGGATACGCACACTAGCACATCTTTTTTGCTTTTACATAAGTTTTGAAAATTGTGCACCCTGGCAGTTACTGCTTTCCTAGGCTGCATTGCTTAGTGCTTTAATGTCCATGCAAAGCTTTATATAGGGGGCATATTTTTTCCTTTTCCTCAAAAAGCTTGCATCTAATTTTTTCACTAAAAATGTTTGCAGTAACGCAGCACCAATCTGTCCCTAAATTTACCATAGGAACTGAGTCTACTGAACACCTCTCTACCACAGCTAAGTGTGCTTATTGTAAAACAACTGAAGTAGCTTCTTCAGCTCATTTATGTGACTCATGCTTAGATTTTCTATTGCATACCGATCAGTGGTGAAAAACCTGTTAAAATGCATTCTTAAAGGAACATGAAAACCAATTTTTTTTCTTTCATGATTTAGAAAGAGCATACTATTATAAACAACTTTCTAATTTACTTCTATTATCTAATTTGCTTCATTCTCTTGATATTCTTTGCTGAAAAGCATATCTAGATATGCTTAGTAGCTGCTGATTGGTAGCTGCACATATATGCCTCCTGTGATTGGTTCACTGTGTGCATTGCTATTTCTTCATTAAAGTATATCTAAAGAATGAAGCAAATTAGGTAATAGAAGTAAATTGGAATGTTGTTTCAAATTGTATTCTCTACCTTAATCATGAAAGAAAATGTTTGGGTATAGTGTCCCTTTAAGAGACGGCCTTCAAGGTCTAAGAAATTAGCATATGAACCTTCTAAGTTATGCTTTCAACTAAGAATACCAAGAAAACAAAGAAAAATTGGTGATAAAAGTAAATTGGAAAATTGTTTAAACTTACATGCCCTATCTGAATCATGAAAGTTTTTTTTGGACTAGACTGTCCCTTTAAATTGTGACTTCTTGTCAATTGCCTCTGTTTATTCTAACTGGATTCTGTGATGGGTTAAAACAAGAGAGCTTCTGGTGCAGGAGGAAAAACAATAATGGTGAGGTAGTAACCAATGTGACTGTAGTTGTACCCAACCATTTAATGTATCAAAAACTTGTATTGTGATCAGTCAAACAGCACATGTTATAGGGCAATTAAACGCAAATAAAAATGCCATGCATAGTTAAAGCAAATGCTATCGGCTAGATTACAAGTTTTGTCAGTAAAGACTAGCGTTGCTAACGCTCCCTTTTTTCCCAGCGCTCACTTTAAACAATGCTGATATTACAAGTTTTCTGAATGGCTGCGTTAGCCTCAGAAAAGTGAGCGTTTAGCAAATTTAGTGTCACTTCTATCTGTAATACCAGCGTTGCTTACGGTAGCGGTAAGCTGGCAAAATGTGCTTGTGCACGATCTCCCCATAGGAAACAATGGGGCTGAGCTGGCTGAAAAAAAAACTAACACCTGCAAAAGGATGAAATATCTATTTTTATTTTTCTCTGTGTCTCCATTTATTTAAAGACTGCTGTTAACTTGTAATTCACAAAGCAATTGAAAGCTGTTGCATTGTGTTTTTAATATGTGCTGCTTTTATACAAGTTTATATTAATAAAAGGAGATAATGAGTCATTTAAAAAATATATGTAATTATTGCAGTTGTTAAATGTTTTTAGAAATAATGCCACTGTAAAGTAACTGGTTAAACACATAGTCAAAGGGAGACATTTAAAATTAAACTTTCATGATTTAGGTAGAGCCTGCTATTTTAATAGACTTTTCTAGTTATTTATATTTTGAGAATTAGCATCAACTGTTACTGGCCCCATGTCAGCAAATCAAATTAGTTTTTGAAAGGAACATGAAAGTCATAATTACATTTCCATCATTTAGATAGAAATTGCACAAAAAATAAAAAAATAAATAAACTTTCTATTTTACTTTTATTATTATGTACTTAATTCTTTTGGTATCCTTAAAAAAGCAGCGTTCAGCTCCTAACGCAGCCCCATTGTTTCCTATGGGAAAACACTCTCTAAGTCTACACCTAACACCCTAACATGAACCCCGAGTCTAAACACCCCTAACCTTACACTTATTAACCCCTAATCTGCCGCCCCCGACATCCTCGCCACCTGCATTATATTATTAACCCCTAAACTGCCACTCCGGAGACTGCCGCCACCTACATTATAGCTATGAACCCCTAATCTGCTGCCCCTAACATCGCCGACACCTACATTATATTTATTAACCCCTAATCTGCCGCCCCCAATGTCGCTGCCACCTAACTACAATTATTAACCCCTAATCTGCCGACCGAACATCGCCGCCACTATAATAAATGTATTAACCCCTAAACCACCACATTCCCGCCTTGCTAACACTAGTTAAATGTTATTAGCCCCTAATCTGCCCCCCCCAACGTCGCTGCCACCTATCTACAATTATTAACCCCTAATCTGCCGCCCCCAATGCCGCCGCTACTATATTAAATGTTTTAACTCCTAAACCTAAGTCTAACCCTAACACCCCCCTAACTTAAATCTATTTTTAATAAATCTAAATAAAATTACTATAATTAAATACATTATTCCTATTTAAAAATAAATACTTACCTATAAAATAAACCATAAGATAGCTCATCATCCTTCCGGCGATGAGCGGCTCCATCTTGAAGACCTCCGGCGCAGAACATCCTTCTCGGCCGACAACTACCCGACGAATGGCTGGTCCTTTAAATGACGTCATCCAAGATGGCGTCCCTCAAATTCCGTTTGGCTGATAGGATTCTATCAGCCAATTGGAATTAAGGTAGGAAAAATCCGATTGGTTGATTTAATCAGCCAATTGGATTGAAGTTCAATCCGATTGGCTGACTGGATCAGCCAATAGAATGCGAGGTCAATTCTATTGGCTGATCCAATCAGCCAATTGGATTGAACTTCAGCCAATCGGGATTCGAAGGACGCCATCTTAGATGACGTCATTTAAAGGACCAGCAATTTGTCGGGTAGTCGTCGGCCGAGAAGGATGTTCCGCACCGGAGGTCTTCAAGATGGAGCCGCTCATCGCCGGAAGGATGAAGATAGAAGATGCCGCTTGGATGAAGACTTCTGCTGGATGGAGGACCTCTTCTGCCCCGATCGGATGAAGTACAATATAACTAATAATTACATTGTAGCTATTTTAGGATTTATATTTATTTTACAGGCAACTTTGTATTCATTTTAACTAGGTACAATAGCTATTAAATAGTTAATAAATATTTAATAACTACCTAGTTAAAATAATTACAAAATTACCTGTAAAATAAATCCTAACCTAAGTTACAAATACACCTAACACTACACTATCAATAAATTAATTAAATAAATTAACTACAATTATCTAAAATAAAATACAATTAAATAAACTAAACTATAGTACAAAAAAAACACTAAATTACAAAAAATAAAAAAATATTACAAGAAGTTTAATCTAATTACACCTAATCTAATCCCCCTAATAAAATAAAAAAGCCCCCCAAAATAATAAAATTCCCTATCCTAAACTAAATTACAAATAGCCCTTAAAAGGGCCTTTTGCGGGGCATTGTCCCAAAGTAATCAGTTCTTTTACCAGCCCTTAAAAGGGCTTTTTGCGGGGCATTGCCCCAAAGTAATCATCTCTTTTACCTGTAAAAAAAACAAATACAATACCCCCCCCAACATTACAACCGACCACCTACACACCCCTACTCTAAAACCCACCCGATCCCCACTTAAATAAACCTAACACTACCCCATTGAAGATCACCCTACCTTGAGCCGTCTTCACCCAGCCGGGCCGAACTCTTCATCCGATCCAGGCACAAGTGGTCCTCCAGCCGGGCAGAAGTCTTCATCCGATTGGGGCAGAAGAGGCCCTCCATCCAGCAGAAGTCTTAATCCAAGCGGCATCTTCTATCTTCATCCTTCCGGCGATGAGCGGCTCCATCTTGAAGACCTCCGGCGCGGAACATCCTTCTCGGCCGACAACTACCCGACGAATGGCTGGTCCTTTAAATGACGTCATCCAAGATGGCGTCCCTCGAATTCTGATTGGCTGATAGGATTCTATCAGCCAATCGGAATTAAGGTAGGAAAAATCAGATTGGTTGATTTAATCAGCCAATCGGATTGAAGTTCAATCCGATTGGCTGATTGGATCAGCCAATAGAATGCGAGGTCAATTCTATTGGCTGATCCAATCAGCCAATCGGATTGAACTTCAGTCAATCGGGATTCGAAGGATGCTATCTTGGATGACTTCATTTAAAGGACCAGCCATTTGTCGGGTAGTCGTCGGCCAAGAAGGATGTTCCGCGCCGGAGGTCTTCAAGATGGAGCCGCTCATCGCTGGAAGGATGAAGATAGAAGATGCCGCTTGGATGAAGACTTCTGCTGGATGGAGGACCTCTTCTGCCCCGATCGGATGAAGGGTGGGTTTTAGAGTAGGGGTGTGTGGGTGGTGGGTTGTAATGTTGGGGGGTATTGTATTTGTTTTTTTTACAGGTAAAAGTGCTGATTACTTTGGGGCAATGCCCCGCAAAAAGCCCTTTTAAGGGCTGGTAAAAGAGCTGATTACTTTGTGGCAATGCCCTGCAAAAGGCCCTTGCAAGGGCTATTTGTAATTTAGTTTAGGATAGGGAATTTTATTATTTTGGGGGCTTTTTTATTTTATTAGGGGGATTAGATTAGGTGTAATTAGATTAAACTTCTTGTAATATTTTTTTATTTTTTGTAATTTAGTGGGGGGGGGGTTTGTACTATAGTTTAGTTTATTTAATTGTATTTTATTTGAGATAACTGTAGTTAATTTATTTAATTAATGTATTAATAGTGTAGTGTTAGGTGTATTTGTAGCTTAGGTTAGGATTTATTTTTCAGGTAATTTTGTAATTATTTTAACTAGGTCGTTATTAAATAGTTATTAACTATTTAATAGCTATTGTACCTAGTTAAAATAAATACAAAGTTGCCTGTAAAATAAATATAAATCCTAAAATAGCTACAATGTAATTATTAGTTATATTGTAGCTATCTTATGGTTTATTTTATAGGTAAGTATTTATTTTTAAATAGGAATAATTTATTTAATTATAGTAATTTTATTTAGATTTATTAAAAATAGATTTAAGTTAAGGGGGTGTTAGGGTTAGACTTAGGTTTAGGGGTTAATACATTTAATATAGTAGCGGCAACGTTGGGGGTGGCAGATTAGGGGTTAATAATTGTAGGTAGGTGGCGGCGACGTTGGTGGGGGAAGATTAGGGGTTAATAAAATTTAACTAGTGTTTGCGAGGCGGGAGTGCAGCGGTTTATGGGTTAATACATTTATTATAGTGGCAGCAATGTCCGGTCAGCAGATTAGGGGTTAATAATTGTAGTTAGGTGTCGGCGACATTGGGGGCGGCAGATTAGGGGTTAATAATTATAATGTAGGTGTTGGCGATGTTAGGGGCAGCAGATTAGGGTTCATAGGTATAATGTAGGTGGCGGCGATGTCCGGTCTGTAGATTAGGGGTTAAATAATTTAATTATAGTGTTTGCGATGTGGGGGGCCTCGGTTTAGGGGTTTATAGGTAGTTTATGGGTGTTAGTGTACTTTTTAGCACTGTAGTTAAGAGCTTTATGTTCCGGCGTTAGCCCATAAAACTCTTAACTACTGACTTTTATATGTGGTAGGAGTCTTGGAGGTAGAGGCTGTACCGCTCACTTCTTCCACGACTTGTAATACCAGCGTTAGCAAAATCCCATTAAAAAGATAGGATACGCAATTGACGTAAGGGGATTTGCGGTATGGAAAAGTCGTGGAAGAAAAGTGAGCGGTACACCTGTACCTGCCTGACTCGTAATACCAGCGGGCATTAAAAAGCAGCGTTATAACCCCTTCATGCTGCTGTTTAAAGCTAACGCCGAACTCGCAATCTAGCCGTAAGTGTTTAACCTCTGCTAAAAGATTAAACACATAGGGGGCCAGATTACGAATGAAGCGCAAATTAACAATTCCGCTCAAGCGTTTATTGTGATAGAAGTAACCCGCTCGTCGGGTTGCGCTCATTTTATGAGTTGAAAGTAAACTGTTTTCACTTTCAGGCTAACACGACAAGTGCAAAAATCTAAAGTTATAAGAATATCACGTGCACGTTCATGTACTCCCTTACAGAAGTCAATGAAGAAAAAAGTGGAAAAAAAACACCTCACCCTCGCGCAAACCTGATCAAATATTTTTATTTGCGCTAACCCGACATGAAAATAATAATATTTCACATTCCAATACAAGTAATATGTTCTATTTATTCATAAATACATATTTCTTCATATAGCTGATGGTATTTTGATACAATATATATCTATACCTATATATGTATATATATATATATATATATATATATATATATATATATATATATATATATATATTTAGAAATACTTAGAACATATTCTGCTATGTGAAGAACATTGGAATGCAAAATATTTACAAAAAATACATAGTTAAACATTTATTAGATATGAATATTGGATAAATATGCTTTTACATGTTTTCATCTACTTAACTGCACTTCTATATATGTTTGTATATGTGTACAAATATATTTATGTGTTTATATGTGTATATATGTCTGTAAATATATATATAAACAAATATAAATACATATGTACACACACACACACACATATATATATATATATATATATATATATATATATATATATATATACTTATACATTTTTAAAGATGTATGTATCCAAGTCATTTACCTGCCTTTTTTTCCCTAACATCTGAGATCTCATGGCCCCTATTTAACAAAGGTCTTGCGGACCTGATCCGGCAGTGCGGATCAGGTCCACAAGACCTCGCTAAATGCGGAGAGCAAGAGCTGCTGGTGCAACGCCGCCCCCTGCAGACTCGCGGCCAATCGGCCACCAGCAGGGAGGTGTCAATCAACTCGATCGTACTCAATCGGGTTGAATTGTGGAGATTCCTGTCCGCCTGCTCAGAGCAGGCGGACAGGGTTATGGAGCAGCGGTCTTTGTGACCGCTGATTCATAACTGCTGTTTCTGGTGAGTCTGAAGACTCGCCAGAAACACGGGCCATCAAGCTCCTTTCGGAGCTTGATTGATAGGCCTCCATATCTTTGAGCCCTTATAACTTTTGTGTGCAATATTGTTTTTTAACATGTTTTATTAGATGGTGTTATTATGACTGTAAGTGTTCTTTGTAAGGTATTCAGAGGTTTTTTGTGACTCTTTTTTAGTTTTGTGAAACAGTTAAACAGAGCTCTGAAGTCGTAGTAATCATTCTAGCGTAAATCATGATTGCACTCAATCGTTCTGGTTTACTTTCAACTTGTAATACAAGCGGTTAGCACTACGAGCACAAACACTCGCGATAAACCCCTTAAGTTTGTGTTCCAGTATAAGTCCCACTTGGGACCAACAGATCACTGCTGAACCCCAGTGGAAACTGCTGCCGATCCAATCAGTAGTGTTATTCGAACTGACTGTGATTGCGTTGACATTGAACATGGCGCATCTGCAGCAATTAACATGCCGATAATTATCAAATGATAGATTGTGATCAAATCCAATGTGTTTAATCCCTTCAAGGGCGTACTTAGGTCTTTTGCAATTCAGTTTGTAATTACTGATATAATCTTTGCCCATATATATAAAGCAATGACATTAAAGGGATATTAAACACTTTGAGATGGTAATATAAAATGATACATTTCATATATAAATAAAAGTCTGCAATATACTTTCATTATTTATTTTGTCACCTTTTCCTGTAAATCCATGCTGGCATTGTGAGCATTTCAGTTCCTGTTAGAAATGGAAGTGCAGAACACTGTTAATATACCACACAGCCATTGATTGCACTGTCTGCACACTCAAGTGACCTATGTATAACTGTCCCTAATTGGCCACAGCAGAGAAGGTAACCTAAGTTACAACATGGCAGCTCCCATTGTTTTATAGACACTAAAACATTACACTTATTTTGTCAATATTTATACAGCTAATGAAACTTTAAAAAATACATCTACATGTTATTCTTAAGACTCACTAGTCTTCAGACTCACCAGAAACAGCAGTTATGAAGCAGCGGTCTAAAGACCGCTGCTTCATAACCCTGTCCACCTGCTCTGAGCAGGCGGACAAGAATCGCTACAATGCAACGCGATCGAGTACGATCAGGTTGATTGACACCTCCCTGCTGGCGGCCCATTGGCTGTGAGTCTACAGGGGGCAGCGTTGCACCAGCAGCTCTTGTGAGCTGCTGGTGCAATGCTGAATACAGAGAGCGTATTGCTCTCTGCATTCAGCGATGTCTGTCGGAACTGATCCGCACTGTCGTATCAGGTCCGACAGACATTTGATAATTTGGCCTCTTAGACTAATCTTTTCTTTGACTGCATCATTCTATCTAGTATTTATTTAGTGTTTAACCCTTAACGACCTAGGACGTGCCAGGCCCATCCTCTGGGGTTTGAAGCTTCCAGCAGCTTTTAAGGTATTCCAGTGATGCCTCGATATTGAGGCATCACTGCAATACCTTTTTTGGCACACCGATGCAGAGAGAGACACTCTGTGGCCCTCTCTGCATCGGCCAGTGATGGTGCCGATTGTTGGTGGGTGGGAGCAGCTGCAGGGAGGCAGGTGGACGGCCCATCGCTGGCAATCTGGTCCAAGACTTGCTGCCACTCAGTACACACCAACAACTTTAAGCCACTTATTTTTGGCTCCCTTTTGGAACTTTTATTATATTTCTAAGATACGTAGTGGAGATTCTATATTTGTTATATACACCTTTTGTCCTAAAGGCGCCTAGGATACTGGAAGAAAAAAGAAATAGCACAATCTACTATTGAAGCTACCTATAACAATTGGATCAGGATGTGACTTCCGACCTCTATTACACAGAGGGGAGTCAGATGATGAAAAACCGCCACGAAGCCTTGTAAACCAACTGCCCGACAAGGAGGAACAGAAGTAAACACCTTACAGAAGTTCCCACAGAGGTATTCGTATTTAAGGTATCAGCACAAGATTTATACTCTCCCTCTGGATGCGGACAGGATTGCCGCCGAGAGGAACACCTTAAAGGTACTCTTTTCATTATCCCTCTGGACGCGGTATACCCGCCGAGGGGATTGTGTACTTTCTTATTCTCTATAAGGGGATTGCAGATTAAACCCAATAATTCATATGCATAAAGGCACATCATTCTTCATATTACCCCTCTGGACGCGGTATACCCGCCAAAGGGGATTGTGTACTTTCTTATTCTCTATAAGAGGATTGAAGATTAAACCCAATAATTCATATGCATAAAGGAACATCATTCTTCATATTACCCCTCTGGATGCGGTAAACCCGCCGAGGGGATTGTGAACATTCCTACTATACAAAATAAGGGAACTGTTGATCAATAGAGGTTGACAATAATTTGTTTTTATACATGCACATTAAGCCTGATATGATTACTTTAAACTGATACTACCTAAATATGTTTTTTGGTGTCATATTTAAGCAGATCTTCTGTTTATTTATCTGGTGGAATTTTATTGCATTGCAACATTTTAATTATAAAGTTTCTATATTTGTTTGCAAAAACTGTGGAAATAATTTGGTGGAAACTCACTGCACAGCAAACGTTTCAACTAAAAAGTTACTATAGTTATTTGCAACATTGTGCAAATAAGCCGCAAAGTATTTTCACATTTGTTGAATTGTTCATTGTGATCCTATTTTAGATTGGGAGACGTCCCTATTTTATTAAGAAATTTAAGTTGTACTGTATATATTCCATATATTTCATAATCACATTAAACTGGGTAAAACACCTCTTTTTTAATATACTTCAGTATATCCGTGCTTCTTTTTGCACTGCTAATTCTATTCTTTTCTCGATATTGAGGGATCACTGCAATACCTTTTTTGGCACACCGATACAGAGAGAGCCACTCTGTGGCCCTCACTGCATCGGCCAGTGATGGTGCCATTTGTCGGTGGGTGCGAGCAGCTGCAGGAAGGCAGGTGGGCGGCCCATCGCTGGAAATCTTCCAGCCAGCAGTCGGAAACTATTGTCTGGCGCGCAGGAGCACATGCGGAGGGTGGTGAGTGCGTGCCCGCGATCTGTTACTTTTAAAATTTTAAATTGGTGGGAGAGGGTGGTGGGTGGTGGTTGTGGGTGGTAGAGGAGAGGGGAAATCATTTTTCAAAATAGGTCTGGGAGGGGGTAGGGTATGGAGAGGGGGCAGCTACACTACAGAAAAACAGGTCTGGGAGGGGGTAGGGTATGGAGAGGGGGCAACTACACTACAGAAAAACAGTGGTTAATTTAAAAAAAAAAAAAAAAACATTTAACCCCTTAACGCCCGAGGACGTGCAGGGTACGTCCTCTAAAGGATGTCAGTTAACGACCAAGGACGTACCCTGCACGTCCTCGGTGTGGAAAGCAGCTGGAAGCGATCCTGCTCACTTCCAGCTGCTTTCCGGTTATTGCAGCGATGCCTCAATATCGAGGCATCCTGCAATAACACTGTCTGGCCATCCGATGCAGAGAGAGCCACTCTGTGGCCCTCTCTGCACCGGACATCGATGGCCGGTATCGTTGGTGGGTGGGAGCCGACTTGGGAGGCGGGTGGGCGGCCATCGGTGAGATGCGTAAGGTGGAGGGGGGCGGGATCGGAAGCGGAGCCGACGGGGGCGCGCACGGGGCGGGAGCGGGTGGGAACCGCTACACTACAGAAAAAAAGTTAAAGAAAAGTAAAAAAAAAATTAAATAAACTTTTTTTTTTTAACCATCTAAGGGATCTGGAAGGGGTGGGGGGTTGGTCTTGGGGGGGGGGAAGCTACACTACAGAAAAGGGACATTTTTTATTTAAAAAAAGCATTTTTTTCACTAAACTGGGTACTGGCAGACAGCTGCCAGTACCCAAGATGGTGCACATTAAGTCAGAGGGGGAGGGTTAGAGAGCTGTTTAGTGGGGGATCAGTGAGGTTGGGGGCTAAGGGGGATCCCTACACAGAAGCATATGTAAATATGCTAACAAAAAATGCACAAAAAAGCCCAAATATACCTTTTATTTTAGTACTGGCAGAGTTTCTGCCAGTACTTAAGATGGCGGGGACATTTGTGGGGTAGGGGAGGGAAGAGAGATGTTTGGGAGGGATCAGGGGGTCTGATGTTTCAGGTGGGAGGCTGATCTTTACACTAAAGCTAAAATTAACCCTGCAAGCTCCCTACAAGCTACCTAATTAACCCCTTCACTGCTAGCCATAATACACGTGTGATGCGCAGCGCCATTTAGCAGCATTCTAATTACCAAAAAGCAACTCCAAAGTCATATATGTTTGCTATTTCTGAACAAAGGGGATCCCAGAGAAGCATTTACAACCATTTGTGCCATAATTGCACAAGCTGTTTGTAAATTATTTCAGTGAGAAACCTAAAATTGTGAAAAATTTTATGTTTTTTTTAATTTGATCGCATTTGGCGGTGAAATGGTGGCATGAAATATACCAAAATGGGCCTAGATCAATACTTGGGGTTGTCTACTACACTACACTAAAGCTAAAATTACCCCAAAAAGCTCCTTACATGCTCCCTAATTAACCCCTTCACTGCTGGGCATAATACACGTGTGGTGCGCAGTGGCATTTAGCGGCCTTCTAATTACCAAAAAGCAATGCCAAAGCCATATATGTCTGCTATTTCTGAACAAAGGGGATCCCAGAGAAGAATTTACAACCATTTATGCCATAATTGCACAAGCAGTTTGTAAATAATTTCAGTGAGAAACTGAAAGTTTGTGAAAAAATTTGTGAAAAAGTGAACAATTTTTTGTATTTGATCGCATTTGGCGGTGAAATGGTGGCATGAAATATACCAAAATGGGCCTAGATCAATAATTTGGGATGTCTTCTAAAAAAAAATATATACATGTCAATGGATATTCAGGGATTCCTGAAAGATATTAGTATTCTAATGTAACTAGCGTTAATTTTGAAAAAAAATTGTTTGAAAATAGCAAAGTGCTACTTGTATTTATGGCCCTATAAGTTACAAAAAAAGCAAAGAAGATGTAAACATTGGGTATTTCTAAACTCAGGACAAAATTTAGAAACAATTTAGCATGGGTGTTTTTTGGTGGTTGTAGATATGTAACAGATTTTGGGGTTCAAAGTTAGAAAAAGTGTGTTTTTTTCCATTTTTCCTCATATTTTATAATTTTTTTTATAGTAAATGATAAGATATGATGAAAATAATGGTATTTTTAGAAAGTCCATTTAATGGCGAGAAAAACGGTATATAATATGTGTGGGTACAGTAAATGAGTAAGAGGAAAATTTCAGCTAAACACAAACACCTCAGAAATGTAAAAATAGCCTTGGTCCCAAACGGACAGAAAATGGAAAAGTGCTCTGGTCACTAAGGGGTTAAATGCTAAGAGGGTACTGGCAGACAGCTGCCAGTACCCAAAACGGTGGAAAATAGTTAGTGGGGGGAGGGTTAGAGAGCTCTTTGGGGGGGGGATCAATGAGGTTTGGGGCTAAGGGGGGATCCTACACAGCAGAATATATATAATATATATTTAAATGAAAAAGCCTTTATTTTAGTACTGGCAGACTTTCTGCCAGTACTTAAGATGGCGGAGACAATTGTGGGGTGGGGGAGGGATGAGAGCTGTTTGGGAGGGATCAGGGGGTGGGATAAGTCAGGTGGGAGCCTGATCTCTACACTAAAGCTAAAATTAACCCTTCAAGCTCCCTACAAGCTACTTAATTAACCCTGTCATTGCTGGGCATAATACAAGTGTGTCTGCTATTTCTGAACAAAGGAGATCCCAGAAAAGCATTTACAACCATTTGTGCCATAATTGCACAAGTTGTTTGTAAATAATTTCAGTGAGAAACCCTATCGGCTAGATTACGAGTTGTGCGTTAAGGTAAAAAAGCAGCGTTAACACGTCCTAACGCCGCTTTTTTACGCCCACTGCTATTACGAGTCTTGCAGGTTTAGGAGCACCGCACACTTTTTTGGCCTTACCGCAAACCGACTTACGTAAACTTTGTAAACCCTTTTTTCTATGGGACTTCCATAGCACTGGTATTACGAGTCTGTCCTGGGAGACCAAAAAGTGAGTGGTACACCCTATACCTCCAAGATCCCTAACGCATTCTAAAGTCAGTAGTTATGAGTTTTACACTACAACGCCGTAGCATAAAAGTCATAACTAAAGTGCTAAAAAGTAGACTAACACCCATAAACTACCTATTAAACCCTAAACCGAGGCCCTCCCGCATCGCAAACACTATAATAAAATTATTAACCCCTAATCTGCCACTCCGGACATCGCCGCCACTATAATAAACATATGAACCCCTAAACCTCCGCACTCCCGCCTCGCAAACACTAGTTAAAAATTATTAACCCCTAATCTGCCACCCTTAACATCGCCGCCACCTACATTATACTTATTAACTCTTAATCTGCCGCTCCAGACATCGCCGCAACCTACATTATATTTATTATCCCCTAATCTGCTGCCCCCAACATCGCTGCCACCTACATTACATTTATTAACCCCTAATCTGCTGCCCCCAATGTCGCCACCACTATATTACATTTATTAACCTCTAAACCTAAGTCTAACCCTAACCCTAACACCCCCTAACTTAAATATAATTTAAATAAATCTAAATAAAATTCCTATCATTAACTACATTATTCCTATTTAAAATGAAATACTTACTATGAAGAACAAGGGTTACCCAACCCTGCGCCAGTCACTTATTTAGCACAGAAAGGGTTATCAGACCCCTTCTACTCTCACTAATAGGTCACAATCTAGCCACACCAGGCCAGCTTGTGATTTAGTTCCGTGGGTGCAAGGGTTAACAACACTCCCTAGTCTGTACTAGACGTAAAAGAAATGCCCAAAACTCCCCTTTAATGCCACCCACACAAAACTAACTACAATATCTCAGCTGCCACCACTTAAAATTTATTAAAGGGAAAATCCTAAGGAAAAACCCAGACTTACACATTAACTCTCTGAGTACAATTTAGCAGAAAATAACCTAAATTATACAGTTCTAATATTCCAGTCTCTTCAGTAACGTGGTTCAATTATTAGACAAAGGCCAAACTTAATAAAGGAATTATTTATTATGCCAAAAATATTATGCACAATGCATTATTAATACAAAGTTGTTACAAATAAAATTACACACAGCAAACAGTTATTTAAAATAAAAAAGGAGAAAAACAGATTGAATACTTTACTAGTCTCAAGATCTGTGCCAGGGGCTGGCATGAAGCAATGGTCCTTACTCTGTAGAACAGCTCCCCTTGTAAGAATGACCAATTTCAGTGTTAAAACCCAAGACCCTTATACCTTTTTTCCATAGATCAGGTTGCCTGATCACACCCTCCTGGGCGGGCTAAGAAACCCCCTGTCGTTAAACACATATAGGCATTAGACCAATGTCATTTTATTGACCTCATCAGGATATGGGGGAGAAGCACTGTTGTATCTCTGGAGCTGACAGATTGACTCAATGCATACACAATAACATTTGGAGGAAGGGTTTTAGAAACCATTTATGAGGGGTTCTGGCACATCAAAAAAAACACAAACAAACACAGGACACAATTCTTCTTGAAAAGCAAATAACTGTTTTTAGTTCACAAACTGAACAGAATTTACCCCTTAACAGCTAAATCCTGAGATAATTCGTGACACTTACCTATAAAATAAACCCTAAGCTCGCTACAATATAACTAATAGTTACATTGTAGCTAGCTTAGGGTTTATTTTTATTTTACAGGTAAGTTTGTATTTATTTTAACTAGGTATAATAGTTATTAAATAGTTATTAACTATTTAATAACTACCTAGCTAAAATAAATACAAATTTACCTGTAAAATAAAACCTAACCTAAGTTACACTAACACCTAACACTACACTGCAAATAAATAAATAAATAAATTACCTACATTAAATACAATCAAATAAATTAAATTAGCTAAATCATAAAAAAACCCCCACTAATTTACAGAAAATAAAAAACAAATTACAGATCTTTAAACTAATTACACCTAATCTAAGAGCCCTATCAAAATAACCCCCTCCCCCCCAAATAACAAAAAAACCTAGCCTAAACTACCAATAGCCCTTAAAAGGGCCTTTTGCGGGGCATTGCCACAAAGAAATAATCTCTTTTTCCTGTAAAAAAAAATACAAACACCCCCCCCCCCAACAGTAAAACCCACCACCCACACAACCAACCCCCCAAATAAAATATTAACTAAAAAAACCTAAGCTCCTCATTGCCCTGAAAAGGGCATTTGGATGGGCATTGCCCTTAAAAGGGCATTTAGCTCTATTGCTGCCCAAAGCCCTAACCTAAAAAATAAACCCACCCAATACACCCTTAAAAAAATCCTAACACTAACCACTGAAGATTCACTTACCAGGAGAAGTCTTCATTCAAGCGGCAAGATGTCCTCAATGAAGCCAGCAGAAGTAGTCCTCCAGACGGGCAGAAGTGGTCCTCCATACGGGCAGAAGTCTTCATCCAGACGGCATCTTCTATCTTCATCCTTCCGCCTCTGAGTGGGTCCATCTTCAAGACATCCGGCGCGGAGCATCCTCTTCCAACAACGGCTTATTCGTAATGAATATCTCTTTAAGTGATGTCATCCAAGATGGCGTCCCTTAGATTCCGATTGGCTGATAGAATTCTATCAGCCAATCGGAATTAAGGTAGAAAAAATCCTATTGGCTGATTGCATCAGCCAATAGGATTGAACTTCAATCCTATTGGCTGTTCAAATCAGCCAATAGGGTTGAGCTCGCATTCTATTGGCTGTTCCAATCAGCCAATGGAATGTGAGCTCAATCCCATTGGCTGATCCAATCAGCCAATAGGATTTTTTCTACCTTAATTCCGATTGGCTGATAGAATTCTATCAGCCAATCGGAATCTAAGGGACGCCATCTTGGATGATGTCACTTAAAGAGATATTCATTACGAAGAAGCCGTCATTGGAAGAGGATGCTCCGCGTCGGATGTCTTGAAGATGGACCCGCTCCGCGCCGGAAGGATGAAGATAGATGATGGCGTCTGGATGAAGACTTCTGCCCGTCTGGAGGACCACTTCTGCCCATCTGGAGGACCACTTCTGCCGGCTTTGTTGATGACATCTTGCCGCTTGAATGAAGACCTCTCCCAGTAAGTGAATCTTCGGGGGTTAGTGTTAAGATTTTTTTAAGGGTGTATTGGGTGGGTTTATTTTTTAGGTTAGGGCTTTGGGCAGCAATAGAGCTAAATGCCCTTTTTAGGGCAATGCCCATCCAAATGCCCTTTTCAGGGCAATGGGGAGCTTAGGTTTTTTTAGTTAGTATTTTATTTGGGGGGTTGGTTGTGTGGGTAGTGGGTTTTACTGTTGGGGGGTGTTTGTATTTTTTTTTACAGGAAAAAGAGCTGATTTCTTTGGGGCAATGCCCCACAAAAGTCCCTTTTAAGGGCTATTGGTAGTTTAGTTTAGTTTAGGCTAGGGTTTTTTTATTTTGGGGGGGCTTTTTTATTTTGATAGGGCTCTTAGATTAGTTGTAATTAGTTTAAAGATCTGTAATTTGTTTTTTATTTTCTGTAATTTAGTGTTTGTTTTTTTGTGATTTAGCTAATTTAATTTAATTTATTTAATTGTATTTAATGTAGGTAATTTATTTAATTGTAGTGTAGTGTTAGGTGTTAGTGTAACTTAGGTTAGGTTTTATTTTACAGGTAAATTTGTCTTTATTTTAGCTAGGTAGTTATTAAATAGTTAATAACTATTTAATAACTATTATACCTAGTTAAAATAAATACAAACTTGCCTGTAAAATAAAAATAAACCCTAAGCTAGCTACAATGTAACTATTAGTTATATTGTAGCTAGCTTAGGGGTTATTTTATAGGTAAGTATTTAGTTTTAAATTGGAATAATGTAGTTAATGATAGGAATTTTATTTAGATTTATTTAAATTATATTTAAGTTAGGGGGTGTTAGGGTTAGACTTAGGTTTAGAGGTTAATAAATTTAATATAGTGGCGGCGACGCTGGGGGCGGCAGATTAGGGGTTAATAAATTTAAGTAGGTTGCGGCGACATTGGGGCGGCAGATTAGGGGTTAATAAATATAATATAGGTGTCGGCGATGTTGGGGGCAGCAGATTAGGGGTTAATAAGTATAATGTAGGTGGCGGCCATGTCCGGAGTGGCAGATTAGGGGTTAATAAGAAAAATGTAGGTGTCGGCAATGTCTGGGGCGGCAGATTAGGGGTTAATAAGTGTAAGATTAGGGGTGTTTAGTCTTGGGGTTCATGTTAGGGTGTTAGGTGTAAACATAAAATGTGTTTCCCCATAGGAATCAATGGGGCTGCGTACTGAGTTTTACGATACTTTTTTGCAGGTGTTAGACTTTTTCTCAGCCGCCTCTCCCCATTGATGTCTATGGGGAAATTGTGCACGAGCATGTACGACCAGCTCATCGCTGACTTAAGCAGCGCTGGTATTGGAATGGAGCTCAATTTTGCTCTACGCTCACTTCTTGTCTTTTAACGCCGGGTTTATAAAAATCCGTAACACCAGCGCTGCAGGTAAGTGAGCAGTGAGAAAAAACTGCTCGTTAGCACCGCACAGCTCCTAACGCAAAACTCATAATCTACCCGAATGTTAGTGAAAAAATTTACGATTTTTTTTATTTGATCGAATTTGACGGTGAAATGGTGGAATGAAATATATCAAAATACTTTGGGTTTTCTTCTACAGCTACATTAAAGCTAAAATTAATCCTACAAGCTACCTAATTAACCCCTTCACTGCTGGGCCTAATACAAGTGTGGTGCGCAGCGGCATTTAGCGGCCTTCTAATTACCAAAAAGCAATGCCAAAGACATATATGTCTACTATTTCTGAACAAAGGGGATCCTAGAGAAGCATATACAACCATTTGTGCCATAATTGCACAAGTTGTTTGTAAATAATTTCAGTGAGAAACCTACAATTCGTGAAAAAGTTGGTGAAAAGTGAACGATTTTTTTTATTTGATCGCATTTGGTGATGAAATGGTGGCATGAAATATACCAAAATGAGCCTAGATCAATACTTTCGGTTGTCTACTAAAAAAATATATATACATGTCAAGGGATATTCAGGGATTCCTGAAAGATTTGTGTTCCAATGTAACTATCGCTAATTTGGAGAAAAAATGGTTTGGAAATAGCAAAGTGCTACTTGTATTTATTGCCCTATAACTTACAAAAAAAGTAAAGAACATGTAAACATTGGGTATTTCTAAACTCAGGACAAAATTTAGAAACTATTTAGCATGGGTGTTTTTTGGTGGTTGTAGATGTGTAACAGATTTTGGGGGTCAAAGTTAGAAAAAGTGTGTTTTCTTCCATTTTTTCATCATATTTTATAATAAAAAATTATACTACATTATAAGATATGATGAAAATAATGGTATCTTAGGAAGTCCATTTAATGGCGAGAAAAACAGTATATAATATGTGTGGGTACAGTAAATGAGTAAGAGGAAAATAACAGCTAAACACAAACACTGCAGAAATTTAAAAATAGCCTTGGTCCCAAACGGTCAGAAAATGGAAAAGTGATGTGGCCACTAAGGGGTTAAAAGGCCATGATACCCAAATGTTGAAACACTTAAAAGTGATGCAGCATAGCTGTAAAAAGCTGACTATAAAATATCACCTGAACATCTCTATGTAAAAAAGAAAGATATTTTTCCTCAAAATGTCCTAAGTATTCAAACCCCATTGCAAAGGACTTTAAGCAGCAAATCAGTATGTCTGTCCCGGGACAGGCAAGTGAGTGAGCCTCGTGCACACTTATGTTATTTCCCTATTCAGTTTAAGGAAGTTTACTATGAAATCTCATGAGCGTTAAGTCAAATGTTCATGACCTCAGCACTGCTGATGCCGATTGGCTACTGTTCATTTCTTCATTATTATTTTTTTTACCTGCAGCTGGACAGCAGCTGAAGTATAACTGTTTACATAGCACTTACTCTGGTGAGCTGAGGAAAGTGTGAGGTAAAATATCTTCCTTTTTTACATAAAGATGCTCAGGTGATATTTTCCTGTCAGCTTTTTACAGTTATACTGCATCAGTTTCAAATGATTTAACATATGAGTATTATGTCCCTTTAATGTCCTTTTAAATAAAACGTATTAATGTTTTACAACAATATGGGTGTTCTGCATGTTTCAATAAGGCCTCTCAGGTACCCAAGGGGTTTAATGTAACTATTGTCACCAATGCAACATTGCTGAAATATTTGTTGTAGTTCAGCAATGTTGATACATTCCATTCCATTTTAAGATCACTCCTTAACAATCTGCAATTAAACATAAAAATGCACAAAATATAGTATATCAAAACATATCATATAATGCTCTGTCAGTGGCATAGTTAGGTTTTGTGCTGCCCTAGGCATTCAAAATTCTGCTGCCCTCCCCAGGCCTTTTTTTTAAAGCCATAATATTATTTTTTGGTAAGGGTGGTCAGGGTGTAACATGATAATTTTTTTTTAAAAAAAGTAAATGTTCACTAGGGCTTATAAAACACTTGCATGGGAATGTTAGTTAAAGTGACATGAAACCCAAACATTTTCTTTCATGATTCAGATAGATTATACATTTTTAAAAGATTTTCCAATTTACTTCTGTTAGTAATTTTGCTTCATTCTCTAAGAATCTTTTATTAAAGAAGCAGCAATTCACTCCTGGGAGCTAGCTGAAAACATTTGTAAACCAATGAAAATGGGCAGACAAGTTCAGCCATCTTGATAAAGGCTTCCAATGAAGCTGAAACGCGTAGATGAGACTTGTTGGCATTCTACAAATTCACAAAAAGCTACATATTCACTGATCCCTTGATATAGAGTGCTCTATGAAGAAGAAGGGAGGATATTTTACTTTGGAATCACGCACAGGCATCAGCACAGAGTTTGAAAGCGGAAAGAACTTCCCATGATTGGCTAATCCTAACCCAGGTGAATCACATCGCCACAGCGGTCTGTGAAAGGCACTGGGAGGTGAAAACTAGCCGTTAAAAGTGGTACGTTTGTGGGGTAAGAAACATCTATAGCCATTTTGAACACTATTTGGCACGAAGGAAAACTTCACCGAGTATCTAAAACCACACTGTGGGTTTTTATCAATCCTTATGAACTGATACATCTGTGACTTTTTATACCCGCTGAGAGTGATACTACTGACACACAGTGTTACATTTTAAGGAACTATGTATCCTTCTTTTGGATAATTTGAAACTATTATCAAATAGAGTTTCATTAATACCTATAGAGGAGATTGGCACAATCTGTTTAAATTTTTTACACATGTCCTTTTTCTTAGAGTCTACTTATTTTATAATTATTTGCGCATATAGTTTTAAAGAACCATAGGTTCTAATACCGAATAGATTACTTCAGAACTGCTGGTGCAATAATAAATACCAAGAGCGTATGCTGTCGGCATTTATCGTTTTTCAGCGGACATGATTCGCTACATTGTATCATGTCTGCTCGCACTAAAATAAATATACCCCTATGTATTCAAATGAATGAGAATAACAGAGTGAGGGACTGTCCCTGAGTGACAAGAGGTCACAAATTAAGGCTGGAAGAAAGGAGATTTAATCTCCTGCAAGTGAAACATTTTTTTACTGTAGTTAATGCCAATACCTTACATACATTTAAAAATGCTTTGGATACATTTCTGGCTAGAAACAAAATTCAGGGATATGATTGCTTGTGTTAAATGGGTCAACTTTTAGTGGGATTAATTTAAACTCAACTGTAGCTTTTTTGTAAGTATATTAGATTTGTATAAGTTGAACTTGATGGACTTCGGTCTACTATATTACTATCTTACTGTGAAATGTTACATATTTTTTAGATATTTTTTTTTAATGAATTATAAATAAATTATAAAATATCTTGGACTGGCTCTCATTCTGACTATCGCCTCTCCCTATTCTTTGCTGTAGTTTGGCGATGTATAGAGCAGTACCGGCCACTCTGGATGTAGTATACTATTGAATGTTAACAACATCTAGCGAAAGATGAACATTCAGTCACAGTTCATCTGCAGTTCATATTGGTACAATTCTGACCCTCTGGCTTTGGTTTCACTCAGGAGTGAACTTTTGTTATTTTTAGGCTGTGCAGCTACCTGGGGGAAAGAAGGAAAAAACATCTCTTTTGGAGGTGGATCAGATAACAGATACAATGAAAGATGATACCATTTATTAAATTACAAATACTTGAAGATCAGTTTTTAAAAGAAAGAAAAATGTAGTACGAGTGAATTCTGCAAATTTTAAATGTTCATTTACATATGATTTACATTTACTATCACATTACTATCACATTACTATCACATTACTCTCACATTACTCTCACATTACTCTCACATTACGATCACATTAAAGGGACAGTAAACACCTTACAAGACATTTCTTTTGCACTGCTACAGAATAACATATCAGAATAGCATATCAAGTAGTTCTTAAAACAGAAAGAGACAGATGCGCCACATGGCCCAATATTGTTTGTTCAACACAATAATTATGGTCTAGTCGTGCCAGTATAAACTCACAATTTGGAAAGCACTTCAGTTAGTGCAATAGAAGCAGTCTGGGATCAATCACAGTCACCCAGCAGACTGACCTCTAGGGTAGAAAGGAATAATCTGTAGTGGAAATATAAAGAGACACAGGGGTGCCTATATGGCCTAGTACAGTTTGGTCCCAAGATATATTACTCTATTTAAGTAATATACTCACAATTGGTAAAGCATCTCCAGTGATGCAAATCAGGCAGGATGGGATCAATACAGTCACCCAACAGACTATGACAGGGTTCCCACAGGAAGCAAACAGCAAAGGTCCCAATGAAGGCCAATGTTTGGTCCAAATAATGCACAAGAGCAAGTGTTTTATAAAAAAAGTAATATTTACTATATAAAAACAAGTAAAGCCTGATGAAACAGCCTGTGTGCTGAGAAACGCGTCGCTTGTTTTTACTTGTTTTTATATAGTAAATATTACTTTTTTTATAAAACACTTGCTCTTGTGCATTATTTGGACCAAACCTTGGCCTTCATTGGGACCTTTGCTGTTTGCTTCCTGTGGGAACCCTGTCATAGTCTGTTGGGTGACTGTATTGATCCCATCCTGCCTGATTTGCATCACTGGAGATGCTTTACCAATTGTGAGTATATTACTTAAATAGAGTAATATATCTTGGGACCAAACTGTACTAGGCCATATAGGCACCCCTGTGTCTCTTTATATTTCCACTACAGATTATTCCTTTCTACCCTAGAGGTCGGTCTGCTGGGTGACTGTGATTGATCCCAGACTGCTTCTATTGCACTAACTGAAGTGCTTTCCAAATTGTGAGTTTATACTGGCACGACTAGACCATAATTATTGTGTTGAACAAACAATATTGGGCCATGTGGCGCATCTGTCTCTTTCTGTTTTGTAGATCATCCCTATAGGATCCAGGCCGGGTTCTCTACAGATTGCTGCCTAAAGATTACCCTCTATTTCCACTCCTCAGAGACATTTTATTTGTATACTTGGAATTATTGAAGCATTACCTATTGTTTTTATTTATGTGCGATATTTAGTACAATAACTGATTTAAAGTATTAATTTAATTGATCTATCGTTCATTTTATACCCACTAGGTCTGATATATTGTTATCATTTAGGGCGCCCCCTATTATATAGGAATAGTTCTTAAAACTAATTAACATCTTTTTGCTGCAATAATTATTCAATAGCCAAACTTCGCCCATCTTTTGCCAATCTGGAATTTAGTCTGCAGACAACAAGGCTAACAATTGTCATAAAGTTAATATTTATATGTAAATAGTTAAATTGCCTGATTTATCAGCTGATACCAGAAGTGCAGAGAAGGAATAAACTGTATAATAATCAGTATCCAGAGGTCAAAGTCAAAACCAGGTATCAAAGCAGAGGGATAAAACAGGTAAGTTCATAAGCTTGTAAATCAGTCCTTAGGGTACGTATATCTCAATAGCAGAGTAAAGCAGGTAGAGTGGTCCAGAAAATTTGCCAAGCTCAAGATCAGAGTAGCAGGCCGGGAACATAAACGCTTTGGTCTCCATACAGAAATAACCAAGCACTGAATGGGAATCAGAAATGGGTTTATAACACCTGACATTGTCTTGTCACCAAAAACAAGGCTAGAGGTAATTTCTGAAAAGAGGAAATAGCACACAGTAACTTAGTAAAAGTCCAGGTACAAACATGAACAACAACCAAGGAGCCGGCCTCGCTAATCTGAAGCAATTTAGCACAACCCCTGGCTCCTGAAGTGGCAGACTCATCCTTTTCAGCGCCCTAGTCCAACCAAGACCCCGGAATCAGGGGCGGAACTGCCAGGGGTGCAGAGTTCGCAACTGCAACCAGGCACCCGAGGGGGGGGCACCTTCAGAAAAAAACAAAACTTTTTTTTGTCAATAAAAAATGTTGACCTGCTGCTGCCTGCACTGATATCATGTGAGTGTGACATGATGCTTCACTAGTGTCTCTGTCTCTGACTACAGGGGTTAGTGTTTCTGTTTTACCCATTTGCCGCGCCACGCCCGGAATTTAGCTAACTTCCATCATGATCCCAGACTCTGAGACTCTGAGCCCATGTATGTGTGTATGTATGTATGTTTGTTTAACCAGCAAATTACAGACCTTGTTACTATAGCATGGGGGGCGGGGGTAAACAATGTCACTATACAGTATCACTATATACAGTACGAGGGGGCTGGACCATGTCACTGCCTACTGTGGTCACTATATGAAGTACTGGGGAGGGGAGGGTCAGAAAAGACATCTCACCGGCAGAAAACAGACTGTGTCACTAACTCACTATATACAGTGATGGTGGATTAAACAGTAATGGGGGTCAGACCATCTCATAGACTGTGGGCACAGGGTACCCCCTTTTGCAGACATTTAATCTGATTCACAATTTTTTTCCGGTGTTAAATGTTATTAAAAAAAGATATGTATCAAATTCACATATTTTTGGGATGGGTGGGGGGGCCTTCTTAGATTCTTGCACCTGGGCCCTGTGGTTTCTAGTTATGCCTCTGCCCGGAATAGTGCGGCCCTTAGCGTGTTGCAAAGCTGAACGTGCTTATACACAGCGCTGCAGCATTTGCTCTGTAAATACAGTTCGAATTAAAGTCTTTACAGTATAAAATACATTGTTTTGCAGTTGCTGTTTGATAAAACCCATTAGGGATAGATATGTAGCAATGTTAGCCTTGAGAAGTCAGCAGGATGTATATCAAGTTTTGAGAATTAAAAATTGCTTAATGTTCCGAACTAAAATATATGAAAAAGGAACAAAATAAATAATGAACGTATATTGCAGTGTAGTTTCCCTATGCATAACTAAACATTTTAAACAAAAATCTCAAGGTGGTAATTGTCTCTTTAATTGGCTATAGCAAAGGAGATACTGAAAGGATATGTCCCTGACCTTAAAAAATAATGCAAGCTTGGCTAAAAAATTACAGTATATTTAAAGGGACACTGAACCTAATTTGTTTCTTTTGTGATTCAGATAGAGCATGCAATTTTAAGCAACTTTCTAATTTACTCCTATTATCAATTTTTCTACGTTCACTTGCTATCTTTATTTGAAAAAGAAGGCATCTAAGCTTCTTTTTTTGGTTTAGAACTCTGGACAGCACTTTTTATTGGTGGATGAATTTATCCACCAATCAACCAGAACAACCCAGGTTGTTCACCAAAAATGGGCCGGCATCTAAACTTACATTCTTGCATTTCAAATAAAGATACCAAGAGAATGAAGTCAATTTGATAATAGGAGTAAATTAGAAAGTTGCTTAAAATTTCATGCTCTATCTGAATCACAAAATAAAAAAATTGGGTTCAGTGTCCCTTTAAGTAAATTTTAGTATCTGCAAAAAAATGTCATTAAAGGGGCAGTAAAGTCAAAATAAAACTTAAATTGACTGGAAGCTTTCCAAATTACTTCTTTTATCAATGTTGCTTTGTTCTCTTGGTACTTTTTTTTAAAAGAATAATCTAAGATGAGCTCAGGAGTGTGCACGTCTCTATAGCCATCTGGCAGCAGTGCTTGCAACATTGTTTATTGCAGTGTTCTACAATGTTGCAAATTCTGGTGCTATAGACTGCTAAAAACACGTGCACACTCCTAAAGCTCCTATCAGTCTATCTAGGTTTATGCTTCAACAAAGGATAACAAAAGAACACAGCAAAATTGATAATTAGGTGCCGATTTATCAAATGTCTGTCCAACATGATCCACTCAGCTCTGGTGAACTGCTTGTGCAATGCCGCTCCCTGCAGATTCGCAGCCAATAGGCCGCTAGCAGGAGGTGCCAATCAACCCGATCGTATGAGATTGGGCGGATTGATGTCTGCAGCCTCAGACCAATTAAGGAACATCGGTTTTAAGTTTTCAAGAGGAAACAGGGACATCAGGGACCATTCGGCCCTTGATAAATCGGCCCCTTAAAGTTGGTTAAAATTGCATGCTCTAACGGAATCATGACTGTTTAATTTAGAATTTACTGTCAATTTAACTCTGATGCTGAAAAGGCTCATACCACTAAATAAAGATATTTCTGCACACTAGAGACAAATATATTACTAAACTAGGTCACGTTCTAATTAAAAGGAAACAAATAGTTCCATATTGTCCTACTTTCTTGTGCAAAGACACCACACTCACGTTGTGCTACAGCATGAGAAAATAAAACTGGTGCATTACAAACCAACAGACTCACTGCTTTGCTATCTTCAGATTAAAGCAAAATTATAGAATTTAAAGGGACATAAAACACAAATTGTAATCTGCTTGATTATGAATCCTCATATATAAGTATAATTTTGCAATGAAAACTGACTCCTGTCCCACACAAGGTAGCTACTGTTAAATGGCTCACAAATTGTAAGAAGTCATTTCATACATAAAAAAGAAGATGAATTCATACCCTATCCGTACTAGCAGTTATTTCAATGACATTATGTGTTTCAGTTAAAGGGACAGTATACTGTAAAAAAAATTCCCTTAAAGTGTTTCCAATTACTTTTTTTACCAACTGCAGAGTATAAAATGTATGAGAATTTGCTTTTTAACCCCTTAATGACAGAGGACGTACCAGGTACGTCATAGAAAAAAACTCCCCTTAACGACAATTGACGTACCTGGCACGTCCTCTGTTGTTAGAAGTGCTGAAAGCGATCATGATCGCTTCCAGCTGCTTACAAGGGATTGTAGTGATGCCTCAATATTGAGGCATCACTGCAATCCCCTATTTTACCCACTGATGCAGAAAGGGCCATTCTGTGGCCCTCTCTGCATTGGCCATTGATGGTCAAACATTCGTTGGTGGGTGGGAGCAGCTTCTGGGTGGAGGGTAGGATATACGGTCCTTATGCGTTGAATCCAGATCTGTTCTGGCATTGTCGGCGGTGGTGGCTGGGGGGGCGGAGGGGAAAATGTGCACGCAAAATGTGCATACAAGTTAAAAAAAAAAAAAGACTGATGCAGATGCAGGGGGATCTGCGTTGTTTAGTAAGGGATCTGGGAGGGATGTAGATTATTTAGGGGGGCCAGCTACACTACAGAAAACAAATCTTTCATATAAAAAAGTTAAAAAAAAAATATTTTGGGGGGCAAATTGGGTACTGTCAGACAGCTGCCAGTACCCAAGATGGCGGCAAATAGGTAGAGGGGGAGGGTTAGAGAGATGTATGGGGGGGATCAGGGAAGTTGTGGGGTAAGGGGGGGATCCATCACTGCAGACTGTATGAAAAAAAAAAAATGATTTTTATTTCAGTACTGGCAGACTTTCTACCAGTACTTAAGATGGCGGTTACAATTGTGAGGTGGGGGAGGGAAGAGAGCTGTTTGAGGGGGGTCAGGGGGTGGTATGTGTCAGGTGGAAGGCTGATCTCTACACTAAAGCTAAAAATTAACCCTACAAGCTACTTAATTAACCCCTTAACTGCTGGGCATATTACAAGTGTGGTGCGCAGCAGCATTTAACGGCCTTATTATTACCAAAAAGCAACGCCAAAGCCATATACGTCTGCTATTTCTGAACAAAGGAGATCCCAGAGAAGCATTTACAACCATGTGTGCCATAATTGCACAAGCTGTTTGTAAATAATTTCATTGAGAAACCTAAAATTGTGAAAAATTTAAGTTTTTGTTTTAATTTAATCGTATTTGGCGGTGAAATGGTGGCATGAAATATAACAAAATGGGCCTAGATAAATAATTTGGGTTGTCTACTACACTACACTAAAGCTAAAATTAAACCTAAAAGCTCCCTACAAGCTCCCTAATTAACCCCTTCACTGCTGGGCATAATACACATGTGGTGTGCAGCGGCATTTAGCTGCCTTCTAACTACCAAAAAGCAATGCCAAAGCCATATATGTCTGTATATATATGGTTTGGAAATAGCAAAGTGCTACTTGTATTTTTTGCCCTATAACTTGCAAAAAAACCAAAGAACATGTAAACATCGGGTATTTCTAAACTCGGGACAAAATTTAGAAACTATTTAGAATGGGTGTTTTTTGGTGGTTGTATATGTTTAACAGATTTTGGGGGTCAAAGTTAGAAAAAGTGTGTTTTTTTCAATTTTTTCCTCATATTTTATTAATTTTTTTTTATAGTAAATTATAAGATATGATGAACATAATGGTATCTTTAGAAAGTCCATTTAATGGCAAGAAAAACGGTATATAATATGTGTGGGTACAGTAAATGAAAAATAGGAAAATTACCGCTAAACACAAACACTGCAGAAATGTAAAAATAGCCATTGTCATTAAGGGTAAGAAAATTGAAAAATGGTCAAGTCATTAAGGGGTTAAGGTTTATTTGGGTATATGAAATAGGTGACTTTTGTTTTGAAGCCACAACCTAATAAAATGGGTTGAGCTTGTAGGTATAATCAGATTACTTTATTACATTGTGCACATATACCTGCTTCTTTATCTTATATCTATCTATAAACCAAAGACCAATACTTGGAGAGAACAATGGCAATTAAACAATGTATTACCTTATCTCTTCTATACCCCACTGGGAGTGTAATTTCTTCTATAGCTTGGACTTAAGGCCACAAACTTTCAGAATAGGTGGGGATACCATAGGCTAAATCAACTATTTCAAATTTCAATATAAGGCTAAAGGAAATACTTCTAAACAATTGAATACACTCTAGTAGGTAAAGTGGATCATTGGGAATAAATCAAAGGGGAGAACATTTTTGAGTAAACTGTCCCTTTAAAGGAAAACTGAAGTAATTTGTATGTTTCATTGAAATTAAAACATTTTAAAATGTAATATTTTTCCAGTTTAACATTTATTATCAAATGTATTTTGCTTGTTCTCTTGGTATTATTTGTTGAAAAGCATACCTATGTATGCTCAGTAGCATTTTCATATCCTTGGCAGTAGTGTTTGCACCAATATGTGCAGCAATGTATAACTTTGTTGCAAACACAGCCTCCTTTACTGCTCAACAATGTCTAACATTATTACAAACAGTGTTACAAACAGTGCTGCCACATATGCTGAGGAGACAAGCACACTTCATGAGCCTTCCTTGGTATGCATTTCAACCAATAATACCAAGAAAATAAAATCAATTTGATGATAGAAGCAATCTGAAAAATTGTTTAACCCTTTAACTGCTGAAACTATTCCACTCCTGAGCTGAGTTGTTTTGTAGTTTTTAAATGATGCTCACATTTAGGGGCCGATTTATCACATGTTGGACAAACATGATTTGCTGTGGTGAATGTGGCGGACTCTGGATACCCCGACTTGGTATCTCCATCAAAATGATCCTTCTTTACCCTGGAACCTGTAGCTCGACACAGCGGGAAAGTGATTTTAGCAAGCAGCCGACCCTCATAACTAGATGAGACCAATATTAAGGTGAAACACAGACTTTTTTGGGACAAACACACAGCTTATATACACAGTTGCCATTTTGATAAGAGCCTTATCTGAACAATATAGATCAACAACCCTCCAGACAGGCTTGCGCCTCCATAGGAGCCATATTCACATAGAGATCCCACAATAGCTAGCTCACAGTTTTGGGGTACTCCCGTGAAGCGGTGGCTATTGGAGAACTTCGGGCCCCTTGATGTCCAAGTCCAAAAAGCAACATGATCTGTCCCCGGGGGCTAGAGCAGCAGCCGGGTAAAGGGTACTCTGGGCCAGCATGAGGTAGAGAGGTGTCAAAAACCCCAGGTTACCGAGGGAGCTCCCTCTCAATAATCACCCAAACCCATGTCCATTGAAGGCCTAACAAGTCCCCAAAAGAGCGGAGCTCAGGGGCAAAGGGCCTCTGGAGTGTCCTAAGCCAAAGTTCAGTGGGGATCTCCAGCGGGCCCAGCCAGTGAGTAGTTCCACAAGATTCCGTCTGGGTCTCAGTAAGTCAGGAAGGGCCAAGCGGGGCAGCGATCAGCTGTTTCAGGGCAAAGTGTAATCAGGGTTACAATAAAAAGGGAAACTGGTAAGAACACAATAATCCACAAGGTGAAAGGGGGAGGCCTTGGCAGCCTGGTATTCGTGACAGTTTTTCCCCCCCTCATAGTCCGGCAAACCCGGCTAGATCCTGTCCAGTGGTGCTATTCCAATTCAGTTTGCCGGTAGAGGCCATCTGCATTGCCGTTACTCTTTCCCGGCCGATACTGAATTGTGAAGTTAAATGGCTGCAAGGCTAAGCTCCACCACAACAGGCATCCATTGTCCACAGAAACCCAATTGAGCCATACCAGGGGTTGTGGTCTGTGAGCACTGTAAAAGACATCCTGTACAAGTATGGTTACAATTTCTAGAGGGCCCATACCAGTGACAAACACTCAATTTCTACTGCTGCATAGCCTACTTCCCTAGGCTGTAGTTTTCAACTGATGTAAGCTACTGGTTGTTCACGGCCCTCCTCATCCACCTGGCTCAGCACTGCTCCCAATCTGAACATGGCATCTGTATGGACACAAAGTGTTTGGATGGGTTAGGAGCGGCCAGGATAGGGACAGACACTAGGGCTGTTTTCAGTTGCTGGAAGGCAGCCTCACACTCGGGGGACCACAGGACTTGCCGGGGTAAGTGTTTCCTGGTCTGGTCAGTCAGGGGTTTAACCAGGGTGCTGTAGTTGGGGACAAACTGCCAAGAAAAGGCTAAGACCTGGTTCTTGGTTTTGGGGGTCAGCCAGTCCGTGACTGCATCAACCTTGGCTGGCTCCGGCCTCTGTTTCCTGCATCTCACTTAATGTCCAAGGTATTGGACCTCCGACCTCCCCAAGGTGCACTTGTCTGGCTTCAGTGTCAGACTCGCAGCCCTGATGGGGTCTAAGAAGGTACCTAGGTGAACCAAGTATTCTTCCCAGGTATTGCTGTAGATCCTGATGTCATCCAGGTATGCACAGGCATAATCCTAGAGGCCATCAAGGAGGCAATTCACCATCCTCTCAAACGTCGCCGGATCATTCTTCATCCTAAACGGCATGACCTTAAATGGATACAGGCCAAATGGGGTGATAAATGCCGACTTTGGGATAAACTCCGGGTCCAGAGGAATCTGCCAGTAACCCTTACAGAGATCTAAGGTTGTCAGAAAGTTCCCCTGGGTGATGCAGTCAAATAGCTCATCCACCTGGGGCATAGGATAGGTGTCAGTCATGGTCTGGTCATTAAGCCTACGGTAGACTACACAGAAGAGGGTCGTGCCTTCGCGCTTGGGCACCAGCACTACCGGGGATGCCCAGGGACTGTTGGAGGGCTCAATAACTCCCTATCGAGCATGTCACGGGTACCAGGCTGCCAAGGCCACCCCCTCTCCTATTTGGACTATTGTGTTTCCCACCAATTCCCCTTTTGTTTGTTACAATGATTGCACTTTGCCCTGAAAGAGCTGATTGCTACGCCGCTGGCCCCTTCCTGCCTTGCCAAGGCTAAGCTGGAATCTTATAGAACTACTCGCCGGCTGGGCTCGCTAGAGTTCCCCACTGAACTTTAACCTAGGTCGCTCCAAAGGCCCTTTGCCCCAGAGCTCTGCCCTCTTGGGGACTTTTTATACCTTTGATGGGCCTGGGTTGGGGTGATTGCTAGGAGGGAGCTCCTTCGGGAACCTGGGGTTTGGAACCCTCTCTAAGTCATATTGGTCCAAAGTACCCTTTGCCGGCTGCCACTCCGGCCCCATCGACAGATCATGTTGATTTCTGGACTGAGACATCTAGGGGCCTGAAGCTCTCCAATGGTACCATGGAATAGCCGCTGATCCCTCGGGATCACCCCGAAAATGTGACCTAGCTATTGTGGGATCTCTATGTGACTAGGGCTTCTATGGAGGTGTCAGCCTGTCTGGAGGGGCAGTGATCACTTGATCAGATATGGCAGATGTGTATATAAGCTGTGTGTTTGTCCCAATAAAGTCTGTTTGTGTTTCATCTTAATGCTGGTCTTGTGTGGTTATTAGGGTGGGCTACTTGATCTAATCCAGCTATACAGCTACAGGTTCTGGGGAGGAAGCAGGAACTTTTGGCGGAGATACCCAGTTGGGGTATCCGGGGTCCGTCACATTTGGTGGCAGTGGTGGGATCTGCTTCCTCCACACGGACAGTTGAAACCACCACGGGGACCAAGTTTTCTGCTGACAGAGGAGAAGCTCCTCAGTGGCCTGCAATCATGAAAGTGAAATTCCAATGGAAAATGCAAGAGGCGCTGACCCAGCTGGACGTTCCTGGTTCTGCACAGGATGAGCTGGGCAGGAGGCACTTTATCCGCCGGGAACTCTGGAGGGAGGCTCTTTAACAGGAGCAGGACTATTGTGGAAAGGTTCTCCCCACTGCTGAGGAAAGGTATTGGCTCCAGCTGGACTTACGAGTGCCTTTCCTGGGAGTGCAGCCCAGGGAGGAATGACTATCTGAATTAGATGGACTGGTCCAGACTGAGATGATGCTGGACAACGGCTAGAGGAGGAGCCCTGAGAGGAAGATTGATTGTTTCCCTTCACCCACCCCAGTGGATTCTACTGCAAAATCAGTGAAAACTGTAAAGCTGAGTGAGGGTCCATCCAAGGGGATGTTTACACGGCAGAGCCAGGCAGATATTTGCCCGCAAAACAAGCTGAAGTATGTTCCTGTGGTCCTGGAGGAGGCTGAAGTGGCCCCCTATATCCTCCCAGTGGAAGAGCTGGCAGCAGAGCAGAGCGCCACTGGTTTCTGCCCACCCCTATTATGCATCCCAGAGCCAGAGAGGGACAGCCCTGGAATAGCAGCTGTGGTCCATCCAGCAGTGGAGCTGGCAACCGGGCAGGTGGATGCTGATCACTGCCCTTTCCCATTCCAGGAGGATTTTCTATTGGGGGTGATTGAGACTACAGCCTCCATCTGTGAACCCCGGGAATGCTGGGCAGTCTGCCCAAGTCCCCCACCTGGTGCCACAGCAGCCCCAGCTACCCTGCCTCCTCCCCAGTGGCTGACCAGATTGCTGAGAGAAAGGGCAATTGGCCACTCTCTCCAGTGGCAGATACCTTACATGGGAGAGTCAGGAGTCCACTATGTGAGTGTTGTTTGTGGGTGGGCACATGTCCTGGGGCCTGATTCAGAAACCTATTTTGGTAAACTGGAGTGACTGGACTAACTCTGGAGTCAACCAGTTAGTCTCCATTGTGAAATGTGACAGAACCTATCCTGCTCTGGGGCTGCAGGGGCAGAGGGACACCTGGTTTTATATACCAGACACTCTGTGGGATATTTTGACTTGGCATTATGTGGATATCCCTGAGCCACAGGGTGCAGGGGATGAATGCCAGCTGGGAGTAGCATCGCCGGAAAGCCCTAGGCCGACCCGTTAGGATCTAGCCGGGTCTGCCACACTATAAGGTGAGAGCACTGTCACGGATACCAGGCTGCCAAGGCCACCCCCTCTCCTATTTGGACTATTGTTTTTCCCACCAGTTCCCCTTTTGTTTGTTACAATGATTGCACTTTGCCCTGAAAGAGCTGATCACTACCCCGCTGGTCCCTTTCTGTCTTGCCGAGGCCCAGCAGGAATCTTATGGAACTACTCACCGGCTGGGCTCGCTAGAGATCCTCGCTGAACTTTAACCTAGGTCACTCCAGAGCTAGTCTAGAGAACTTTTTTGCTGTTTAGCAATCGTTACTTTGTTATTTTTTCTAAGTTTACTTACAGTTGCATATAGCTAAGGCATTCGATATCTGCCTAATTTGAATACAATTTGTATCCATTGCTTCTGATCATATGCTGATAATTGTTTGCTAACAGCAAGGTCATCTCTCTTTTTAAATATTTTTTATATATATATATATATGCATTGTACCTTGGGAAGACGTGCCCTCCATATGAAATTAAGTTTTTATTAGAATTGTTTGTTTTATTGAATATTTGTTATATAACCTATATTGAAAGTGTGGATATATTTTTAGCCTCAGGCGCCCTCTTTATACCCCACTCCCCTTTTCTTGATACAGTTTGTTTAGACAAGTTTTAGGGATCTTGTTTTTTTAAAGAGGAGCTTAATATCTCAGTACCCTAGCGCTTACCACATTTTCACTAACCTGATAGTCTAGAGAACCCTTTGTCCAGCTGCCGCTCCAGCCCCGAGTGACGGATCATGACAATTTTTGGACTAGGACATCTAGGGGCCTGGAGCTCTCCAATGGTACCCGGGAGCAGCCACCGCTCCCTTGGGATCATCCAGAAAATGCAACCTAGCTATTGTGGGATCTATGTGACTAGGGCTTCTATGGAGGCGCCAGCCTATCTACAGTAGCGGTGATCTCTTGATCAGAAAAGGCTCTTATCAAATGGCAGATGTGTATATAAGCTGTGTGTTTGTCCCAATAAAGTCTGTTCATGTATTACCTTAATACTGGTCAGGTCTGGTTATTAGGGTGGGCTACTTGCTATAATCACTTTCCAGCTATACAGCTACAGGTTCCGGGGAGGAAGCAGGAACTTTTGGTGGAGATACCCAGTCAGGGTATTCAGGGTCCATAACAGAGCATCTCCCTAATCTTGCTTTGCATGCCTTCCCTAACTGACTCGGGGACCTGGTTCGCCGGGTGCCTGCCCCGGGGTCTCCACCTGGTGCACCGCTACCGTAGTGTACCCAGGGTCCGTGGAGAACATGTCCTGTCAACTCTCTAGTACCTGCCTGACCTGCTCCTGCTGCACAGTCCCTGCACAGTTCCTATCCGCTCATCTACTCTTATGTCTCCTACTCCTGCCGGCGCCTTACTCCACCCCGGCAGCTCCGGCACAGGGAGGCTCTCTGAGTCCTCCATGGCCAGAGCACATATGGCGGCTACCTCCTATAGTCTCTCCTGGTACGCCTTCAGCATGTTCACATTCAAGATCCAGCAGACTCGTTCATCCAAACATTTGGCTACCAGGTAGGTAGTATCACAAAGATGTTCTACTATTCAATAGGGTCCCTGCCAAGCTGCCTGCAACTTATCTGTCTTGGTAGGTTTTAGGGCAAGAACCTTCTGCCCTACTTCCATGGTGCAGTTGCGAGCCGTGCGGTCATTCCACCGCTTCCACCTACCCAGAGTGACCTGAAGGTTCTCCCGCACGGTGACAGTGAGGTCCTTCACTGCCTGAGGAAAGGGTGCCATAAACACTCTGAAACACGTTAAAGATTTTTTTATGTATTTTACTTTTTGTTTTTAATAATTTGCCCCCAGACACAGGGGTGTGCTGATTTTAAGGAGCTCTTTAAGTCTTTTTTGGACACTTTGCACTACCATTTGCTTATTTTCAATATTTGAGCCTGTATCCTGTTGCCGAAGTGAGACAGTTGGTGGGCTTCAATCCATCCAGCATTTTTGATTTGTACTGCATTATAGTGCGCTGTCTTTGTGAGTATTACTCATTGGAGGGTACTGGGAGCATTCCATATATTGCTGTGATTATCTGCACCATTGAAGCCTCTTCCCCCTCCCCTCTTTTTTCCTGTTGATAGAGCAGAACAAGAGTGCCGTACAACCTGGAGTGAGCTAGCTGGTTTGATTTGCACTGTACTATAGTGCATCATTTTTGTGAGTACCTTTCTGCAGAGGGGGGGTTTCTTGTAGAATTTCATTTGGTTTATTTTTGTAACCATCTGCACCATTGGAGTGAATTTTTCCCTTTTTTTCTTGTTTAGTCCTTCAGTCGGTCCCTGAACTCTAGGATATACCCTAAGATAGAGGGTCCCTCCTCCACAATCGAACCTTTACAGTGGATTCTAAGTGGACCCACTCGATCTCTGGCCATATACTAATTCTAAGGGGGAGAATCCAAAAGATTCCTGGGGCACCTCCCGGTAAGGGAACGAGGTGCAGCAGGTATCTCTCCCAGTCCTTGTGAGAGACATAGAACATCTGAAGCAGCTGCTTCAGTGTACCATTGAACCTCTTGCATAACCCATTAGTCTGGGGGTGGTATGGGGAGCTCAGCAGGGGTTTTATCTCGCAAAGCCTCCATAGCTGCTGGGTGAGCTCAACAGTAACCTTGGTCTGAGATAATTTCCCGGTGGAAACCCACTCTGACAAAGATGCGGAGCAGGGCATCGGCTACGGTCTCTGCCTGAAAGTTGACCAGGAGGATTGCCTCCAGGTACCGGGTAGCGTAGTCTACTACCGTCAGTTTGTATCTCTTTCCTGAGGGACTTGGACAGGGCAATGGTCCGATGATGTCAACAGCTACCCTGCTGAATGGTTTGTCGATGATAGGGAGGGTATGCAGGGAAGCTTTGGAATGTTTGCTTGTCTTCCCTATTTTCTGACAGTACTGTATAACGTCCCCTGTAATCCAGGGCCAGAAAAAGGTCTGGGTGAGTCGATGGCGAGTTCTAGTAATCCCTAGATGTCCAACCAGGGGAATGTCGTGCTCTATGTGGAGTAGGTCATACTGATACTTTTGTGGTACCACCAACTGTTGCTTGTGAATCAGCCTGCTCCCGCCACTCTCTGTAACCCTGTAAAGGAGTCTTCTGTCCCACAAAAAAACAGTCCCCTCCTAACCCACCTGGGTTGGTCCCCACCCAGGCACGGTAGGGGGCTAAAATCTGGTTACTTAAGGTCTCCTGGGCAAAGTCGGAGGAGGAAGACCAGGAGATGGGGTAATCTGTCGGGGTAGCAGTCATGTGGGGGGGCTTACCTGGGTCCCATTCTCAAATGCCTCAGCCTGGAGGCAAGCTTGTTGATGGGTGGTAACCAGGCAAGTATCCGGAGGACCATCCATGAGGAAGGAGGAGGAAAGATGTTCCAAGTCATTCCCGAGCAAAACTTCCACTGGCAAGCAGGCCATGACCCCCACTTCCACAGCATGGGAGTCAGCACCCAAATCCAAGTGGACCCTTGCAGTGCGGATCCTGAGCACCTTACCCCCAGCCACACAAACTGTAACAGATGTCTTGGTTTGGTCTGAAATGGTGACCATATGTGGCTGGACAAGAGCAATGGTGGCTCCTTGGTCCCAAAGTCCTTCTGCCAAAATGACTGCTTGGTTTACTGTGGCAAGTTTCCGATCCTGGACCCATTTTCATACCTCCAGCAGGGAGTGATCATAGAAGTGTTCCAGCAAGATGAGCTGGGAGGCTTGGGCCAGGGTGGTGACTTGGCACCCCAACAACCAATAGTCTAGGGAGCGGGTTAACTGATGGGCCCACTCAGTAAAGTGTTGCCCCTCTTTCCTTCTCAGACTCCAGATCTTGAGATGATGTGCATACCAGCCAGAATGTCATCCTTTACCCGGTCATAGCTCCGCTTATCTTCAGGGGAATAGCCTCAAAAACATCCAAAGCCCTTCCCGACAGTTTGCCAATCAGGAGGGTGGCCCAATCTTTCTCTGCAATGCCCTGTAGTTCACATTGAGCCTTGAATACCTGGAGGTACTGGACGATTTCCTCCTCTCCGTCTTTAAAGGCATGGAAAGCCTCATGGGGTAATTTCTTTCAGGGTGGAGCAGGCCTCAGATCGGTCAGTGCGGCTCTGCATCAGAGCTTTCTGGACCTCCAACATTTTGAGTAGTGTCGGCAATGACCTGTGTGATGATCTCTTGTGGTGGGGTGGTCCCATAGAGCACCAGCCACCACTGGATCTACCGCTGGACCTCGGACATCTCAGTCCCCCCGGTTGAGGGTTTGCTGGCTTGGTCACTGCCAGGCTCAATGGCCTGATCACTCGGCAATGATCACTGCCTTGGATTTGTTGCTGGCCATTTGTCCACAAGCTTCCAGCAAGTCTTTAAGGGTACTTCTTCTAAGCCCGGAGTATTGCTGCTCCATCCGAAGGTGGCTTGGTGGTGGTTTGGATGTTCCAGGTAGAATGAATCATCCTACCGCTGCCACCAGTTGTTGCAGACTCCATATACCTTGACTGGGTATCTCCGCCAAAACGATCCTTCTTTACCCTGGAACCTGTAGTTGTAGATCAAGCAGGCCACCCTAATAACCAGACAAGAATTAAGGTGAAACAGAAACAGACTTTATTGGGACAAACACACAGCTTATATACACATTTGCCATCTTGATAAGAGCCTTATCTGATCAATAGATCCACGCTCCTCCAGACAGTCTGGTGCCTCCATAGGAGCCATAGTCACATAGAGATCCCACAATAGCTAGGGCGCAGTTTTGGGGTGATTCCCGGGTACCATTGGAGAACTCCGGGCCCCTAGATGTCCCAGTCCAAAAAGCGGTACAATCTATCGCCGGGGGCTAGAGCGGCAAAGGGTACTCTGGGCCAGCATGAGGTAGAGAGGTGTCCAAAACCCCAGGTTCCCAAGGGTGCTCCCTCTCAGCAATCACCCCAACCCATGCCCATCAAAGGCATAACAAGTCCCCAAAAGAGCGGAGCTCTGGGGCAAAGGGCCTCTGTGACAGACCCTTCTGTCAGGACTGAAGGAGTTAATTGTGTTTAGCTAAGAAACTAATTTCTAAAGACAGGTTTTCTGGCCTCAGCTATTGTGTGCTATAATTACATTTAAGTAATAAACAGGCCATTGTTTAATCACCCTCAGAGAGCAGACGCTAGGTGATAAGACAAGCCAAATGTGTTTAAGTTGTTATCTGCCTAAGTAAAGTATTTAAGTAATGTAATTCTACTGTTTCATAAAAGGGTGTCTTCCCCTTTTTATCTAAATGTACAAGAGTCTTTCAACCCCCCCATCTGGGGTCAAACCTGTATAAATACTAGGCATCTAGCCTTTAATAAATGTCATTCTGTTTTAAACCTGAAACTGGCTGGGTTGTGAATTGCTGATTCCCTATGCAGGACATTGTTCATCTGGTATTAACCCTTGGTACGCTGTTGGTACCGTAACATTGGTGGCAGCGATGGGATGAACCTTATCGCCCAGAAGAGCAACTACACAAGCCAGTAACCTCAGGAAGAGGGGGATTATTACAATACTGACTAAGATGGAAAGAGTACAAGGAACAGAAGGAACCAATGGGCCCAGCATAGCAGACAGAACCCCTGAAGAAGCAAGCTTTGATCGGGCGGTTAAAATAAGACTGGCATATTATGGCCCCAACCCATCTGCGGAAATTATCGACCGGGTCATAGCAGCTGTGGAGGCCAACCTACTTCGCCAAAGCGGCGCTGCAGCAAACCCAGTGGAAAAGAGAAAAGTAAATTTTGCAGCTTTTAAAAACTTCCTGGAAACAGAAGGAGAGATTGATGGGTACCTTGCGGATTTTGAGAGGCAATGTGCACTACACAAGGTACCCGCAGAGGACTGGGTCACGATATTATCCGGAAAATTATCCGGTCGGGCCAGTGAGGCTTTTCGGGCCATTCCAGATGAGGAAGTCGGGGATTATAATACTGTAAAAGAGGCTCTGCTCTCCAGGTATGCGGTTACACCGGAGGCATACCGGAGGCGGTTCAGAGACACTGTTAAATTAGCTGGAGATTCCTACCTTGAGTGGGCATGTAAGGTGCACCGCACAGCAGCTCACTGGATAGCGGGGTGCCAAGCCGTATCTGGGGAAGAGGTGCTGCAGCTATTCCTGTTGGAACATTGCTTCGACAAGTTACCCGCAGGAGTTCGAGAGTGGGTTCGGGACCGTAAACCCTCCACCCTGCATGAAGCGGCTCGCTTGGCAGATGAGTATACGGATGCCCGCAAACTGGACACTGCTACCACTAAGCCCCCTGCTAGAGTGGAGTACAGACCCCCAGTCACCCCAGCAGCTGCCAGTTACCAACCCCCGGCGCACCGCTATACCACACGGCATCTGGCCACGAACTACCCTCAGAGAGCCCGGTTCAATTCGCGGGGCTACTCACAACCGATTCGATGCTTTGGATGTAAGCAACTAGGGCACAAAAGACCAGAGTGTCCCCTAAATGCAGTGAACCAAGCACAGTCCTGGAGAAGACATGCCGGCGGAATCACACGTAACCCTCAGCCTGCGGCCCGCTACGTAGAGGCGCAAGAATGCTGGAGCATCCTACATGAGGCAGACCTTGTGCAAGCTGCCCACCGGAATAACCGGCAACTGGTTAAAGTGAATGGGAAGAAGGTCAGTGGTCTACGGGATACTGGTGCTACCATGACCTTGCTTCAAAAGAACTTGGTGTCTGAGAAACAGTACACTGGAGACACTGTGGCTGTGAGGGTAGCAGGGGGCGATGTGTTCAGCCTACCTGTTGCCAGGGTACATTTGGATTGGGGAGTGGGCGCTAGACCTGTGAATGTGGGGGTCAAGAAGGACTTACCTGCTGATGTTCTTCTTGGAAATGACTTGGCTCCCCTTGTTTCTGCCTATGCTCCCATGGGTCCCGCTGATGTTAACCCTGTGACTACCCGTGCTCAGATCCGTGCAGCAGAGACTGACCCCCCTGCTGCTAAGCCCCAGGACGCTGAGCTCAGTAAATCTCTATCCGCTATTGATACGTGGAAGTCCCGTTACAATGCGCTGATGAAGGAGAAGAGGAGTGCAGAGGAAAAAGCACGTTTAGAACGTGAATCTCTGCTAGACAAGCTGCACCGACAGACTGCAGAAAACACCAGCTTGAGAGTGGGACATGAAACATTAAAGACAAACTTAGCGACACTTGAGGAGAAGCTGACGCTGGCTCATAGTGAGGTGCAGCAACTCAAGGGCACCCTATGTCAGTATGAAGGGATTGTGGATACCTATAAAGAGCAGGTACAGAAAACTCGTAAAGAAGCTGATGGGATTTTGAAGGACTGTTTAGCCCTAGTCTGGGCACTGAGGAAGTTGAACCCTTCTTTGTATGGACAGGAATTCTCTCTCATAACGGGAATACAGATGGATTGTCCTGGCAAACTGAAATGCCTACCACCTCCTAGTCCGGTCATCCCCAGGTTGACCCGCCAAAGGGTCAAGCCGGGTCTGCCGGAGTGTTCCAAAAGGGGGGAGATATGTGACAGACCCTTCTGTCAGGACTGAAGGAGTTAATTGTGTTTAGCTAAGAAACTAATTTCTAAAGACAGGTTTTCTGGCCTCAGCTATTGTGTGCTATAATTACATTTAAGTAATAAACAGGCCATTGTTTAATCACCCTCAGAGAGCAGACGCTAGGTGATAAGACAAGCCAAATGTGTTTAAGTTGTTATCTGCCTAAGTAAAGTATTTAAGTAATGTAATTCTACTGTTTCATAAAAGGGTGTCTTCCCCTTTTTATCTAAATGTACAAGAGTCTTTCAACCCCCCCATCTGGGGTCAAACCTGTATAAATACTAGGCATCTAGCCTTTAATAAATGTCATTCTGTTTTAAACCTGAAACTGGCTGGGTTGTGAATTGCTGATTCCCTATGCAGGACATTGTTCATCTGGTATTAACCCTTGGTACGCTGTTGGTACCGTAACAGCCTCTGAAGAGACCCAGGTCAGCAGGGATCTCCAGCGGGCCCAGCTTGTTAGTAGTTCCACAAGATTCCAGCTGGGTCTCAGCAAATCAGGAAGGGCCAAGCAGGGCAGAAATCAGCTCTTTCACGGGAAAAGTGTAATCAGGGTAACAATAAAAGGAAAACTGGTGGGAACACAATAATCCACAAGGTGAGAGGGAGTGGCCTTCTCAGCCTGGTATCTGTGACAGTGAACATGTCCTCCCAACATCATTAAATGTAGAGCATATGCTATCTGCATTTAAAATTGCACAAGCATTTCTAGCGAAATGCCTGTGCAATGCCGACCCCTGCACATTTGCAGCCTATCGGCCGCTAGCAGAGATGTCAATCATCCCGATTGGATCCGATCAGGATGATTACAGGCCGCCACCTCAGAGATGGCGGACGAGTTAAGGAGCAGCGGTCTTAAGGCCGCTGCTTCTTAACTTAAGTTTTCTGTGATCCGGAAGGCTCACGCGGAATTGGCAGCATCCGCTGCTTAATAAATATACCCCTTAGGCTCTACTATTTCAGTGATAAAACGACACATATTGTATATCTTTTTTTTTTTCAGGAAATATAGCAGATTCAAATAATTCCATTATTTTATGTATATACCATATCATATAAGAAACCTGCAAAAAAGTGTGAAGAAAATGCATTTTTAAATTACAATTTTCATAAATACATTTATGAACAACAGTGTGTGGGTTTTCCCCCCTAAACTTTATAGTAAAAAGAAGGGGTTACCCACATATAAATGTGGGCCTTTTGGTATAGTTATCTAACTTTGATCTGCACATAGGGGTTCCCATTAGCCTCTGGGCAAATAAATGCACATTTATTCACACCAGGTGATAAGTATTACCACAGTGACTTATATAATGGCTTTAAAACAAGGGGTACTGGTGGTCTCTTGGCCTTTTTGATGGTCTGTTAGAGGGGTATTTATATGTTGTGCCTTAAAACAAGTGATATTTTATTTATTTATTATATTTTTTATTTTTAAAAAATGTTTATACTTAAACCTCCAAGACACACACCATTTGAAAGAGTATGAAGTCCCTCTCCACCAGTTGATATTTGCTATTTGTTACTGTACCTTAAATATTAATGGACATCTGAGTTTTTAATAACCATTAATCTTTATGCACCTTATCTATCTATATAATATATATATATATATATATATATATATATATATATATATATATATATATATATATATATATATATATATAAAGTATACCTGATTTTATAGATACTGTTTGTAGTTTGAATATTACTTGATCATATTAAAACTTTTATTGTTATAGTTTTCAACATTGTTTGTGGTATTGGTTGATTACATTTATATAAGTTCATAACTCAAAGTCTTGATCCCTGCTACTTCTTCTTGCTGAGTCAGATCATTACATATATGTGTTTTGTAATTTCAATACAAATTTAAAAGAATTTGCTCTTTTGTGTGTCTGAGTGTGTGAGTGTCTAAAGGTGCGAATTCATGTGTGTGTGTGTGTGTTTGAGTGTCTGTGTGTGTGAGTGTCTGAGTGTGTGATTGTGTGTGTGTGTATGTGTCTGTGGGTGTTAATGTTTGTGTGTGTGTGTGTGTGTGTGAGTGAGTGAGTGTCTGTGTGCCTGAGTTTGTGAGTGAGTGTGTGTGTTTTGAGTGTCTGTGTGTGTGAGTGTCTGAGTGTGTGAGTGACTGTGTGAGTCAGTGTCTGTGTGTGTGGATCTGTAAGTGTCTGTGTGTGAATGTCTTTGTGTGAAAGTGCATTGTGTGTGTGTCTGAGTGGATAGAAAAACAAGGGGCGCCAACATAGTGTGAATCAGTTTGGAAAACTGGAAAACAGTAGTTATAATAAAATCTACTCACAAGTGGAGTGGCACCTAGAACCAACTGGGTGCATACAGGCAGGCTGACATTCAGGACCAGCAGTCAGTACGCTGGGGGTTTCACCCGGGAGACCTGTGGGTGGGTCAGATGAGGTAGATGGAGTCGGCTGTGTGTCGTCTGGTGAGCCGAATCGCCACTGTGGAAGTCCAAAGGGCTGTGTTGTTTATCCCAAAAAGGTAGCTGCTCACACGATCAGCCTTGTTTCCAAATGAGTTTCCAATGTCAGTGTATGGAACAAACAGATAAAAACCAAACTATGTATAACCACTGCAAACAGTAGTAATATTAAAAAGGCACAGAAAACCGGGTCTGTCTAAAAACAAGTATTTAATTGCTACGCTTTTCTCAGTCCGTAAAGGACCGTTTCCTCAGGCATATACAAAGGTGTTCAACAGGCTACCATTTATACCTGACAGTGACCCGGAATCAAAATGTGGAGGTCATCTCCAAAGAATTGACAATAAAATGTTAAAAAAACAAAAATACAATAAAAAATAGAACATGTATCGAAATTGTGTTTGAGCAGCAATCAGATAATATATTCATATCATGCAAAAAACAAAAAACAAAAAGAACAAACATAAAAACAGCATCAAAAGAGAGAAAAGAGAGAAGAGGCGCCAAATGGTGTGTATCGTTTTGAATTCAGTAGGCCTTGCCCCCAAATAAAAACTACTTACAAAATTTCCAGCACTTGAGAAGTGCCACAAATGCCTTCTGAACTGTTAGCAGCCGTCCAGCTAGCTGAAATGTATCAGAACTGCGTCTATACCGTGCTGTTTAAGACAAAAAACACAAAAGTGCCACAATAGTGTGTATCAGTGTGATCATTTGATATAGCGCAACAAATGTAATGTACTCACAAGATGTAAGGCACTTGAGAAGTGCCACAAGAGCCTCCTGGACACTTGTCAGCTGTCCAGCTTACTGATAGCATCGATCCCAGGTTCACTTGTTCGGCTTACACATGGGCTCCCATGCAGCACACTTAGATCTCCCTGCAGCTCAGTGTTCAGATGAGTGCAAGTCTGGCTACCAATATTGGGTGTGCAAAGTTGCTAGAAATAGCCGTGCTACTTGTACTGATTAGTTTAAAAATATATATTTATTAAAAACAATGTTACACTACGCGTTTCTCGGTTACTTAGACCGCTTCCTCAGGTGTAATTTCAGATACAAAATAGCAAAATTTTATAGCCCCATATCGGCGTCTATCCCGACCCAGGGCGCATGCGTGAGCAACTAAAAAAACCTTAGCCAATCAGTGCCTAAGTTCGATTTATCTCTGATGTAATTGGTTCTCCCTAAGGGGCTTGGTTAATGACGTGCCCGCTATCGTATGTGTGATGTTTATCATCGGCACACATGACAATTTTAAACTGCCTAAGTTCGATTTGTCTCTGATGTAATTGGATCCCACCAAGGGGCTTGGCCTATGACGTGCCCGCCATCGTATGTGTGATGTTTATCATCGGCACACATGACAGTTTTAAACTGACAGTTAAACAGATCGTAAATATTATATTGCCAAGTGGTACTGTCTCCCTAGTATTTATAGTATTATCTATTTTTGGCACCAATTCACTAGAGTTAGTTGATCATGCATTTACATATAGTAAAAAAATATAAAAATTAATATAAAAACATACTCAAAAAGCAAATGTTATCACTCATGTCTAAACATCTATATGTATTATCTGATTTTAAAACCGCTGTGATCGGACAGATAACCATATACTAGACTAATAATAAACATTAATAATATAACATAAAATATATATTAATCTAAAGTATAAACATAAATCAAATGATATATATCGAATAAATTATAACATAACTGTTGCTATCATTGACAAATATTGCAACTATTAATATATAGGTCTTATATCTTAATTAAAAGCGGCCATGTCTATATTTTCGTTTAAGCCATGGGGTTGGAGAGTCTTAAGCTTCCAAATCCAAAATGTCTCTCTCTGTCTTAGATGGGTTAACCTATTCCTACCCCATTTGGGAGCAATCTGTTCTAATGGAAAAATATTAAAAAGTTCAGTTTGTCCGTCATGACAGTTTTTACTGTGTCTTGGAACACTATGGTTGGCCACCCCATTCTTTATATTTCTATTATGTTCCCCCCATCTCTTTTTTAGGGGTCTTGAGGACCTACCAATGTACTGAATTCCACATTGACATTCAAGGAGATATACCACATAACTTGAATCACAAGTGAATCTAGAATTTATTTCAAATTCTTCCTTTGTGGAAGCAGATTGAAATTTGATCCTATTACCTGAAGTATATTTGCAAAGACCACAGTTCGGTCGATTACATCTGTAAAAACCCCTTTTGCCCATTGGCCAACTATTTGTGGTGGTTCTTGTGTTGCTCCCTTTAATATATTTCTTCATTACCACCTTGCTCGGTGCTAATTTATTTTTTAATGTAGGAGCTCTCTTAAAAGTGCAGATAGGGAACTCTTCTAAAATGTTTTTGAGAATGCAGTCATTTCTTAAAATATACCAATGTTTACACAAAATGTGTTTAATTTTATGGTGGTTACTATTGAATTTGGTGATAAATCTTAAATTGTTAGATTTGGGCTGTGTATTTGTGGATTTATTAACACTATTGCCATTAATATTCATAGTGCCTTCATTTTTCTTTTTAAAAAATTCCTCTCTATCTTTAATCCTAGCTTTTCTATAACCTTCTTCAATTAGGACTCTTGGGTATCCCTTTTCTAGAAATCTTGATCTTAGAGTCTCTGCCTGATCATCATAACTATAAGAGAGCTCCTACATTAAAAAAATAAATTAGCACCGAGCAAGGTGGTAATGAAGAAATATATTAAAGGGAGCAACACAAGAACCACCACAAATAGTTGGCCAATGGGCAAAAGGGGTTTTTACAGATGTAATCGACCGAACTGTGGTCTTTGCAAATATACTTCAGGTAATAGGATCAAATTTCAATCTGCTTCCACAAAGGAAGAATTTGAAATAAATTCTAGATTCACTTGTGATTCAAGTTATGTGGTATATCTCCTTGAATGTCAATGTGGAATTCAGTACATTGGTAGGTCCTCAAGACCCCTAAAAAAGAGATGGGGGGAACATAATAGAAATATAAAGAATGGGGTGGCCAACCATAGTGTTCCAAGACACAGTAAAAACTGTCATGACGGACAAACTGAACTTTTTAATATTTTTCCATTAGAACAGATTGCTCCCAAATGGGGTAGGAATAGGTTAACCCATCTAAGACAGAGAGAGACATTTTGGATTTGGAAGCTTAAGACTCTCCAACCCCATGGCTTAAACGAAAATATAGACATGGCCGCTTTTAATTAAGATATAAGACCTATATATTAATAGTTGCAATATTTGTCAATGATAGCAACAGTTATGTTATAATTTATTCGATATATATCATTTGATTTATGTTTATACTTTAGATTAATATATATTTTATGTTATATTATTAATTTTTATTATTAGTCTAGTATATGGTTATCTGTCCGATCACAGCGGTTTTAAAATCAGATAATACATATAGATGTTTAGACATGAGTGATAACATTTGCTTTTTGAGTATGTTTTTATATTAATTTTTATATTTTTTTACTATATGTAAATGCATGATCAACTAACTCTAGTGAATTGGTGCCAAAAATAGATAATACTATAAATACTAGGGAGACAGTACCACTTGGCAATATAATATTTACGATCTGTTTAACTGTCAGTTTAAAACTGTCATGTGTGCCGATGATAAACATCACACATACGATGGCGGGCACGTCATAGGCCAAGCCCCTTGGTGGGATCCAATTACATCAGAGACAAATCGAACTTAGGCAGTTTAAAATTGTCATGTGTGCCGATGATAAACATCACACATACGATAGCGGGCACGTCATTAACCAAGCCCCTTAGGGAGAACCAATTACATCAGAGATAAATCGAACTTAGGCACTGATTGGCTAAGGTTTTTTTAGTTGCTCACGCATGCGCCCTGGGTCGGGATAGACGCCGATATGGGGCTATAAAATTTTGCTATTTTGTATCTGAAATTACACCTGAGGAAGCGGTCTAAGTAACCGAGAAACGCGTAGTGTAACATTGTTTTTAATAAATATATATTTTTAAACTAATCAGTACAAGTAGCACGGCTATTTCTAGCAACTTTGCACACCCAATATTGGTAGCCAGACTTGCACTCATCTGAACACTGAGCTGCAGGGAGATCTAAGTGTGCTGCATGGGAGCCCATGTGTAAGCCGAACAAGTGAACCTGGGATCGATGCTATCAGTAAGCTGGACAGCTGACAAGTGTCCAGGAGGCTCTTGTGGCACTTCTCAAGTGCCTTACATCTTGTGAGTACATTACATTTGTTGCGCTATATCAAATGATCACACTGATACACACTATTGTGGCACTTTTGTGTTTTTTGTCTTAAACAGCACGGTATAGACGCAGTTCTGATACATTTCAGCTAGCTGGACGGCTGCTAACAGTTCAGAAGGCATTTGTGGCACTTCTCAAGTGCTGGAAATTTTGTAAGTAGTTTTTATTTGGGGGCAAGGCCTACTGAATTCAAAACGATACACACCATTTGGCGCCTCTTCTCTCTTTTCTCTCTTTTGAACAGAACCTGTGATTGCCAACACCTTTCTGGAATGAGATTGCGGCCTGGAGATTATAAATACCTCTGAGAGTGTGGACTATCATATTACACATTGTTAAAGAGATAGTTTATTTATTATAGTTAACTATATCATATTAAGATACTCTTAACCTACCAAGTTTTAAATTTATTTGTAGGTTGTTTTTATTATTATTGTTCTTGTTGTATTATTGACAATATTTACAACTTTTTCTATGACAGTTTTGCAGCACTATTGCACATTAGTACTGGCGGAACATTGCTAGTAATTAAGGGCGCCTCTAATTTTATTTCTAATAATTTTCATTTGATAAAAACAGCATGTATTTGCATTGATGGGTAACACCTGTGATAGTGTTTCTGAAAAAATGCTAAACCTGTGTATGTATCCTATCCTATAGATAAACATGTTGTCACCTCAAAAGACTATTGGGTTATATGAAAATAAGATCCCAATGGTGACTATTGTTTAGTGTGCAAAACAAATCTGTATATAATCAATATAAAATATATATAAACTAGAAAAAATATATATATGTTTTCCTCTGGGTTGGGCTCGAACCCTTGACCTTGTGTATGCTAGGCTTTTACTGATCTAAAAGAGCTATTCAGATATGTCAACAAATGTGATTGATATCACTCGTAATATACCAAACAATAGTAGATAATATGGATGTATTAGAAATATGAGTTTGCAGAAAACATTGTTCTTGTAAAGAGCCCTCATATCTTATATTCTAGAAACAAAAATAAGATGGTTATGGTCGATAAATTCTAGATAGAACAAGATAAATGGTCTTTTATGTATCTAGATAATGATTTAAGGAACGCTATCTCAAACTAGTGGTCCCAAATATAAATTAAATGTCTATGTAAATGTTGAAGGTGTTGGATGAAGATTAAATGAAAGAATATAGCAATCCTTGTTTGGAGAGATATAATTACGCTATATGCTAGCTGTTGTAATACTGGTAAAAAAGTGATGTAAAAATGGTAAAAAATGGTTCATGAAAAAAACCTATTGAGAAATATTAGAAAATTATATATATTAAAAAATCTAATGATATACTGCTATAAAAGTGTATATATATATATAAAAAGATCTTTCGTTTAAAGCATATATTTTTACTAAATGCTAGCTGTGAAGGTTCTAGTGATACTGCTCATGATATTCTTTTTCTAAACTCATATTGATAATAAATTGTTTCAATTATTTTGGGTGGGATACGAACCCGTGTCTATATATGTAAGGACCCTATGTTTAGTCCGACGAGCTATCTGGAAATAGCAAAGTATATAGGAATCTTAGTGTGGTTGACTCTAAACTAATCGATATAACATTAAAAATGCTGTACACTAATAGGAGTGATTCAACTCATTGATTCTTAGTGTTTGTGTGTATCTCTGATGGTGATGTCTTGATTGTGGAGAATCTATTGATGTAAACTGGATATGTATATGAGATCTAAATATGATGTATGTATCTAAGAAAATGTCGTAATAATGAATGTATGAAAAATATCGTTGGAAATCTGTTGTTGTAAACTGAATGTAGTATGTAATGTGATCTCTGCAAAGGACGGACTTATATGAAAGCAGCCAAATCAACATTGGCATTCAAACCCAGTGGATACAAAGTTTTAAGTTTATGTATCCAGTAAGTTTCTAATTGTCTAAGTTTAATTAGACGATCATAATCAGTGGATGGAGGTACATGGTCTATCGGAATTATTTTAAAAATGTCTGCTCTACCATCATGTATTGTTTCACAGTGATTTGGAACACTGTGATTAATCTTACTTTTTTTACAGTTTTTACATTTCCGATAGTGTTCACCCCAACGGGTGCGTACGTTCCTAATGGTACGCCCAATGTATTGGACCCCACAAACACAATTTAAAAGATATATAATATACTTAGATTCGCAATTGAGGCGATGTGATATTTGATAAGACAAACGAGTAGTGTTAGATTTAAATGTTTTTTGAGAACATATAAACTTACACATATTACATCCTCTTTTGCCACATTTATATGAACCATATAATCTCAAAAAACTCTGTGTTTTTTTCAAATTACTTATGGATGATTGGCTGTGTTTTACCCTTTTGCTAGGTGCTAGTTTGTTCCTAAGGGTTGGTGCCCGTCTGTAAACAATTTTAGGTCTCTCCTTAACTATATTTTTTAAAAAAGGATCCTTTTGAATAATGTTCCAATGTTTGTTGAGTATATTGTAAAAAATTTTATGATTGCTGTTGTATTGTGTTATAAAGAGAGGTTCAGTATTAGCATCCCTATTAATTGTTTTGTTTGGATTGCTTGTGTTATTTTCAAACTTTTCAAAAAAGAGATCTCTATCCAAGGCTTTTTATAAACATCGATCAAGTAAATCAGCTGGGTAACCTTTGTCCAAAAAACGTTGATACAAAATCATGCTTTGTGAGTCAAAGGTATCTAACTCTGAACAATTCCGACGAATTCTTTGGAATTGACTAAAATGGATATTTCTTTTCCACCCAATGTGGTGGTTACTGGAATAATCAAGGTAACTGTTGCTATACACCTTTTTAAAAAAGGTTTTGGAGACAACATTCCCTGTACTACCCCAGCTCAACAATAGATCCAAGTATTCTATTGAGGAATTTTGGATATTAGCTGTGAAAGTAAGACCCATATGGTTGTTATTTACATGTTCTACTATTGAATTGGCTAGAGCAATATCCCCTTTTAAAATAAAAATGAGATTGTCAATGTAACGGCCATAGAATACCAGGTTCGCCCAAAAGTTTGCAGAGTAAATGTATTGATCTTCAAAAATTCCCATAAAGAGATTGGCAAAACTTGGGGCGAACCTGGTACCCATGGCCGTACCCTTGACTTGCAGAAAAAATTTGTCCTGAAAGATAAAATAATTATGTTTGAGTATATACTCTATCCCTTCCAAAATGAATTCCTTTTGAAGATCTGGCATGTATAGATCTTTCTCTAGGAAAACTGAAATCGCATTGATTCCCATGTTGTGACAAATATTGGAATAGAGGGAACCAACATCACAAGTGATCCATATTAGGTTATTGTTATTGCAAACATTTCTGAGTTGGTATAAAAGGTGAGTACTGTCTTTGATATAAGAGGGTAAATTGACCACATATTTCTGTAGAAATTGGTCTATATAAAAAGATAGGTTATAGGTAAGATTGCCTATACCTGCTATAATAGGGCGCCCAGGTGGATTAGCTTGGTTTTTATGTATTTTGGGCAGGTGATAATAGTGTGCTACACTAGGATTGGTTACTTTTAGAAATTCTTTTTCTTCTTTGTTCAAAATGCCTGTTGCAATTCCTTTCTGTATCAGATCATTATATCCCTTAGGTATTAGTGGGATTGAACATGATCTCTCTGTAATAGTTTGTATCTGTTAAAATTTTATTTGCCTCTTTTAAATAGTCACCAATGTCTTGTAAGACAATACCACCGCCCTTGTCGGCATCCCTGATTATCAAATTTTTGTTATTGGCCAAAGTATGTAAAGCTTATTGTTCACTTTTATGAAAATAATATTGTTTCTTTTGATTTTTGGATAATTTCTCTAGATCTTCAATGACTGATCTTTGAAATAGTTCAATATAATGATTAGTTGATAGTGATGGTATAAATTGGGCTTTAACCTTTATGTCTATGTGGATGTAATCTTCAAACAGATGAGTAGTTAGGCCCTCTGTTTCTGAATATATCACTTGCATATTTCTGTTGGGGTTCATACTGTTCACTAAAATAGACTGTGTATTATCCGTGTGTGTATGTTTTTGTTGTTTGAGTTTTTTCTGTGCAAAAAATTTTTGCAAAGATAATTTTCTTGTAAATTTGTTGACATCAACAAACAGATAATATAAGTTGTGGGGATTGGGTGGACAATAGGAGAGACCCTTGTGGAGGACTCTTTTTTTCATTGGTGGTTAAAGTATGTGATGACAAATTAAATATACCATGTTCTAATTTGGAAAGTTTCTCTTTTTGGGCTGAAAGACCCCTTCCTCTTGCACCTCTTGGTCTAAAGGGAATGGTCTTTTTCTTTGATTTTCTAAATTGGTGTGCGGAAAAAATTATCTGTTTTGGTTGTGGCCGTTCTCTAAAAAAGATGAAGAGTATTCATGTGAAGTGCTGGGCATATTTTCTCCATCAGAAATTGATGCTAAAATGCCAAATCTATTCTGATGTTCAAAAGAAATGTCTGAGTGTCTATGTGTTTGAGTTTGTGAGTGAGTGTATGTGTTTTTGAGTGTCTGTGTGTGTGTGTCTGAGTGTGTGAGTGTGTGAGTGTCTGTGTGTGTGTATCTGTAAGTATCTGTGTGTTTGTGTGAATGTCTTTGTGTGAAAGTGCATGTATGTGTGTGTGTGTGTCTGAAAGAGTGAGTGTCTTTGTATGTGTAAGAGAAAATGTGTGTGAGATGCCGTAAAATGTGTAAAGATGTGTAAAACTATAAAAGTGTAAAGTCAGAATGCTTTCCAGGGTTACAACTTCCAAGTCCATATATTATGTTTAACTTTTAAAATCATTATTATGATTATAAATGTTCTTTTCTATTAAATTAAACATGAGAGTCATTGTTTGCATGCATTCATGTCACTTTCATGTATGTGCTTATGAGTGTATTTGTGTGTGAATTTATGTATGTGTGTGTATATGAGTGTATGTGTATATGTATGAGTATATATATGTATGTATGAGTGGGTATGCATGTGTTTATGTGTATGTATGTGTGTAGTGTGTGTGCGTATGTATGTATGTACGTATGTAAATGAGCATGTATGAATGTGTGTTTGTCTGTTTAGCTCTATTATATAACAAATATGATAGGCTGTATTGCTTTTTTAGTGGCTGTGTTGCAACAAGATAATCTGCCATATTGCCCCTACCGATATAGGGCTCTAGATTTTGTCCCGGGGGGCGGGGAGGGGAATATTTTGCACCAGGGCCCTCTGTTCATTAGGTCCATCGCTGATTTAAAAGGGTAGCTAACACATGACACCTCTGTTTTCTTACTATAAAATAACATATCAGCCAAGGTTAAGCATTTTTAAAAGAAATTTACATTTTATTTGCTGCCGCTGATTTTCAAAAGCCAAACCCACCCACAATTTGCATTATTTAGATAAGCCAATCTGGGCTTGAATCTGCTCATTAATGTTAGTATACATTACATTGTTTTGCAGTTTTGAATCATTTAAAGCAAGTTATAGAAATATGTAGTAGAGTTAGCCTTGGAAAGTCAGGAGGGTGCATTTCAAGTTCCAAAAATTACAAATAAAAGACAATTTTCAGAAATAAATTACCTGAAAAGGCAGCAAAATAAATAATGAAGATATTTTTCAAAGGTGTTCTATTATGCATAACTAAACATTTTATATAACTAAAAACTTTACCTTTTTGCCGCCTAGTATATAAAATTATTATTTAAAACAGGGACACTTTTATTGATTACATTTTTTAAGACGCTTTATTTGTAAAATATTTATCATATAGCAATGGTAAACATCGTGCTGTTCCTCTGCCCGCCAAGTATGAGATGCGGGCGGAGGAACAGTGCAATATTTACCATGACTAAATGGTAAATATTGTGCAAATAAATCATCTTAAAAAATGTAATCAAATAAAGTGTCCCTGATTTCCATAATAATTTTATACACTAGGCAGCAAATAGGCATTAATCATTAAAGCCTAAGAAATTAGCGAGTGAAAAGCCAAGAGATGTTATAATCTGCCTACATTATTTTCATTTCAAAAGTTCTAATTTTCATTGTGGTTTCCCATTTAAACTGCTCTCCAAAGTCGGTCAGACATATATAGGCAATACAGTGGTTCAATCAAACGATCTTCTAAACAGCTGAAATATTTCTACTGAGGAAGGTCAATTCCAAGTAGAACGATCTCTGCCTGAATCATTTGTAGCTGCCCCAGAGGGGTCGCCTATACTTAAAAGGGAACAGAATTTTAAAAAGCTAACAAATTTAAACTAATAAATTGTAATTATAGTGATAAACATTGAACTAATTGATGTGAGTGTTCAGTACCATTTTATTTTGTTTCTTTCAAACTTTGCTGGACAACTGTTGTGCACTTACTGGCATAACTTATCTAAGAGCTGACTTCATTTTTTCCAATCTTACAACTTCATGTATTACATAACTGTTAGTTGTAAGAGGCTGTGACTTGATAGTAGTTAAAGGCACAGTCTTTTATTGTTTAAAAAGATACTCCCTTTATCACCCATTCCCCAGTTTTGCATAACCAACACTGTTATATTTATACACATTTTACCTCATTGATTAACTTGTATCTAAGCCTCTGCAAACTGCCTCCTCATCCCAGTTCTTTTGACAGACTTGTAATTTAACCAATCAGTGCAGGAATGAGCACAATGCTATTTGACATACATGAAATTGCACTAAGTGGGAAAAACTGTCAAAATGCTATATTAGAAATAATAAAAACTACTTTATTTAGTATAATATTGTATTGGTGTTAAGATTCTAGGTAGCATGTCTAACGGATCACATTAAAAGGTGCATCTGTCATTAATGTTTTAATAGGTTACTGACATTTGAAGGGACAGTATACTATAAAATAGTTTTTACCTAAATTTGTTTCCACTTACTTTTTTTACCACCTGCAAAGTATAAAATTTATGAGATTTGCATTTTTAAGGCTTATTTGTGTATATGAATTAGCTGATTTTGTGTTTTGAAGCCACAACCTAATAAAATGGGTTGAGCTTGTAGGTATAATCAGATCTCATTACTTTATCACATTGTGTACATATACCTGCTTCTTTATCTTATATCTGTCAATAAACCAATCACCAATACTTGGAGAGAACAATGGAAAATTAACATTTTATTACCTTATCTCTTCTATAACCCACTGGGAGTGTAATTTTTTTACTGGCTGTGTTAACACAGCTTGGCCTTGAGGCCAAAAACTTTCATGGTGGGTGGGGATACCAAAGGCTAAATAAACTATTTAAAATACCAATATACGGGTAATGGAAATACTTGTAAACAATTTAATACACTCCAGAATGTAAAGTGGATCATTGGGAACAAATTAAAGGGGAGAACATTTTTTGAGTAAACTGTCCCTTTAAGTTAAATAAGTTGTTATTTTAGGTTGAAATAATAAGTTGTTATTTTAAACGAGCAGTTGAACAATGTGTTATGTATAATAAAAATAGGTAGCTGTACTTGCTGGCAAGGTTTATTTTCCTTTTTAAACAAGTCATGTCTCAACTAGTTTACCTGATTGCTCTAATTACCCTTTGTTTAATCTAGATTGGGGGGGTATTGGAAACTAGAAAGTTATTTATTATTGTTTTTATTATTTTTGTTTTACTTTTTTTTGTGTACCTAAGCAAGTGTCTTATTGAGTTCTTGCGATATTCTATTTAACGTGTATAGTCGCATATCATTCAACCAGTTATCATTGGTTTTCCTAAAATTATGTGATCATTTTTTTGTAGTTTTCTTTAATCACATTAACCCCTTCCCGCCCTTTGGAAGTTCTATGCCGTCCTAACCAAACTGGGCTTTAACGCCCTTAGGACGGCATAGAACGTCCTAACCTTTTGGCTGTACTGAAGCCAAAGGTGTTTCCCGAAGTGTAATAGGCACTCCCCCCTGACACGATCCCATCATTGAAATCCCATGATCACATGACTTTACTTTTTAACTCATTTGTTGTAGACAGGGATATGAAACCCAAAAACTTTATTTTGTGATTAAGAGAATGCATTGCCCCAAAGAAATCTGCTCTTTTACCTGTAAATAAAAAATACAAATACCCCCCAACAGTAAAACCCACCACCCACACAACCAACCCCCCAAATAAAACCCTAACTATAATAACATAAGCTCCCCATTGCCCTGAAAAGGGCATTTGGATGGGCATTGCACTTAAAAGGGCATTTAGCTCTATTGCTGCCCAAAGTCCTAACCTAAAAATAAAACCCACCCAATACACCCTTAAAAAATCCTAACACTAACCCCCAAAGATTCACTTACCAGGAGAAGTCTTCATCCAAGATGGCGTCCCTTAGATTCCGATTGGCTGATAGAATTCTATCAGCCAATCTGAATTAAGGTTGAAAAAATCCTATTGGCTGATGCATTGAGCTAGCATTCTATTGGCTGATGGGAACAGCCAATAGAATGTTAGCTCAATCCTATTGGCTGATTGCATCAGCCAATAGGATTTTTTCAACCTTAATTCCGATTGGCTGAATTCTATCAGCCAATCGGAATCTAAGGGATGCCATCTTGGATGACGTCACTTAAAGAGATATTCATTCAGCAAGAAGACTTCGTTGGAAGAGGATGCTCCGTGCCGGATGTCTTGAAGATGGAGCCTCTCCGCGTCGGTAGGATGAAGATAGAAGATGCCATCTGGATGAAGACTTTTGCCCGTCTGGGGGACCACTTCTGCCCGTCTGGAGGACCACTACTGCCGGCTTCCTTGAGGACATCTTGCCGCTTGGATGAAGACTTCTCCCGGTAAGTAAATCTTTGGGGGTTAGTGTTAGGATTTTTTAAGGGTGATATATAGATATATTTTAATTATATTTAAGTAATGGGGTGTTAGGGTTAAGGTTAGACTTAGGTTTAAAGGGTTAATAAATTTAGAATAGTGGCGGCAACATTGGGGATGGCAGATTAGGGGTTAATAAGTATAATGTAGGTGGCGGCGATGTTAGGGGCGGCAGATTAGGGGTTAATAATATTTAACTAGTGTTTGCGAGGCAGGAATGTGGCGGTTTAGGGGTTAATATGTTTATTCTAGTGGCGGCGATGTCTGGAGAGGCAGATTAGGGGTTAATAATTTTATTTTAGTGTTTGCGATGCAGGAGGGCCTTGGTTTAGGGGTTAATAGGTAGTTTATGGGTGTTAGTGTACTTTTTACCACTTTAGTTATGAGTTTTATGCTACAGATTTTTAGTGTAAAACTCATAACTACTGACTTTAAAATGCGTTAGGAATCTTGGCGGTAGAGGGTGTACCGCTCACTTTTTGGCCTCCCAGCAAAACTCGTAATACCGGCCCTATGGTGGTCCCATAGAAAAAAGACTTTACGAAATTTACGTAAGTTGGTTTGCGGTAAGGCCAAAAAAGTGTGCGGTACACCTATACCTGCAAGACTCGTAATAGCAGAGGGCGTAAAAAACGTTACCTGTTAACGCTGCTTTTTCACCTTACTGCAAAACTCGTAATCTAGGCGAAAGATAGGTATATATATATATATATATATATATTTATATATATATATATATTTATATATATATATATATATATATATACACACAGTTCGTGATTACTCCATCCTAATTCTCATGGATCTCTAAACTGCATTTGACACCATTGACCATAGGTTTCTAATAGAGCGCTTGCAGCACATCTGTGGTCTAGGATGCACAGTCCTTAACTGGTTTAAATCTTTCCTCGCTGGTAGCTCACAGAGAGTAACATCAGAAATCAAGCTCATCAGCACCGACAGAACTGGCCACAAGGATCCATCCTGTCTCCCATGCTATTTGCAATTTACTTACTACCACTGAGGGACATCATTAACCGACATGGCCTAAGGTACCATTGTTACGCTGATGACACACAACTCTACTTCTCCTTTGCTCCAGATACTACAGACCCAGCATGCCGCATAAACAGTTGCTTAACAGACCTCATAGAATGGATGAATGCTAGCTGTCTCAAAGTGAACCCGGACAAAACAGAGTTACTCTTGGTGAGGGGACCCCGGGCATCAAAAATATCCCACGATCACCCAACTGGCCTGGAGTTAGGCGGCTCTGAACTCGTTCAGCAAAGGTACAAAACCTCAGAGTGCTGATTGACGCTGGACAATCTTTTAAACAGCAGATTTCCTCCGTAATAAAATCTGCCTACTTTCATCTGAAAAACATAGCCAAGATACAACACTTAATTCCACCAGATGATATGCCAACATTAGTCCATGCATTTGTATCCTCTAGGCTAGATTACTGCAATGCACTTTACTTGGGCCTCCCAAAAAAAGAACTCCATCACAGTCAGACTATTGACCAATCAAACTCGCTCCTGCCACATAACACCTGTTCTCCACTCCCTCTGCATTGGCTTCCAATTAAATGGCGAACATATTTTAAAATTGGCCTGCTGACCTTAAAAGCCTTAAACAACCAAGGCCCACAGTACCTGAAAGAGCTCCTGATACCCTACATCCCATCCCTTTCACTTAGGTCAGCCAACACATCCCTCCTCTCAGTGCCAAGAATAAGGACAAACTCAGGCTCCAGAGCATTCTGCCACGCTGCCCCTACTTTCTGGAACTCTTTACCGTGCGCAATCAGAGAGGCACCGTCCTTACAGACTTTTAAAAAAAGCTAAAGACCCACCTCTTCCATCAGGCATTCAGTCCGCTTATCTGACCTTCAGAAACTCCTACCTTTTATGTCTTATGTTGGTATATTTGTAAAGTACTTTGAGTCTCACAGGGAGAGAAGCGCTATATAAATTGCAAATTATTATTATTTTTACACATATATACATACATATACATTTATATATGTATGTATCTCTGTGCTAAGTCCTTTGCCTGCTTATATCTTTGAGCCCTTATAACTTTTTTATGCAATATTAAGGTTCTCTGGTAAAAAAAAATTTTTATACTATTCTCTAGTAATACCAGATTGTTCGCTAGAGTCTCAGTGATTTTTAACCTTTTTTTTGCCGTGGCACACTTTTTTACATTAAAAAATCCTGTGGCACACCACCATCCCAAAATTTAAAAAAAATCACACATTGTAGCCTAATACAGCATATATATATACACATACACACAAACACACACATACTGTATGTATTGTGCTGTTATGCCATGCCTCCTACAAACTACCCCTGCACTGGGAGTAAAAAACAAGCAAAGTTTAAAAAATATGTCACACTGTTGTCAGTCTGCCGTGGCACACCTGAGGATCTCTCACGGCACACTAGTGTGCCACGGCACACTGGTTGAAAAACACTGCGGCTAGACCACCTTGTGCTATTGCTTGCACTTCCCTTGTAGTTGAGGCCTATATGTTTACATTACTGCTGCCATCTAGTGTTCTTGCAAAGGTATAACAATGTTAAATGTATTCTTGCGAAGCTGCTACCATATAGTGCTTCAGAAACATGCACACTCCAGAGCCTACATACCTGCTTTTCAACAAAGTATACCAAGTGAACAAATAATATAAATACATTAAAAAGATTTTTAAAACATTTTAATCTATCTGAATCATGAAAAATTTTATTTGGGTTTTATGTTTGTTTAATTTTCAGATTCTAGATCATTGACAATAATTATGGCGGTATTAATTATTTGTTAATCATGTATGAAGATGTAGAACAGGGCCACCCAAAGGCCACGTCCAGGCCTCTAAAGTGGCACCATTGAGCAGAAAACAGAAATCAGTCATTTTTCCCCCAGAAAAAAACAGTTCCATGCTTGTCAGGTTATTAAGCTTGTGTATTTGTACCATATTTTGCCAATCTGAGTAGTATATACAGATACATTACATTCAGGGCCGGCTCAAGATATTGTGCTGCCTGAGTCAGAGAATGTAATGACGCCCACCCCTGTAGTAACATTACTGATTAGCATATCAACCTACTAACCTTACTAAGCCTGCCAATGCTTAGGCACAATAGGTGGGAAGGAAGACATGCGTTTGTCCCAACTTGAATGTTGTGTGCCTGACCGGTTCTGTGTCCCACCTGACCGGTTTTGTGTCCCCCCTGACCGGTTCTGTGTTTTTGTGCATGATGAGGTTATGTAGCTGGGAGCCTGTGACTTACCCCATGGAGCCAGAGGACAGTAGTGGTCTGATAGAGTCTGATAGAAACTGACTCCGTCACTGAAGTGCTGCCCCTTGCCAAGTGCTGCCTGGGTCCATTGGACCTACTTGGTCCCATGGTTGAGCCGGTCATGATTATATTTTTTTAAAGGGACAGCTTGTAATTACAAGGCTTTTCTGTTGCCTTGTCTAGTGAACAAATCAGCCAAATTTACACATTTTGAAAACAAATTACTAATTTGCTACAACTGTTTTTCTATTTGCAGGGGGGGGGGTAGCAATTCAAACTTGTTACTGGAATAGGAAAAGCTAGCCACAGTTATTATGTTAGAAATAAATTCATTGTTTTAAAGTTATCTGATAACCTTTGCTGAGGCCAATGTGGAACAGATGTGAAGCAGAGTTAGCCTTGATAAATATGCAGTGTGCATTTTATATTATAATTTCAAGGTGTTTATTGTCCGTCTATAATAATAACTAATTTCCTCAGCAATATTGAACTAAAACGTAATTATGATCTAATTTTGCTTTGAAAAGTTGTCACACCACAGAAGGCAATAATTCTCTGGTAGTGGAGCCAGGTACTGAGTAGGAAATGAAGAGACTGATTAGAGCTTCCTGTATTTGTCCCAGGACTCGAACCAGCAGAAGCATGATGTTGTTGGAGATTAAACCTTATGTATAGTAAATATAGTAAGCATACTTGAGGAGCTGTCAGCCAAGCTCTACACAGCAGAGAACCAGGGGTCAAGTCCTACAAAAAAAGTGTGAGAACTCACCAAGACTTCCACCCCCCTCACAATTAATATTGTTTTATATATACGCACACTGTATTTATATGTATATAATCTATACACTTTAGTTAATAAAAGAAAATTAAATCCAGTGAAGAGTTGAATGGTTCCCTTTGGGCCTGAGACTCCTCCTCTGTCACAGAGTCTACCCCACTTCAGGTGCAATAGTCCTATTTCTGCTGAGGCGAGCTAAATAACCCCAAGCAAGTAACCCCAAGCAAGCCACACAGAAATTTAAGCAACATGTGTTACACACATTGCGGGGTGATCACACAGCAGGACCACTGAGAGGCTTGCATTTAGTGTATTGTAGGGAGTGTTAGTGCCCATTACTAGAGGATCTCACTATCCCTCTAACATGACTGTGCTCCAGCTCCTCCCACCAGCAGTGTTTACTGAAGTGTTTATGTTCTCTGTCCAGAGGGAACTTAGTTCCTTCTGCAAAAATAGTGTAGGAACTCTGTTCCCATGCGTTCATGTGTAGGTCAATTCAAGCAAAGCGGAAGCCATACACTAACACTGTCCAGAAGCACTGCCAAATTCTCTGGGCTTAGTCTAATCGGAGATGGATAGAAGCATAGTGGGATCGTATTTTGTGGTCAAATCAAAATTTCAAATAGTTTTTGGAAAAACAGTCGTGTTCTCTGGGCCAAAGAGGAAAAGGTCCATCCAAGCTGATATCAGCGTCAGGTCCAAAAGTCAGCATCTGTCATGGTATAGTGCTGTGTCAGTGCCCATGGCATGGGTAACTTGCACATGTGTGAGGGCACCATTAATGCAGAAAGATATGTATACATTTTGGAGCACCATATGCTGCCATCCAGACATCATCTTTTCCAGGGACGTCCCTACATTTTCCAGCAGGACAACGCCAAACTATATTCTTCCCAGATTACAAGTGCATGGTTGCAGAAGCAGAGAGTGAAGGTGCTATCATGGCCTGCCTGCAGTCCTGACCTGTCTCCGATTTAGAATGTGTGGCGCATTATGAAGCGTAAAATAAGGCAACCAAGGCCCCATACAGTTGCGCAGCTGAAGACATGCATAATGAATGAATGGAGGAAATTCTGCTTGCTAAAAACCATAGAGAAGTCCATATAGACAAGCCAGGGGTCAATATCAGTTATCAGTTCGATCAGCAAACAGCAGGAAAGGGCAAGGCAAACACAATCCAAATAGAGCAGTCCAAATAGCAAGCTGAGGGGTCAATACCAGTAATCAGTCTGAACAGCAAACACAGCAGGTAAATACAAGGCAATAGAGCAATCCAGAAAGACAAGCCAGGGGTTAACACCAATAATCAGTCCAATCAGCAAACACAACAGGAAAGGGCAAGGTAAAAGAGCAGTCCAGATCGCCAAGCCAGGGCTCAGGAATCCAGAAACAAAAAGAGTAAAAGGAAACACATATTGCCAGGAAACACAGACACTAAGTGTGGCAATGTCCAAGCGCTGATTAAAGTGTGCTGCAGGGTTTTGTAAGGAATGACTCCTCTTTTGGAAGTGGTTCAGCAGGATGAGATTCAATGCAAAATAAAGCACCTGTATCTATACTGGCTTGCAATACCTGCTTTTCACCACATCGATTAGAGGAGCTCAGGTTCCCTTTTCCTTCAGCATGCTGCTGTGTTTTAGGCCTAAAGCCTGTGGATAGAATTAGTGGAAGCACAAGCAGAGAAACAGCAGATGACAGAGAGTTTGAGAGAACAGGACCTTCAGAGTGGGATATTGGCACACTGAGTAGACTGCACAAAGATGGACAACACACAGACCTCAGACAGGGCACGGCAGGTATAACCAATCTCTGTGCAGCACAGATTACAACAGGTACAGCGATTCTCTATCTGCGAGTGTTTGGATGACAATAGGACTATAGGACAAAGGAATTCCCAGAAGGTAAGCAAAAAGGTCTGGGAAAGTTCTAAAGGAAGATCCACAAACAAAAAGTGCTTGTCTGGAAGAACAATTTTAGGAACTGTGGTGGTCCTTGAGGATAGGAATATGAAGGAAAGAATTCTACAAATATATCGAGAACATAAATAATCCCAGATTAACTAGAGAGAAATGGACCAAACAGAATCCTTTTTGAAAGTAGGAAATCTGAAAAACTTGACAAGGTTTCAAGATCCAAAATAGGTCATGAAGTGCCATATCATTCTTAGGGACAAGAACAAACTGTATTAAAATCTTAAATCTTATTCCAAAAACTGGAACTGCTCTAACACCTCTTAGGTTCCAGGTCAAAGGCTGAGAGAAAAGGAACTTCTGTCTGTACAGTATCTTTCAGAATAAATCATAATAACCTCCCATGATGGAAAACTGTAACCCCTAAGCAATAATAAATAGAGTCAAGAGAATCTGGACATACTGTGACTATGCATTTTGGAAAATAGAATAACCTACCGACTACCAGGACAAAATCTGGATAGGTGCTTCAAGCTATTTGCAAGAGGAAGAAAGCCTCTTAGATTGCTCAGTCCTATTTCAAATAACACTATACTTCCAGACAGCTGTTGAAAATCTATATATTGTGAAAAAACAAAAGGAGGAAAATGTAGGTTCTTATATTGGAACCTACATAATTTTGCAACACAGTAATTCAGTTGTACTAGCAAACAGGAGGTTAAACATACAAAAAATATATAATAACAAAATGTATTTACAAGTAACAGTATGTATGTGCAAGAATTAAAAAAATGTTTAATAACACCAATAGCCACTTACTATTTTAATGAGTTGTACGAAGTTGATGGGATGAACACAGTATCTGAATATTTAGTGGAATATTAGATAAAGACACTCGCACTTCATCATCAAGCATTTGTAAGCTTTCACTTCCTGTCCATATATCAAGAGCAGGAGCAGCAATGCACTACTGGGAGCTAGCTGCAAAAAAAAAATAACCCTTTGACTTCTGACTTAAGCTCAGCATTTAAGCTGCTCCCCTCAGAGCTCTGAGAGTCTGACTGACTACTGCCCACGCTGCAAACACACTGCTGTCTCACTCACTGACTACACATGCAGTCACGAGCTGATTGAGGAGACTACACGTACATTCCGGAGCCAATGTGCTGCCAATGGGAATAGTTTCAGTTACCGCTGAGCTGCACCAATAGGTTAAGATGATCTGTGACCCACTAGGTATCAATCACGTGTCAACCACGTGATATGCATAGCAGGCAGGCGGAAAGTCAGAAACCAAAAAAAAAAAAACAAGTTTAATTACAAACAATTTGTGTTGAAGCAGGGACACACCTACACACTGCTGCCGACACACTAATGTGTCACGACACACAGTTTGGAAAGTACTGGGCTAGGGGCCTGATTTTCACAACCTTGTCACTCAGGTGAGATATTCTAAGAAACCACAGAACTCTTTAGGGTGTACTGTAAAAGTCAAATCATAGCATTAAAATGAATCATGACTAAAATGATATTGTCAAATAGGAATTTTCTTACTTTAGAAGATTCAAAGAATTTTTAAAATCTTTAGCAACAAAAACTGCAGAAACTAGGTTAGACAGATTTCCACATCAAAGTGAAAAGATTGTAATTACCTCAGGGATATCAAAGCTGTTGAAAACAGGGAACCCACAGTACTTATAGAAAGCAATGACCTTTATAAGGAAAGAATCCAAATTTATTTTCCTGAAACATGAACTATCCCCAAAAGGGAATAATAAATCATATAACAAATGGTAAATGTCACGTCCACCTCAAAAAAAGATTCCCACAAAGCTCTAAAAAAACAAGCAGATTAAGGGAACATCTTTAAGAATTCAGAAAACTGTGCAAAGTAAAGTCTTGGGGGTAAATTTATTAAACAGGGGCTGCTGCTTTCTAAGTCAGAGGTTTCCGGCTCATAAGACTGCGGCTCTTAACTTGTCTGCCACCTTTAAGGTGGCAGACTGCAATCATCCAGATCCGATACAATCAGGATTGAAACCTCCTACTTCGCCATTGAACAAGCATTTCACATGAAATGCTTGTGCAATAATAAATACCGACAGCATATGCTGTCGGCATTTAGCGATGTTGGGCAAACATAATTCTCTATAGCGAATCATGTCCACCCGCCATTTGATAAATCTACCCCTTGGGGGCCCATATATCAAGCTCTAAAGACCGTTGCTCCATAACCCTGTCCGCCTGCTCTGAGCCAAAAATCAACCCGATCGAGTACAATCGGGTTGATTGACACCTTCCTGCTGACGGCCGCGAATCTGCAGTGGGTGGCGTTGCACAAGCAGCTCAGAAGAGCTGCTGGTGCAATGCTGAATACAGAGAGTGTATTGCTCTCCGCATTCAGGGAGGTATGGCGGACCTGGTCCGCACTGTCGGATCAGGTCCGCCAGACCTTTGATAAATATCCCCCTGTGTGTGGCCCATTTCTATGAAATAAGATTTCAAAATAGCCTCAGGAATATAAAATGCATCTGGAGTTTTAGCAAAAAGTAGAAAATATCAAATACAAATGTATGCAAAGATTTACATTCATGATTTTCAAATAAGGATAGCAAGAGAACGAAGAAAATTTGATAATAGGAGTAAATTAGAAAGTTGCTTAAAATTGCCTGCTCTATCTGAATCATGAAAGAAAAAAAATTGTGTTCAGTGTCCCTTTAATGTAAATCCAGTGGTTCCTGAGGGGAAGAAAGGGTCTGAAAACCCCTATTCACAAATAATTTTGAAGCATCTCACTTCTGCGATTAAAAAATGGATTAAAGGCTTGTTAAATATTGTGGGCTCAATGATATAAACTTCACCAGATCAAACCTAGTTTTTCTCACAGACTCTCGCAGGACTGGAATGATCGTAAAAAAGGGGCAGTCCCTTCGTGTGGCAAGATGGCTCCTATTGAAAGTAATAGAGCTCACTGGATAGGAACACTTCGCTCCTTAGAGCAAAGTTAGCAGTGAGCAGGGGGCGCACTTTCAAAATTAAATTTTGTAGCTAATATAAATTCGATTATGCTGCTTTCTGCATATAGCAACTTACATTCTATGAATAAGCGCCACTAGAGGGCGTGAAACACGTCGGACTGTTTTTCCTCCATGTCTGTCTCCTTGTCTATTAGATGGATTCTTCTTTAATGGATTATTGAATGTTTTTATATTACACATTGAGAAGTGCCTGCTCTCTTAATTTGTTTTGGGACATGTGTGGCGTGATTGGCAGCTGCAACGACACTCTGGACTGTTTGCCTGGGATTGGGTGAACTATGACACTGTTCTTCCGGTTCCTGCTCTGATGTTTGCCGCATGCTGTGGTTCTTGTTTACAACAACTTACATTCGCCTATATTTTCGTATGCGTGTTTTTCTATTAGAGTATTAAGTATTCGTATTGTTTTGAGAAAAACTCGCCACCTTTTAATTGGCGAGAAAAAAATGAGATCTGCAGTGCAAAAAACTTTACAGAATTACGCTGGGATTAGAGAGACATTTTCATTTATGCCCATGTTCAGCCCATTTTATGATTTATAAGTACAAATTTCGGTGTGATTTTTGTACATCCAGTGCACTAAAATTACGATTTACTCTGTGTATATTTAATATGATTTATTCTTGTGTAAATTATATACAAATTTTAAGTTTTTGTTAAAATACGATTTTTGGTGAAGAATTTTGTTACGATTTTTGATGCACCTTAACAATACAATTGTTCCTGCTTATTTTTGTGTGAATGGTTCAAATATTTGTTTTGTATGATATTTAAAATACGAATTTTATTGTGCAGTTTTCATATGAAAAAGCGGTATACGCCCCTTAGCGAGACAACCTGTTTTCAGGGTAAAAAGTGGCTTTAGATCATTCCACCAGGGAAATAGAAGGACTGGCGAGCATTCTTTAATAATCTCTCCAATCCAGAGAGCTTTCAATCATCGAGCCCTGTGTGTCTTTGCCTCCCCTAGTGAACAGGAGTTTAATCCCAGGAGTAATTACTCATAGACTCTAACCACCTTATGAAAGAAATCAACTTTATTAAAATAAAATGTATTTAAAAACTATAAATATACTTTATTATATTATTTGTATCATTTTTTTGTCATGTGATCACTTGGACTAGTTTTGACAGTGATCACATGACCATGGGCCACATTCTTGGGCATCGCTGGACTGCCTCACTCCTGAGGCATCCAGTGATTACCCTCTGAGCCTGATACTTGATATCTAGGCTGCAATTAAAGTATACAAACACTGAGGCTGGCTGTCACAGTGATTGTATACACAGTAACAGTCAAACTTGACCATAACTGCACTGTTGCTGGAAGTCTCACATGCAGGCATCAGGCAAAAGCATGAGAGGCACACTGATCTATTTTCTCTGATTGACTCTAGTCAAACTTATTATTATGTTTATAGAGTGTATTTGGTGTATAATGTGCCTACAGCCATTTTCATCATCACTGAATAATTATATAAAAATATCCAACCCATCCAGTACAGCAACAGAAATTATATTATGAGGCATTGATTACTGACATCTATAAAAGTTAGAAAAACTATGTGGTTAATTATTTAGGCAAATTACCAGCAGTTTGAATTTACAACATCATTTATGTTTAAAGATGTCTAATTTAAGTTTACTTTTTCACACCAGTGGATGCAGTTGCAGAAGTGTATTGAAGCACCTCACTTCTTCACCTTTCTGTGGGATACCAGAGAGGTGAGAGGGATTAAAAGCTTGTTAAATATTGGGTATTCTTGGCCACTTTCTAGTGAGTAAGGCCTTATTGACTCTAACCACCTTATGAAATAAATAAACTTTATTAAAATAATAAAATTAATAAAAAAAAATATAAATACACTTAATTAAAATAAATGTAAAATATTTTTACTGTACGTGTTCACTGGGACCGTGGGGAAGGGGCCAAGACAAGCCATTGTTAAAGGGACATGAAACCCAAAAAATTTCTTTCATGATTTAGGTAGAACCTACAATTTTGAAACAATTTTCTGGGTTTACTTCTATTATCAAATTTATTTCACTCTCTTGGTATCATTTGTTGAAGAAGCAGCAATGCACTACTGGTTTCTAAAGGAACACATGAATGAGCCAATGACAATCGGTATATATATGCAGCCATCAATCAGCAGCTAGAACCTAGGTTATTTGCTGCTCCTGAGCTTACCTAAATAAACCTTTCAGCAAAGGATAAAAAGAGAAGGAAGCAAATTAAATAAAGTAATAAAGTAAATTTGAAAGTTTAAAATGTTATGCTCTGTCTAAATCATTAATGTCTAATTATGACTGTCCCTTTAACAACTGGCTTCACAGTGATCACATGACAATAGGCTACATGTTTTGGGCATCACTGGACTGCCTCACTCCTGAGGGATCCAGTGACTGCCCTCTGAGCCTGATACCATCATGCATTGCAGCATTTAAAGTATGCAATCACTGTGACTGGCTGTCAAAGTGATTGTATACACAATAACAGTCAAACTAGACTGTTACTGCACTGTTGATAGGTTCCTCACATGCAAGCATCAGACAAAAACATGAGAGAGTCTAGTGATGTCGTGAATAGTTCACCGGCGAATAGTTCCTGGCGAACATAGCTTGTTCGCATTCGCCGCGGCGGGCGAAGATATGCGATGTTCGATCCGCCCCCTATTCGTCATCATTGAGTAATACTTTGACCCTGTACCTCACAGTCAGAAGACACATTCCAGCCAATCAGCAGCAGACCCTCCCTCCCAGACCCTCCTACCTCCTGGACAGCATCCATTTTAGATTCATTTGGAAGCTGCATTCTTAGTGAGAGGTGGGACAGTATAGCTGCTGCTGATTTAATAGGGAAATCGATAGCTATTCTAGTGTATTCAGTGTCCACTACAGTCCTGAAGGACTCATCTGATCTCTGCTCTAAGGACAGCACCCCAAAAAGACCTTTTTAGGGCTAGAACATCAGTCTGCTTTTTTTTTTTTTTTTCCTGTGTAATCTAATTGCAGTTGCCTGCTTGCCAGCATGTGTTTCAGACTCACAGCGTATACTGTGCCCACTTGCCCAGTGCCACCACTCATACCTGGTGTAACAGTAGTGTAGATTTAAAAAAAAAAACACATTTTTGACTGTGTTAAATAATAGCAGTCAGTTTCCTTCACACGTGTGCGTTTCAGTGCCTGCCTGCCAGGGCACAGTGTCACCTCAGTGCAACTCATATCTGGTGTAACTGTAGTGTAGATTTAAAAAAAAAAACACTTTTTTGACTGTGTTAAATAATAGCAGTCAGTTTCCTTCACACGTGTGCGTTTCAGGGCCTGCCTGCCAGGGCACAGTGTCACCCCAGTGCAACTCATATCTGGTGTAACAGTAGTGTAGATTTAAAAAAAACAACACTTTTTTGACTGTGTTAAATAATAGCAGTCAGTTTCCTTCACACGTGTGTGTTTCAGTGCCTGCCTGCCAGGGCACAGTGTCACCCCAGTGCAACTCATATCTGGTGTAACAGTAGTGTAGATTTAAAAAAAACAACACTTTTTTGACTGTGTTAAATAATAGCAGTCAGTTTCCTTCACACGTGTGTGTTTCAGTGCCTGCCTGCCAGGGCACAGTGTCACCCCAGTGCAACTCATATCTGGTGTAACAGTAGTGTAGATTTTTTAAAAAAAAAACACTTTTTTGACTGTGTTAAATAATAGCAGTCAGTTTCCTTCACACGTGTGCGTTTCAGTGCCTGCCTGCCTGCCTGCCTGCCAGGGCATGGTGTCACCCCAGTGCAACTCATATCTGGTGTAACAGTAGTGTACATACCTGATGTTTTAAAGCACGTTATTCCAAACAATTTAGGAATGTTAGGTGATTTATGCCCTTTATGGATTAAAATCAGACTCTGCATCAACTATGTAATTTTCCATGGGAGTTTTACCATGGATCCCCCTCCGGCATGCCACAGTCCAGGTGTTAGTACCCTTGAAACAACTTTTCCATCACTATTGTGGCCAGAAAGAGTCCCTGTGGGTTTTAAAATTCGCCTGCCTATTGAAGTCTATGGCGGTTCGCCCGGTTTGCCCGTTCGCAAACAGTTGCGGAAGTTCGCGTCCGCCGTTCACGAATGCAAAATTTTAGGTTCGCGACATCACTATGAGAGACATGCTGATATCTGACTAGAGGGAAGCAGAGAATAAATTCATTATTATGTTTATAAAGTGTATTTGGTGTTTAATGTGTCTACAGTCATTTTCATCATTACTGAATAATTATATAATTATATAAACACTCCAAACCATCCAGCACAACAACAGATATTCTATTATTAGGCATTGAAAACTGACAGCTATAAACCTCAGAACATCTCTTTGGGCAATTATTCAGGCAAACTACCAATAGTTTGCATTTATAAGGTCATGTATGTTTAAATATGTCTAATTGCAGTTGACATGCATGATAGAGAAAGTTTTATTTTGTCACACCAGTGGATGTGGTTGCAGAAGATAATGGGACCAACACAGGAATCTATCAACAAACCCTACAAAAGTTGTGCAAAAATACATTAAAAACAGATTCTACAATGGTAAAACTTGTAAAAAAAATTGTACATAAAATACCATCTGTTAAATCCAAGCCTTCTCTTTAAACACTTTTATTTCACTGTAAAATTATCATCTGGTTTGAGATTTTTTTTTAAATTTATTAAAGGGACAGTCTAGGACAAAATAAAATTTCATGATTCAGATAGAGCATGTAATTTTAAACACTTTTCTTTACTTTTATCACCAATTTTGCTTTGTTCTCTTGGTATTCTTAGTTGAAAGCTTAACCTAGGAGGTTCATATGCTAATTTCTTAGACCTTGAAGACCACCTCTTTCAGATTGCATTTTAACAGTTTTTCACCACTAGAGGGTGTTAGTTCACATATTTCATATAGATAACACTGTGCTCGTGCACGTGAAGTAATCTGGGAGCTGGCACTGATTGGCTAGACTGCAAGTCTGTCAAAAGAACTGAAAAAAGGGGCAGTTTGCAGAGGCTTAGATACAAAATAATCACAGAGGTTAAAAGTATATTATTATAAATGTGTTAGTTATGCACAACTGGGAAATGGGTAATAAAGGGATTATCTATCTTTTAAAACAATAAAAATTCTGGTGTAGACTGTCCCTTTAAGGAGTCGAGAGGACAATATTCATCCATTCCAGAGAAATCTTGTTTTTGGAGGAAAAAACATAGGCTGCTTGAGAAAGTTTATTTTTAAAGTTCTTTCTGGTAATTAGAAAAGTTGCTTTCTGGTAATTAGAAGGCCGCTAAATCATGCTGCGCCTCACACGTGTATTATGGCTAGCAGTGAAGGGGTTAATTAGGGAGTTTGTAGGGAGCTTGCAGGGTTAATTTTAGCTTTAGTGTAGAGATCAGCCTCCCACCTGACACATCCCACCCCCTGATCCCTCCCAAACAGCTCCCTTCCCTCCCCCACCCCACAATTGTCCCCGCCATCTTAAGTACTGGCAGAAAGTCTGCCAGTACTAAAATAAAAGGGTTTTTTAAAAAAAAAATATTTTTTAGCATATTTACATATGCCCCCAACCTCCTTGATCCCCCCCAAAACCGCTCTCTAACCCTCCCCTCTGCCTTATTGGGGGCCATCTTGGGTACTGGCAGCTGTCTGCCAGTACCCAGTTTGCAAAAAAAAATGCTTTTTTTTATTTTTTTTATTTTTTTTCTGTAGTGTAGCTTCCCCCCCACTCAGACAAACCCCCCACTCCATCCCAGAGAAATCTTGTTTTTGGAGGAAAAAACATAGGCTGCTTGAGAAAGTTTATTTTTAAAGTTCTTCCACAAAAGAATTTTGCAATACCCTCTGGTTGCAAAACTCAAATTTAATTTACATTTAAAGGGAAAATAAACACTTTGAGAGGGATGTTTATCAAGCCGTCAACCGCAAATACGCTGGAATTCCCCAGCGGAATTGTGGCGAGCTTGATTCGCCCCGTTTATTAAAGCCTACAGACCGGCAAAAGTTGAAATTTGTGACGGAACCTACGATCCGCCGGTCTCAATCCGACACAGATCGATGCTTACGTCATTACAGATGTTCCAAATACAAATTTGGCACTATCTGACAACTTTTGCCATTTATCAAACTTCTAACAGAAGCTCGCCACTATTCCGTCCCAGTGTACCTGCTTTTCAATCCGCCACCCTTGAGGCCGCGGATGCCATAGGAATCAATGGGAGTCTGAAAGCAGTGAAAGCTTATGTTCGATGCTGCCAGATATCCCATTGATTTCTATGCTAGAAAACAAATTACGTTTACACCTAACACCCTAAAATGTTCCCCGAGTCTTAATACCCCTAATCTCTGCCCGACATCTCTGCCACCTACATAATGTTATTAACCCCTATCCCGCAGCTCCCCGACACCGCCACAACTAAATAAATGTATTAACCCCCATCCCGCCACTCCCGGAGCCCAACGCAACTAAATAAATTTATTAACCCCTATCCCGTCGCTCCCGGAACCCCACCGCAACTAAATAAATGTAATAACCCCTAATCCCCTGACCTCCCACATCACTACCACTTACTAAACCTATTAAACCCTAAACCGCCAGCCCCCCACATCGCCATAAACTAAATTAAGCTATTAACCCCTAAACTAACAATCTGCTAACTTTACATTAAATATTAACTCATCCCTATCTTATAATAAATTTAAACTTACCTTTAGAATTAAATTAAACTATATTAAACTACTAATTAACCTACCCTAACTATTATCCTACAATTACATTAAACTATATTAAACTATTAATTAACCTACCCTAACTATTATACTAAAATTACATTAAACTATATTAAACTATTAATTAACCTACCCTAACTATTATACTAAAATTACATTAAACTATATTAAACTATTAATTAACCTACCCTAACTATTATACTAAAATTACATTAAACTATATTAAACTATTAATTAACCTACCCTAACTATTATACTAAAATTACATTAAACTATATTAAACTATTAATGAACCTTCCCTAACTATGATACTAAAATTACATTAAACTAACAATTAAATTAACTATATTACATATTTAAACACCTAACCCTACTCAAGTTATTTAAAGCACAAGAAAGAGGCAGCACCATCCAGAAGTTTCAACAGGTTTATTCGTGCAATATGCACACTGTATAGCCAGACCAACAAGCAGCAATGTTTCGGACTTAGTCCTTAATCATGACTAAGTCCGAAACGTTGCTGCTTGTTGGTCTGGCTATACAGTGTGCATATTGCACGAATAAACCTGTTGAAACTTCTGGATGGTGCTGCTTCTTTCTTGTGCTTTTCTATTGTGGGATATGGTGCAGTATCCTTGAAGCCTGCGCATCACATTACTTTCAGGTGCTGGATATTCTGTTTGTTTTACTACAAGTTATTTAAAGCTACTATTAAAAATTACTAAGTTACAAAAAAACAACTAAAATACAAAAAATAAAAAACACTAATTTGCACAAAATAAAAAATAAATTATCAAATATTTAAACTAATTACACCTAATCTAATAGCCCTATCAAAATAAAAAGCCCCCCAAATAAAAAAAACCTACACTAAACTACCAATGGCCCTTAAAAGGGCCTTTTGCGGGGCATTGCCCCAAAGAAATCAGCTCTTTTACCTGTAAAAAAAATACAAATACCCCCCAACATTAAAACCCACCACTCACACAACCTACCCCCTAAATAAAAACCTACCTAAAAAAACCTAAGCTCCCCATTGCCCTGAAAAGGGCATTTGTATGGGCATTGCCCTTAAAAGGGCATTTAGCTCTTTTTCAGCCCAAAGTCCCTAACCTAAAATTAAAACCCACCCAATAAACCCTTAAAAAACCTAACACTAACCCCTGAAGATCCACTTACAGTTTTTGAAGACCGGACATCCATCCTCCACGAAGCGGCAGAAGTCCTCAGCGAAGCCGGTAGAAGTCTTCATCCAAGCGGGCCGAAGTCTTCATCCAAGCCGGCAGAATTCTTCATCCAGACGGCATCTTCTATCTTCATCCATCTGGCGTGGAGCGCCTCCATCTTCAAGACATCTGGCGCGGAGCATCCTCTTCTTACAACGTCTTCTGAAGAATGAAGTTTCCTTTAAATGACGCCATCCAAGATGGCATCTCTTACATTCCGATTGGCTGATAGAATTCTATCAGCCAATCGGAATTAAAGGGACAGTCTACACCAGAATTGTTATTGTTTTAAAAGATAGATAATCCCTTTATTATCAATTCCCCAGTTTTGCATAACCAACACAGTTATATTAATATACTTTTAATCTCTGTGATTATCTTGTAAATAAGCCTCTGCAAACTGCCCCTTTATTTCAGTTCTTTTGACAGACTTGCAGTTTAGCCAATCAGTGCCTGCTCCCAGATAACTTCACGTGCACCAGCACAGTTATCTATATGAAATACATGAACTAACACCCTCTAGTGGTGAAAAACTGTTAAAATGCATTGTGAAAAGAGATGGCCTTCAAGGTCTAAGAAATTAGCATATGATCCTCCTAGGTTAAGCTTTCAACTAAGAATACCAAGAGAACAAAGCAAAATTGGTGATAAAATTAAATTGGAAAATTGTTTAAAATGACATGCTCTATCTGAATCATGAAAGTTTATTTTGGCCTAGACTGTCCCTTTAAGGTGGAAAAAATCCTGCTGTTGCAATCAGCCAATAGGATTGAGCTTTCATCCTATTGCTGATCCCATCAGCCAATAGGATTGAGCTTGCATTCTATTGGCTATTCCGATCAGTCTATCAGGCTATTCCAATACAAATGCCTTTTTCAGGGCAATGAGGAGCTTAGGTTTTTTTAGATAGGTTTTTATTTGGGGTGTTAGTAGTGTGGGTGGTGGGTTTTACTGTTGGGGGGTATTTGTATTTTTTTTTTACAGGTAAAAGAGCTGATTTCTTTGGGGCAATGCCCCGCAAAGGGCCCTTTTAAGGGCTATTGGTAGTTTAGTGTAGGCTAGGGACTTTTTTTTATTTTGGGGGGCTTATTTATTTTGATAGGGCTATTAGATCAGGTGTAATTAGTTTAAATATTTTATCATTTTTTTATTTTGTGTAACATGTCAGTATATTTATGAAAATCTTAGCAGTATTCTCTAAACAATGTGTAAGTATATGGCAGGGAAAATATTTAACAATCTTAATTTAAACTAAACCTGCAATCAAACATACATTTGCTAAGACAATAAAATTAATCTAAATATCTGAATTCTTTATTATTAGTAAATAACTATGAACATGTTGATACGTACATATTTGTAATGATTAGAATATGAGTCAATATTATATGCGTTAAAACAAAAACTATTTAAAATATGCTATGCAGAGCTCATGCCAATTTACTTTAAACCCAATCTTTCATTCAGAGCTGCATTTAAAATATTACAATGAGACCTAAAATAGCAGTTACAAACATTCAGCAATATGATTTACAGTGTTAATTTAAGCAATAGGATAATATATATGTTCTGCTATTTAACTGCAATCCTAATACAAAATTAACTTACAATATCAGAACTTGCACAGATTATTTACTTAGCAAATCAGATACAGATTTAAACAATACCTAGGCTTATGATTACCAATTTAAAATACAATATACTTCACCAATTTTGAACCAATTTGTAGCGGTCTTTAGGTCATCTCAGAAGACAGATAAGTAATTTTTGCAATCAATGAGAAGGAGGTAGTCAGCTTGTTTAAATTGGTTTTAAAATGCCCAGCAGCAGATATCATCCAAAGTTAAAACAGCCTTTCTTTTCTTCTCTTTTGCTTACTTATATATGTTTTCAATCATTGATGACATCATGTGGGTGGCACTACGGGAGCTGACCTTCCCATTGGTTATCTGGGAAGTCTAAATCGGATTGGCCCTTGGAGATTTCATTTTTTAACAGCCAGAAAGAACCTTCTGGCTGTAGTTCTCACAACATAACACCAGGTGGCAGCATTACAAACAGACAGTACAAAAACAATGCAGCATGACAATACATACAAATTCATTTAACCAACATTTTTAGCCAGTGAAATATTTCTTTAAACTATGTAATAACTGCCATCATTTCTTGTATTAATCTCTCCCAATATTAATTATAGGTGAAGTGGCATCAGATTAATTTCCTGATCGTTTTGATATGAAACGTCATGTTTTTATATTATTAACATTGTATTATAATTAAGCAATTTAACACTGTTAATTATTAGCTTAAAATGCATTATAATTTTATCAGTATTCTGGCATTTCTTTGCAAATAACAGCTTATTTTTATATCTCCAGATTGGTAGTATTTAAAACTCCTGATATACTGCATTCACCCAGATGTAGTATGTAACATTTCTGTGTATTTCTTCCTGAATACATAAATCCTGTCTATGTAGATCTGAAATAAAAATAAATGTTAATGATCACTTCTCTTCAGGTCCATAAACATCTATTCATGTTCTTAAACACACAGAGGCTAAGATATTCATGCTTTCAAAATATGTATGCTTTCCCTAGTATATTTTATTTGAAATCTATCTACAGTTGCTTTGAAATCATAATGTAAGCCATGTGTCTTCTCTATGTTATTCTAACCCCAGACACAATGTCTGTGTCACGTGTATTCTGATGTTATCAGCCACACAGCCTGTGTCACTTGGCAGACAGTTGTCAATTTTCAGCTCCTTTGAAGAATGTTTGTATCTCTCACATTTCTTCAGACGGATCGACATTTCCCTTGGAGGAAATCCATATATGGGCCTGTATCCTGTTCTCTGTTAAAATTACTTCCCCAACATTCCTCTAAGTGATTGTATTAAATTGGGCAGGCCAAATGTCATAGAGTCATAAAACTCTGCATATAATCAAATGAGCATGGTCACTGAGTCAGTTCCTTTTGGAAAATGTCTGTGTGCTCACACCGCAGGGGTCGTGCTTCAAAAGGCTATGCTGATTTCCAATCCTGATGAATGTGTATTCACCCAGCTCTCATCTTGTAGGGGGTTTTGAGTTAAATCCTGACATCAGAATTTCTATTCTACAGCACATCTGATAAAATAGACGGCTTCATATATATACACACATCCTTTTTATATTATTTCATTTACGTATATATATTAGTATATATATATATATATATATATATATATATATATATTATGTCATTTACCTTTACCCTGACATAATTCCCCCTTTCAAATTCAAATATAAGTAGGACACATGTTTTTGAATTGGATCAAAGTCAGTGGTACTCGGTGAGGATGTTGGCCATATACAACATAGACAGTCTCTTATGTAGAAAGTTTGTTATTTTGAGCCTTCATGTTTATCAGTTAGGTATCTTTAAACTACAGTATGTCTTTAGTGTAGTTGGGGATATGATACTTCATTCTCCCTCTATAACTTGTAGTTGGGATCTGGGATGACATGCCCGCAATTGATTGATATGGACCCATTTATCTATGAAACTTTCATTTTTGGGGATCCGTATTTTATAGGCCATTGGAGATATTTTGTCAGTAATGACAAAAGGACCTTTCCATGAGGGAAGAAATTTCTTCTCCCTAACCTGATCTCTTCCAAAGTTATAAAGATAAACTTTATCATTTATTTCATATTCCTTTTTGGACGTTTTGAGATCATAATAGGTTTTAGTGGCAGTTGCGGCTCTTTCTAAATTCCTTTGAGCAAATGCAAAGGCGTATTGCAGGTGTTTTCTTAGGTTCTCCACATATTGATGTGTATTGGCAGCGTTTATCAAGTTTTGGTCTGATGTACGGTACAGCAGATGCTAAGGTAGAACCATTCTTCTACCAGTCATCAGCTCAAAAGGTGACATCTTGGTAGCACTACTTGGAGTTGCTCTTAATGCCATTAAGACTAGAGGTAGTTTTACATCCCAATCTTTACCTGTTTCACTCACAAACTTTTTGAGGATTTTAACAATGGACTGGTTGTAACGCTCTACACCACCACTTGAGGCAGCTCTATAAGCAATATGGAGTTTTCTTTTAACCCCTAGTATTTTCCACATTTTGGTCATCACTTCGCTAGTGAAGTGGGTCCCCCGATTTGACTCGATTCTTTGGGGCAAACCAAATCTGGAAAATACATGGTTTATGAGCAACGCTGCACATGTTTCCGCACTATTGTTAGGTGCACTAATGCACTCTACCCATTTAGTGAACAGGCATGTCACGGTTAACATGTATTTGTTACCTCTTGATGATCTTGTTACTGGACCGATAAAATCAATTTGTAGATCTGACCATGGCATTACCATCCCCCTTTTCTGCAATGGCGCTCTATGCGTTGGTGCAGTGGGTTGAAACTGTGGGCAGATTAAACACCCTTGACAGTAGGTTTGAACATCTTTCAACATGTGTGGCCAAAAAGCATAATCACGTAATATTTCATACGTGAGTTTGGCACCACGATGACCAGATGTGGGAGCATCATGGGCATGTTGAAGCATTAGACCTCTGAACTTGGTGGGTACTACCCACTGCTGGATGCCAGTTTTGGAGGTTCTAATTAACAAACCATCCTGTAACTTGAATTGTGATTTAGATTTTATTAAGATTTTCAGATCTTCTTTGCCAATATAATCATCTTTTGAGATGGGGTTGCTTTCAGGATCTTCTATGTGTTTATAGAAGATGCCTACAATGGGGTCTTCTTTTTGACTAGTGATCAGGTCCTCACTATGAGAATCCTGACTCCATTGTACCAAGTTAGGCTCACTCTGTTGTTTTGCCTGGTTTCTGGTAATGGCTTCTACCTGAATTGCACCCATTAAGTGGTCAATATTAAGGAGTTCTCCAGTTATGGCTCCTTGTTTGGCTAATGAGTCTGCAAGGTCATTGCCTTCCTTATCAGGACCTAGAACTCTGGAATGACCCTTGGTCTTTTTCCAGTGTATGGTTAAATGATTGGATACCACCAGATTATCAATCTCGCAGAACAACTTGCCATGCTTGACTGGTTTGTTATTGCTTTTCTGCATGCCATTTCTTTTCCAAGTTGGCAGGTATTCAACAAAACTATCACGTACATAATTTGAGTCAGTTATGATCACAAATTCATGAATACCATGTTCAATAGCCATTTCAATGGTTTTGAAAACAGCAGTTAGTTCTGCAACTTGACTGGATCTTGGTCCAATGTTGAAACCTACAGATATATTTGAGACTCCATTTGTCCAAGTTATACCAATGCCAGCGACTAATCTGCGCTCACTATCAATAGTGGCATGGTAAGAACAACCATCAACATATACCCAAGGTAATGTTTGACAATGGTCCTCATTGTACATTTTATATGGGGAAAGCAATTGTTCCTCCAGAAAACCATCTTCTGATAATTCTTCCCCAGGATCTCTAGCAGTACAGTCGTGGAGCTCAGCAAGCCCTTGTGCGACTGGATTCTTTTTATTCTGTTTGTAGCGAATTTCTAATGGCCAGCCTTGCAAGGAAAGAGTCCACGCTGTTATGCGGCTATTTGACAAATTTCTATCTCTTATTCTTTCACTTTGCAAATATAGCAAAGGCTGGTGGGCCGTTTCTACAATAATTTTCTCGCCCTGTATATAGCTGCGGAAATTTTGTAGAGCCCATACAGTAGATAAGAGGGCTTTTTCGCAATCGTTGAACTTTATTTCTACTGGGGATAGATTTTTGCTCGCATAAGCAATGGCTTTGTTCAAATTATCATGCTTTTGGTATAAAACAGCACTCATGCTTACATCTGTGTAAGCGGTTTCTAAGAAGAAAGGTTTACCACCTTCAGGGTACGCTAAGCAAGGTGCTTGAGTGAGTTTTCTCTTCAGCTCTCTGATTGCTGTCTCTTGAGACTCACTCCAGTGCCATTTCACATCTTTCTTTAGAAGAAATAGTAGTGGTTTAGCTAATTCCGCATAATTATCAATGAATTTGCGAGAATAATTTGTCATACCCAGGAATGATCTCAATTCCTTTAAGTTAGTTGGGTTTTTAGAATTCACTATAGCTTCAACCTTTTTCTTCTGGGGATTTAATCCTTCAAAGGTAACTTCATATCCCAAGAAGTTTACATGAGTGCGGCACCATTGAGCTTTTTGCAGGGATAATTTGACACCTGCCCTTTTAAGTTGGCTGAGGACATGTTTAAGCTCTGCGATGTGTTTTTCAAAGTCTGTGCTTTTGATTAAAACATCATCAACATAAGATAAGGTCCCCCTTTCCAGTGCGTCAGGCATAGCCTTATGCATGAATACAGCAAATTCATGTCCAGAATTTATGTATCCAAATGGAAGTCTCTGGAATGCATATTGGACCTTTTGGAAGGAGAATGCTAGCTTATATTGGTCCTCTTCATGTACCTTTATGGTCCAGTATCCCTGTGCACAATCAATGGCAGTGAATATCTTGGATCCCTGCATTTGTGCTAGGCACTGGTCAATGTATGGTACAGGCCAGCCAGACATGTATACTCATTTGTTTAGCTGTCTTAAGTCAGCGCACAAACGCCATTGTCCATTGGGCTTAAGGACACCTAGAATAGGATTATTATAAGGGCTGTGCACCTGTCTGATAATACCTCTTTCTTCCAAATTCCTTATGATCTCTGCAAGAGAATCATATGAGGCTAAAGGAAGTCTGTATTGTTTGACAAATACAGGTGGCGCATAAGAATCCTTAGCAAAAATATCCTTGTATTCCATCAGGAGTTCTCGCAGCTGTTGGCGTTCATCATCGCTGGAACAGCCATTAGCTAAGGATATTTGCTCTTCGACTATTTGCTGAAATCCTGGAAAGATTTCAGGCTGTCCTATTTCATAGGCTTCTTCCAACCTAGAGGTGAGATCCCCTTGATTATAATTTACATTGCTCCCATGACTCTGGGTATTGGGGTAATCTTGCTGTTTGATTGGCTGATCAAACACTAGAGAGGCTTCTTCAATTTTACAGATGCCTTCCTCTGAGCTGAAGGGATAAATAGACTGAACATTAAATAGACCCTCTGGCATAGATGCAAAGGATTGTTCTATTAATTGTTCTTCAGTTAGGTATCCGTCAGGTATTAGCCCAATTACATTATTCTGGAATCCAAAAGTGTAATAACTTGATTCCAGTGCATATCCTATGGTAGTTCCCTTGGATAATGTTATATCCTGTGGGGTCATGTTATGCACAATAATATGTATTGGAATAGTTCCAATATTCACCATAGGAGTGTAAGTCACTGTGACACCCAGATTTTGTATACAGAGAGAGAAGCGCTCTACCAGGAACGAACAACAGCTCAGATTTTGTATTCTATGGGAGAGGCAAATCAGTGTTTCAGAAGTTTTTAATTTCTGACCTCTCTTTACCTGTAAGTGTAAAAGAAATTTATCAGCCCCAGCAGGAATTATGACATTGCTAGATACCTGCATATTTACAGCATATGGCAATTGCTGGTTTGATTTCAGGGCTGCATTTTCATCCTGAAATACCTCAGGGTCCCCCTTTAACCTGCTCCAGAGGCAAGAATTAATCAAATCTATTTGTATGGCATATCTATGTAAGATATCATTGCCAATGTATATTTGATTATGGTGAGTATTTAAAACTAAAAACAGGTGCTTCACTGACTTATTGCCAATAGAGATAGATAATAAGCACTTAGCTGTGATGTTATAGCCTTCAGACCTGTCATCCAGGCCGTTGACACAGTGGTCTTGGGGAGAAAGATATTTAATCACTTTAGGTTCAGCTATTTGCGCTAATAAACCTTCGCTTATATAGCTAGCTTCCTGTTTTAAGTTTATTTTAGCATACTTGGTTTTACCAAGGTCATGTACTTGTATAGGGATAAATAGATCCTCTTTAACTCTCTCAATCCCTGTGAGGTATTGAGCGTGGCCTCCCCCCTTAGGGATTTTATGATCCCCCTTGTGGAGTGATATGGTTAATACATCACCATCTAGGGAGATATTCGCTATCTTTCCAGGCAATATTTTAAAAGTATTACCATCAGGGCCACTAAAAGGTGTCTGATCATCTATTTGTAGAATAGTGATTTCAGGTACAGAGTTATTCCTGAAATGAATCTCCACAGCATCTGGTTTCTCTTCCACCACGTGACAGCTATGTCGGGTGCGAGATATACCAGATTTTTCATAATTGATAGGCCGTTTAACTTGTGACCAAATTACATTATTTATGCAATCAATTATGGTGCTTAATCATTTCAGGAGATCACTACCAATAATTAAACGATCAGTTGGCAGATCCACTATAATGACAGGGTGTCTTATGACCCTGTACCTCAATTTAAATTTTAACCAGGCAGTACCGTAGACTTTTAGGGAGTCACCCCCAACACCTATTAGAGAACCGTTAAATTCTCTTATCTTAGGTTTGTGGAGTGTTAGCTCATTTAGCTGTGTGTAGTACCTGTGGGATAAGATAGTTGCCTGTGACCCAGTGTCAATTAATCCCCTGATAGGGTTGGAGACTGAATCTTGCAGCTCAACTAATACATAATATCTTCCTGCATTTTCTACCATTTCACACATAAAATTGGCACTCTCACACATCTGTGGGCTTCGCCACGTGTTACCTGAATTCGCCACGTTTTCCTGTGCAGAGGAAGCTTCATACCTACCTGTTTCCTTTATGACAGGGTCGGCTGGATTCTTTTGTACTGCATCTGTGGAAATAAGGTTAAGAGAGTGCTGCAAAGGAAGAGATTCGTTAGTTTTTCCCGGATGAGGTTGCCTGTCATCACAGCTAAATTGTCCGTTTTCGATCTGTGGGGAGAGAACATGATTAGTATAATTGATATTTATTATTACATTTTGTATATCTCTCCCCTACCCTTCAGGTGATACTGCAGTATTTATGACTGTGCTTGTGGTCCACTGCTGACCACTGGCTGTACCCCTAAAAAAGTATTGTTCTGTTGCTGAGCCGTAGATTTTTGACTCATATTAGCGATTTGTTCGCTTAACCGATTTAACTGGGTAAACAGCATATCTACCTGATTGTACAAGTTACCTCTACCCCTGGGTCTATCTCCTGGTGCCCCATTGTAATGATTCCTGGACCATTGGGTACCCTCAGAATCAGGGCCGCTACTTCTATTCTGGCGTGGTTGCCCCTGGGGTTCAGCTTGCTCAGTATTAGTACCTTGGGGAGCATTATATACCTGGGGTGTCTGGTTATCCTGAGAATACCTTCGCCGTCTATTGTATCTACCTTTGCGGGGGTATCCATTATTCCGTGGGTATTCTCTTTGGGCGTAATTATTCGCCTGAGTATGTCCCCCGCTTTGGCTATAGTCTCTCAGCATCTCATCCCGTGTTGGGGGAGGGGTAGAGTTAAACCTCTGTGGAGATGGCCCGTTTTCTCTGGCCACTTCCGCATAGGCTTTCTTTTTAGACTCCAAATTTAGGGGTTCAGGTGACACCCTAGTTTCAGCCACTATTTTAGGATTGGGCTTTTTCTCCCTTTTATCCCCCTGTTCACTGGACTGCTGAATAGAGTATGACTTTGTACTCTCTTTGATCAGCCATTCCAATGAACAGTTCTCCTCAAAATCTCTAGCTAAGTTGATTTTGATGGGTGTGGGGAGTGCTTCAAAAAATATATTCACAAACTCTGAACCTTCAAATATGGGATCATCTTCAGCCATGCTGTACGCATTCTTCAATACAGAAAGGAACTCGATTGGACTTTTATTCGCACTACATTTTAAACCATATACAGCTATTCTCGCTGCCGTTTTAGTGCGATGTTGTCCGAATTATTTTCTACATTGTTGTTTTGTTTCACTCCAGGAACGAATATTCATATCCTTTAGTGAAGCAAAGAATTTGTGATGCTTACTTTCAAATACCCAGGGTAGAAATTCAATTTTTAATTGCTCACTTGTAACACTCATTATAGATAATGCGTTTTCAAAGGCCTCTAAGTGGTCAATTATGGAAGTGGCCCCCCCTTTAGAAAATGGGCGTACTGTATTCTTTAGGAATTTAATTATTGTGGGGGTGTCATACACTTTATTTGGTATATCACTGGACCTTACTGGGGACTTATTGTTTGAGCTAGAGTGCCTTTCATTTGAAGCGTAATAATTTTCTGGTCCCCCAGAGTTATGTAGTTGCCTAGGGGAAAAAGTTATCTCTGGGCCTGAATTAGGGCTATAGTTTGGGTATCTTTGTCTATCCTCCCGCCTGGGATCTTGACTATCACTTCTGTCCCAGTCCTTATAGCTGCTAATTTGTCTCTGTAATTTATTTATTGCATGCTCGTATGCTTTTTCAGCCTCATGATATCTAGCTCTTAAAGTTTTATTTTCATCTTGGCACTTTTGATATTCTTCTTCGAAAGTTTTCAAATCAGCCATTAGTTCCTGATTATATTTATCTAAATCAGAAGCCTTTTGGCTAATATGGAAAACCTCTGTCTTTGTCTGAATAAAGGCATCTTGAAATTCTCGTAATGAATTATTTTCATCCCTTAGCCGCCCTAATTGTCTGTTCTGTCCTGCCATTTGGTTAGACATTTCACAGCTCAAATACATTAGGATCGGCCAAGTTTCGAAAATTAATTCATCACGCCCCCTAAGTTCCGTGCATCTATTAAGTTGCAGTAACATTTGGTATAATTCCCCATCTTCAAACCACATATCTTTAACTAAATCTTTGGCCTTATCTTTACACTCATTAATATACCTGGAGACATCGTCCCCAATATCAAGTCTAGTCATGATGTGATTCATGGCGTCTAATTTGAGCGTTTTTTTCTGAATCACTTCATTGACGGAGGACATTGGGGAGGACACAATTTCATCTTGCACAGAAACGCTAGCATTACTTTTTGCTGAAGACATCATTATTTTAGGGTTGTACTTAATAAGATAAAACGCTAATACAATTTTGACCAATAAGAGAGAGAGAAAAATATAAAAATTATATCTTCAAAATATCAATATCAATTTTGAAATATGACAAAATTAATATTTTTATGAATTTTGAAATATGAAAAATTAATATTTTTGATTAATTTCGCAATATGAAAAATTAATATTTTTATGAATTTTGAAATATGAAAAATTAATATATTTATGAATTTTGAAATATGAAAAATTAATATTTTTATGAATTTTGAAATATGAAAATTTTTAATAATATTTCAAAATATTAATATAATCTTGAACACGAAAATCAATATTTCAATTTTTAAAAAAAAAACTTTTGGGGGAGGGCGAAGCCAGCAGCCGTGCTGTAAGGATGTGCAGACATTGAGCTCCCTTACATAATAACCCAATCAAAGTTTTATTTCTATGTTGGCCCTGCTAGATTTAGCCTTAACATAGAAAATTATCCCTACTACTTAGATACCATCTTTAGAGACTTTAATCTGCCCAATACTAGTACTTTGGAGAGACTGGATCCATACTGACTCGCTGGGCTGGTTGCACGCCACTTTGCCGCCTATACTACTGAGACTGCGGCTGCCTGTGTTCTGGAGGGTTGGGGCTCCACTCCAGAACGAACACATACCGGCTCAATTTTACTGGGCTTAGCTCAGGGGATCCTTGTACTGTTGAGTGACTCCGGTGAAAGTATATGAAGACCCCCTCCTGCTGAGCCAAACCTAGAGAGCTACCTGCGGCTGATCCTGTGAGCTCCTCTTTGAGTGCCGCGGCTGAAGAGGTTCCTGATCTCCGGAGGGTCGGGGCTCCGCTCCGGAGACTTAATTACATTCTACCTGACCATCGCACCTGAGGCGGCCCACATCGGAGCACCACGCACCAGATCGCTTCACTTACCGGAGACTACTTGCTGCATCGGATACCGGCTGGGCCTCTCTGGTTGCCTCTGACTGCTGGGGCGGGAGCCCGAAGTGAGTAGTTGCCGCCATCGAAGGAGTAGAAAACCGGGCAGGACAGGCCTACACAACCCCCTGTTGTGCCGCTTGGAAGTGAAGGCGCGAAATTCAGCCATCTTGGGCCTGGATACTGCGACGGAGCAGCCTTCGGAGTGCCGGATAGCTGAGGTGCGGTAAGTTGACCGCTTGCCCTAAATCACCACCTCAGCCCTCCCTTTTCACATACTTTGCTAGCCTGTGCGGCCTATTTGAAGACAGGAGAGCTGCAGAGTGAGCCGAGGCCAACGAAAGCTTTCCCCTGGTCCCGGAGAAGGCCGCATCCACGTGGGAGACTCAGGTACTGGCCTCCATAGTGGTTTTTTCTTTCCCACACGCAAAGTCCTATATTGCCAGTACAGTTTCTGGCCAGGGGTCATAATTTTTGGAACACACTACATTTGACTTCAGCTTGGGGCCCCCCCAGCCTCCCAACCACACTAATTACCCCTAGTTGCATAGATAACTGACATCCTGGGAACTGTCTAAAATATTTAGAGACAAAAGGATAATCCCTTAAGCAGTGGGGAAGACATTACACTTTAGTGACTTCACTACAAAACAGTTCTGTGGCAAAGAGTACAGGGGGCTCACAGTTTTGCAGGAGGTACTGGACACTTGAATAGAGGGCCCTGCAATAAAGTGTGGAATAATACTGTTATGCTATTTTTGCTTTGGGGGCTCTGAGGGCTGTACTGTTGCCAGCAAGGACCTGCGGTGCCTACCTAGCCCTATCCTATACTGCGAGACCTGGGTTTATGCCATCCTGCTCATGGTCAGGGGGACCCCCACACATACCAAACTAGGGAACTTGCTGGATTTAATACTCAGGACCTTTTTGGTTTGGGGAATTCTCTGTGTTTAAAGCTGCTGCATTAACATAATTTTCTTTGAGTTCTGAGCTCAGAGTGGAGTGTCATTTCAACCTTGTCGTGCAATGTGCCTAAATACTTAAAGCTGCTGCGCCAGCATAATTTCTCTGAGCTTGGGCTCTGAGTGGAGTGTAATGTGCCTTTCTGTGCTTAACTAATATCTCTTGATTCCTCACACAGGTTCTATGACACTATAGCGCAAATAAGTATCACTGAGTTAAGAGTAACTTTATGAATATGCCTAAAGTATTTCTATTATTGTAGCTCTATATTAACCAGTCTGTTACTTGTCATATTGTGTGTTTAGGGCCTGAGTTATTGTGTTATAAGCATCATTGTATTGATCTGAGATACCTTTGCATTTCTAACTAAAAACCTTATTTTCAGGTATTGAGAGCGCCCTCTCCTCCCTTTCCCGCCAGACTATTGCTGGCGGGTCATACCCCTCCTCCTTTTCCCCACATCGTCCTATGGTGACAACTTCCCCAGGAGAGGGCAAAATAAGGGCACAAAAGCCCTGCAACATGGGGCTTCTAGCCTAAAGCTCAGACCCACATGTGAATAGCTCTTTTTTGATATACTACCTAATTCTATATTTCCCAAGTAAGTCCGACCACATTATGTCAGTCTAAAAGGGCCCTTGCCGCCCCTCCCCCCTATGCTAGTATACCCTAGACAAACAAGATATCATCTATTTAACAAACACTGTGGTGTCCAACATCCACCAAAAGGACCACAGCCATCATGTCACAGCAGGCAAAGAAAAAACAAAAAAGCAATTTTGGGCCCAAGAAAACTGTGATGGACCATTTCCATCCGCGGGGACAGAGAGAACCCGCCAGGTCAGAAGACGAGCAATCTAACGCTTCAGACATGCTGGATGAACACACTGAGAGCAGGCTCTCCACCTCCAACACTCCAGGCAGATACAAGGGGGACTCCTCAAGCTTGCCGCTGGAATCCATCCAGCGCATGTTCGAGAATCAGAATCAGACCCTCACTAGACGGTTTGATAAGCTGGAGAGATCATTTGAGGATCTGAGACGCATTATCTCATCCATCAGTGAAAGAACTGATACCCTTGAAAGTAAGCAGGAGGATCTCATGGTGGACCATGCTAACTGGGTGAGCCAAACACAAAGTCTGACAGATCAAGTGTCCTCATTGGAGGCGAAAGTGGCAGACCTGGAGGACAGATCCAGGCGAAATAACGTGAGACTCAGGGGTATCCCTGAGTCGGTGCTCCTGCAAGATTTGGAAGACTTTGCCCATCGCCTTTTCCAATCAATTCTAAATTGATTACACAAGGCCCCGGGACCGGATGGTTTTTCATCCATCTTCTATAAGAAACTTTCGGGGGAAGTTAGTCCCATCCTGGTGTCTGTCTTTAATGCAGCCTTCCAGACTGGGTGTTTTTCCAGAGAGTACTTGGAAGCGGAAATTGTGACCATCCCAAAACCGGGTAAAGACCCGAGCAGATGTGAAAGTTACAGACCTATATCCCTGATAAATGTAGATATAAAACTTTACTCGAAAATCCTGGCCAATAGGCTAGCCAAAATACTCCCCTCTCTGATCCATCTGGACCAGGTGGGGTTCGTCCGGGGTCGTCAGGGTTCGGATAACACACGCCGCCTCTTGGACATCTTTGCTGAATCCAAGTCTCTGGGGCTCCCACTTGTTGCCCTGTCGCTGGATGCAGAAAAAGCCTTCGACAGGGTGCGGTGGGAGTATATGGAGGAAGTTTTGAGGGTCTTTGGGCTCCCGGTTCGTCTAATTAGTGCGGTCATGGCACTGTACTCGGGCCCTTCAGCCAGAATCCGAGGAAAGGGGTTCTATTCTGATCCCTTTGAGATCAGAAACGGGACCAGGCAGGGGTGCCCGTTGTCCCCACTGCTGTTTGTGCTGTCTATTGAGCCTCTGGCGGCCATGATTAGACAGACTACTGGAATACAGGGAATGTTGATTCATGATACTGATACTATGCAGAAACTCGCACTTTTTGCAGATGACCTCACCCTGTTCATCACAGAACCCGAGACCTCACTGCCGGTAGTTTTCGAATGTTTACAGACATTCGGCGAGATATCATACTATAGACTCAACTTCACTAAGACAGAGGCGTTAGTGATAAACCTCCCTGCGGAGCAACTTCTGTGGCTCAAAGAGACTTACCCATTTACTTGGTCTAAACTGAATTAAAACATCTAGGGGTTATCCTCTCCCCAGACCCGAAGACAGTAATTTGGGCTAATTATGATCCTCTGCTAAAAGAATTCGATTCCCTTACTGCGAAATGGGTTAAATATGAGATATCATGGATTGGGAGAATACAGTCGGTAAAGATGTCCCTTCTCCCTAAGGTCACGTACCTCTTTAGGTGTATACCGTTGGCTGTCCCGCAATATATTCTCAGTCGCTTCCAGGCAATTATAAACAGGTTTATCTGGCAGGGTAAACCTTCGCGGATAGCCATGCAACAACTACAACGGCCTGTTCTCCATGGAGGGCTGGCGGCACCCAACATAGGCAAATACTATAAGGTGGCTATGCTCTCCCACGTGACGGCGTGGGGGGCCCCGTCTGAGGACACCAGGTGGGGACAGCTCGAGCAGGCTGTGCTCCCCTCAGGCCTGATGCTAGAAGACCTTATATGGGTCCCTCAACATGCAGATACACTCTTGGGGGTTGAGAATCCTATCATTAAAGCAGGCGTCAAAATATGGAGAGAACTGCGCGGTTTGACTGGAGTGGCACCTCACCCATCCCCAGTGCATTCAATTAGGGCTCTGCTATCCTGTCTGCCGGAGTCCCACGCGCAGCTGTGGTCTGGCTGGGGTATCAAGCATGTCAGGGATCTCTATACGCCCCGGGGTTTGGCGATCCAGGCTCCGGACTTGTCGGACATGGATATCCCCAAAAAGTTTCACTTCGAATATTTCAGGCTTATATCATTGCTGATATCCTGGAAGTTCCAAAAAGAAAAACCCAGAGAATTGACTCACTGGGAAAAAAGGTGGCTCGCGGGCAAGCCTCTACGCAAGGCTTTGACAATTCATTATCAACTCCTATTGGATTCCGAAAGATTTACCAAAACTTTCCGCATCGTGGAATGGGAGAGGGATATGAGGAGGGAGCACGAGGAGTTGGAGTGGCAGCAGGCAGTTCAATATACTAGAGCAGCAATTCACTGCGTCACATTGTATGAGCTTTACATAAAACTGGTCCTACGCTGGCATAGAGTACCAGTCAGCCTAAATAAGATGTTCCCACAGACTTCAGACCGATGCTGGAGGGGGTGTGGCCAAAGAGGTTCCCACTATCATATCTGGTGGAGCTGTGTGGGAGTCAGGGAAATCTGGGACCAGGTAGCGGCACTGTTAGACCACTTAGGATTACTACGCAGACTGACACCTGACACTGCCCTGTTTCATTTGGGATTAGGGAAACTGGCCCAACCTGCGAAGATGCTTTGTGTAACTATACTCTTAGCCACGAAACTAGCAATCGCACGATGCTGGTTGGGAAAAACACAGGTCACACTCCACATGATACGGGATATCATTGAATACATCCGTTCCATGGAGGAATTCTCCTTGAGATCCGTGGGCAAAGCTGGCTTACACGGACAAGTTTGGGCACTCTGGGAAATTGGAGACAACAAATAGAAAGATATTTAGAATGTAATAGCCCTCGAGAGCGGGGATCAAGGGAACATTGTAGGAGATAGTCACCCGCGGCTGAGGCTTGGGTCCCCCTCCCCTCTTCCTCCCCCTTTTTTTTTTTTTTTCTTCGCTCCCTCTTTACCTTCTCTCCCCCTTCCCCACCTCCTTACTCTTCTCTACACACTCGGACGCCCTGTCGCCCGGCTGAACTTTCAATCTTTACTGTTGAACAAGGTATAACCTGCCTGGATCTGGACAACCTATAACCCTATAAGCATTTTATCCTATATTAGACAAAGCTAGAGGAGGGGTCCTGTCCCAGGCAAGGCATAAATAAACCCTTAGTTAATGTTTTTCTAGTCTATGTTACTCTAGCTAAAACTATGATTTCTGAATTGACCATTGACAGGGATAAGCCCTCAGATATTAAACACCTCTGTGAGACTATAGGCTTACAGTAGATAACTTTGATGAATGTATTATTCGCTGTCTGTGAACATGAAGTTAAGTAAAAAGAGGTATTATTCATGGCTAAGGAACATCCTCCTGGGATAGTTCTCAAGATCTTTACATAATTCTAAAGACATGTCTGTTATACTGGTCATTTATATTTGTGTTCTTGATGTATGTCATATGGGCATGTTGCCATGATTCTCTGGGGTAAATGTACTGTTTTATTTATGACTTAACCTCAATAAAAAGTATTTTTGAAAAAAAAAAAAAAAAAAAATTTTATACTTTCAAAATATCAATTTGAAATATGAAATTTCTTCTCTCTTCTATAATAATTTCTATTTACCACAAATATACTATATCAATATGATAATTATTTATAATATCTTACGCAAGTGCCTCCATACAATATGTCAGTATATTTATGAAAATCTTAGCAGTATTCTCTAAACAATGTGTAAGTATATGGCAGGGAATATATTTAACAATCTTCCTTTAAACTAAACCTGCAATCAAACATACATTTGCTAAGACAATAAAATTAATCTAAATATCTGAATTCTTTATTATTAGTAAATAACTATGAACATGTTGATACGTACATATTTGTAATGATTAGAATATGAGTCAATATTATATGCGTTAAAACAAAAACTATTTAAAATATGCTATGCAGAGCTCATGCCAATTTACTTTAAACCCAATCTTTCATTCAGATCTGCATTTAAAATATTACAATGAGACCTAAAATAGCAGTTACAAACATTCAGCAATATGATTTACAGTGTTAATTTAAGCAATAGGATAATATATATGTTCTGCTATTTAACTGCAACCCTAATAAAAAATTAACTTACAATATCAGAACTTGCACAGATGATTTACTTAGCAAATCAGATACAGATTTAAACAATACCTAGGCTTATGATTACCAATTTAAAATACAATATACTTCACCAATTTTGAACCAATTCGTAGCGGTCTTTAGGTCATCTCAGAAGACAGATAAGTAATTTTTGCAATCAATGAGAAGGAGGTAGTCAGCTTGTTTAAATTGGTTTTAAAATGCCCAGCAGCAGATATCATCCAAAGTTAAAACAGCCTTTCTTTTCTTCTCTTTTGCTTACTTATATATGTTTTCAATCATTGATGACATCATGTGGGTGGCACTACGGGAGCTGACCTTCCCATTGGTTATCTGTGAAGTCTAAATCGGATTGGCCCTTGGAGATTTCATTTTTTAACAGCCAGAAAGAACCTTCTGGCTGTAGTTCTCGCAACATAACACCAGGTGGCAGCATTACAAACAGACAGTACAAAAACAATGCAGCATGACAATACATACAAATTCATTTAACCAACATTTTTAGCCAGTGAAATATTTCTTTAAACTATGTAATAACTGCCATCATTTCTTGTATTAATCTCTCCCAATATTAATTATAGGTGAAGCGGCATCAGATTAATTTCCTGATCGTTTTGATATGAAACGTCATGTTTTTATATTATTAACATTGTGTTATATTAAAGCAATTTAACACTGCTAATTATTAGCTTAAAATGCATTATAATTTTATCAGTATTCTGGCATTTCTTTGCAAATAACAGCTTATTTTTATATCTCCAGATTGGTAGTATTTAAAACTCCTGATATACTGCATTCACCCAGATGTAGTATGTAACATTTCTGTGTATTTCTTCCTGAATACATAAATCCTGTCTATGTAGATCTGAAATAAAAATAAATGTTAATGATCACTTCTCTTCAGGTCTATAAACATCTATTCATGTTCTTAAACACACAGAGGCTAAGATATTCATGCTTTCAAAATATGTATGTCTTGTATTTATTTCCCTAGTATATTTTATTTGAAATCTAACTACAGTTGCTTTGAAATCATAATGTAAGCCATGTATCTTCTCTATGTTATTCTAACCCCAGACACAATGTCTGTGTCACGTGTATTCTGATGTTATCAGCCACACAGCCTGTGTCACTTGGCAGGCAGTTGTCAATTTTCAGCTCCTTTGAAGAATGTTTGTTTCTCTCACATTTCTTCAGACGGATCGGCATTTCCCTTGGAGGAAATCCATATATGGGCCTGTATCCTGTTCTCTGTTAAAATTACTTCCCCAACATTCCTCTAAGTGATTGTATTAAATTGGGCAGGCCAAATGTCATAGAGTCATAAAACTCTGCATATAATCAAATGAGCATGGTCACTGAGTCAGTTCCTTTTGGAAAATGTCTGTGTGCTCACACCGCAGGGGTCATGCTTCAAAAGGCTATGCTGATTTCCAATCCTGATGAATGTGTATTCACCCAGCTCTCATCTTGTAGGGGGTTTTGAGTTAAATCCTGACATCAGAATTTCTATTCTACAGCACATCTGATAAAAAAGACGGCTTCATATATATACACACATCCTTTTTATATTATTTCATTTACGTATATATATTAGTATATATATATATATATATATATATATATATATATATATATATATATATATATATATTATGTCATTTACCTTTACCCTGACAAACAGTGTTTTTTATTTTGTGTAACAGTGTTTTTTATTTTGTGTAACTGTCATATTTGGTTTGTACCTGTTTATCTTTTTCACTCACCTTTACCTTTAAGGGGAGGTTCTTCTATCAAATCCACCTGTATATAACCTCAGACTGCGAAAATAATCATTGCTTAGTAATCTCTGTTTGAAGTTTCTACCGGAGCATTATTCTTGAGCCCATTTAAATCATACAGCTTGTTTGTGTGATTTATTCCTACGGAATCATTATCCAGCTTTCCTTCTAACATACTCTTCAGTTTCTCTCGTTACGGACATCCGGAAGTGCTAACGGACCTTGCGGTGACGTCACACGTGGAAGATTTTCAATCTACTATCTCTCTCTCACAGATCTCTGACCGGTCTCTGGATGTTGTGAACCTGGCCTGCTGCAACTCTGAACGGACACTTCCATTCCACTTATGTGATTCAGTTAACGGTAATCCATTATATCTAAGTTTATTACCTATTGGAAGTATTTTTATTCTATTGTTTGTGCACATTAACGTACATATTACTGGTGTGTTTACTGATATCCTCTGCCATATAAAACGCTGCCATCCTATGGCCATAGAGGTATATTACAACAAATACTCCTAAAGTAATGGAAGTGATCCTGCTCCCAAAATGGTATTACTATGTTTAATATCACTCATAAACAGCTGCTATATCCTGGAGCATTCCAAAGTATGGAAGCACAATTGTTTACCACAATTAAATGTACAGTTGGGTTACTCCTGCAACAACATATATCTCTCTCTTCTAGGGAATAACTGAAGTCAACATTCTAACTCTTACAGTAACTTAGTGTGGGTGGTGGGTTTTACTGTTGAGGGGACTTTGTATTTTTTTTACAGGTAAAAGAGCTGTTTAACTTAGGGCAATGCCCTAAAAAAAGGCCATTTAAAGGGACAGTCTAGGCCAAAAAAACCTTTCATGATTCAGATAAAGCATGTAATTTTAAACAATTTTCCAATTTACTTTTATCACCAATTTTGCTTTGTTCTCTTGGTATTCTTAGTTGAAAGCTTAACCTAGGAGGTTCATATGCTAATTTCTTAGACCTTGAAGGCCACCTCTTTTCAGAATGCATTTTAACAGTTTTTCACCACTAGAGGGTGTTAGTTCATGTATTTCATATAGATAACACTGTGCTCGTGCACGTGAAGTTATCTAGGAGCAGGCTCTGATTGGCTAAACTGCAAGTCTGTCAAAAGAACTGAAATAAGGGGGCAGTTTGCAGAGGCTTATTTACAAGGTAATCACAGAGTTTAAAAGTATATTAATATAACTGTGTTGGTTATGCAAAACTGGGGAATGGGTAATAAAGGGATTATCTATCTTTTAAAACAATAACAATTCTGGTGTAGACTGTCCCTTTAAAGGCTATTGGTAGTTTATTGTAGGCTAGGGGGTGTTTTAATTTTGGGGGGATTTTCTATTTTTATAGTGCTATTAGATTAGATGTAATTGTTTTTATTTTTGATAATTTCATTTATTATTTTTTGTAATCTTAGTGTTTTTTATTTTTCGTAATTTAGTGTTTATTATTTTCTGTAATTCTATATTTTTTAAATTTTTTCCTAGTGTTATTTTTTTTAAAATTTTTAATTTAGATTTTTTAATTGGTAGTTTTTTTATTCTATTAGAATAGTTATGTTAGGTTAATTTATAGTTTAAGCTTAGGTTTATTTTTATTTCACAGGTAAATTTTTATTTATTTAAATATAGTTATATTGTAATTTTGATTTAAAGTTAGGAGGGGTTTAGGGGTTAATAGTTTAATTTAGTGTTTTGCGATGTGGGATGCTGACGGTTTAGGGGTTTATAGGTTTATTTAGTGGCGGTGATGTGGGGGCCAGAGGTTTAGGGGTTAAAAGGTTTATTTAGTAGTGGTGATACGGGAGGGCGGAGATTTAGGGGTTAATCATTTTATTTAGTGGTGGTGATGTTGGGGAGCGGCGAATTAGGGGTTAATAGCTTTTTTAGTGTTGGCTATGTCGGGTGCGGCGGATTAGAGGTTAATAACTTTATTTAGGTGTCGGCGATGTCGGGGGTGGCGGATTAGGGGTGTTTATACTAGGGGTTTATGTTAGGGTGTTTAAACGTAACTTTTTTCCCCATAGACATCAATGGGGTTGCGTTACAGAGATTTTTCATTCCGCACTTCAGGTGTTGTTTTTTTTTCTAACACTCTCTCCCCATTGATGTCTATGGGGGAAAGCGTGCACGAGCACGTCAAATCAGCCCTGGACTTTTGTGCAGTATAGAGCATAACGCCACCATATCGCATGCACAAGAAGGCTTTTCAGTAACTCGTAATGGCAGCGCTATGGAGAGTAAAATAACAAAACTTTTTGGGCGTTAGTTTCACACCCTGTTTAGCGCAAAACTCGTAATCTAGGCGATTGTTATTTCTATGGCCCACATGAACTAGCAGTATCCTGTTGGGAAAAGCAAATAAAAAAGTATGTGATAAGAGTCTGTCTGTAGTGGCTTAGAAAAAGGCAGAAATTTTGAGGTTTAAATTTTATAACGTATTTTGATGTTTTTAAAGTGAATGTTAATTTTGATGCTAAAGTGTCCAGTTTTTAAAAATTCGATTAAAAACAGGGGCACTTTAATAAATCAAAATTTACATTTCACTCCTGTTGAGAAAAAAAACTTACCTTTTAATCTTCACAGTATCTCCAGCTTCTTCCGGTCGTTGCAAGCCATTTCTGACGTCAGAAATGATGGATAGGTCATCCTCCAATCACGGCTTCCCCCCCGGGGGAATCAGTGTCTGATTCAACGCCGTGATTGGAGGAAGCCGGATTCCTCATTTTAGACCCAGGAAGAGGCTTTGCGACGGGCGGAAGAAGCTGGAGCTGCTGTGAAGATTAAAAGGTAAGTTTTTTTTCTCAACAGGAGTGAAATGTAAATTTTGATGAATTAAAGTGCCCCTATTTTTAATCGAATGTTTAAAAAACGGGCACTTTAGCATCAAAATTGACATTCACTTTAAACACAGTTTTCATGGTAGCAGCAAAAACTCCCTGTTAGCATGTGGTTTTTCGATTTAGCAGCTTTTATTCTCCACATTTAATTGAAAGCAAGAGAGCAGCTTCTTCCCAGGCAAACAAAGTGAATGCTGTGACATCACAAAATGGGAATTAGATTTATTTTTGACAGTGTTTTGACAAATGCTAGAAGAAAAAAAAGAATATGTATTCGTATGTCACAATTTATGAACAATGATAAAGAATCACACACGCTTGCCTTTTTTAAAGCCATTTTTTTTCATATCCAATAAGGGCTGTAAGCTTAGGAGTTTTTTTTCTGCCGAATTAAAGCTGAACTCACTGACAGCTATTTTGCTTGGAGGTAAGGCTTGCTCTCATGCCAGGGAAATGGATAATAATTAACAGCAAACATCATGCAAATAGAATTAAATTACATGTGTCAACTGGACTGCACATGAACTGTAATATAGAGTTACAAAAACATGCTGAAGAAAAGGGTGTTTCAAGGTTATTGAGGACTAGTTGGTAAGCCTGCCCAGAGGGAAGTCTATATGTTGTAAATACAAAACATAAAAAATAGAACTACAGAAAAAAATAAACACATTATCCAAAATAAAAAAATTAAACCTAATCCCTATGAAAATAAAAAAGTGTGCCCCAAAAATAAAAACACCCCCTAATCTAATGCTAAACTACCAATAGCCCTTAAAAGTGCTTTTTGTAGGCCATTGCCCTAAGTTAAACAGTTATTTTACATTAAAAATAAACAAAGTCCCCCCTAACAGTAAAACCTCCACCTACCAAATTCCCCAAAATAAAAAACCTAACACTAAAAAACCTAAACTACCCATTGCCCTGAAAAGGGCATTTGTATGGGCATTGCCCTTAAAAGGGCATTCAGCTCTTTTTCAAAGTGCCCCAAAAAAACCTAAATTAAAAAGTTTTAAAAACAAAAAACAAAAAAAAAACTAACACTAAAGCCCGCGTTTTCAGAAGTCCGACGGAGAAGGTCTTCTTCCAGGCGGGTCCATCATCTTCATCCACAGTAAAGGCGGCGTAGAGCGGAGCGGAGGTCCGGAGCAGTCTTCCCAGATGTGGCGATCCTCGGCAGCGGTCATCAGCAGCGGCGGCAGCGATCCTCGACGGTGGCGGCGGTCCTCTGCGACATGGAGGCTCCTCTTCATCCGTTTATCCATGGTATACTGAAGAATGCAAGGTACCGCAATCAATTTGGGGTACCTTGCATTCTTATTGGCTGAATTTTTCAAAACAGCCAATAGGATTAGAGCTACTAAAATCCTATTCGCTGTTCAAATCAGCCAATAAGATTTCAGTAGCTCTCATTCTATTGGCTGCTGAATTTTTCAAAACAGCCAATAGAATGAGAGCTACTGAAATCCTATTGGCTGTTCAAATCAGCCAATAAGATTTCAGTAGCTCTCATCCAATTGGCTGATTTTGAAAATGTCAGCCAATAGGAATTCAAGATACCCCAATAAATATGGGGTACCTTAAATTTTTCCTTCAGTGTGCGGCGGACAATCGCATGAAGAGGAACCTCCACGCCTTCGCCGAGGACCGCCGATGACGACCGCCGAGGATCGCCACATCTGGGAACATTTCTCTAGACCTCCGCTCCGCACAGCCTTTGCTGTGGATGAAGATGATGGACCGCCTGGAAGAAGACCTTCTCTGCCGGACTTCTGAAATCGTGAGTACCTATTTGGGGCTTTAGTGTTAGGTTGTTTTTTTTAAAACAAAATATTTATTTTTATTTTTTAACTTAGGGATACTTTTGGGCACTTGGAAAAAAGCTAAATGCCCTTTTAAGGGCAGTGAAAAAGAGCTAAATGCCCTTTTAAGGCTATGCCCAACAAATGCCCTTTTCAGGGCAATGGGTAGATTAGTGTTAGGTTTTTTTTTTATTTTGGGGGTTTGGTGGGTGGGGGGTTTTACTGTTAGGGGGACTTTGTTTATTTTTAATGTAAAAGAGCTGTTTAACTTAAGGCAATGCCCTACAAAAAGCCCTTTTAAGGGCTATTGGTTGTTTAGCATTAGATTAGGGGGTGGTTTTATTTTGGAGGTTTTTTTTAATTTAATAGGGATTAAGTTTATTTTTTTTTATTTTGGATAATGTGTTTATTATTTTTTGTAATGCTAGCATTTTTTTATTTTTTTGTAATTAGATTAATGTAATGTAATTTTTTTTGTATTTTTTATTGTAATGTAGTTTATTTTGATTGTAATTAAGGGGTTAATTTAGGGGGTGTTAGGTTAGGGGGCTTAGTCATTAAATTAGTTTTTTGCGTTGTGGGGGTTAAAGGTGTAGGAGTTAATAGGTAAATTAGGTTTAATGCGTTGTGGGGGGTTGGCGGTTTAGGGGTTAACAGATGTATTAGGTAGTTTGCAATGTTGGGGTTTGCGGATTTTAAGGGTTAATAATTTTATTAGGTAGTTGTTTTTGTTTTTCTTAATACTTCGTGCGGGCGGTTAGTTTATTTTTTTCTTAATACTTCGTACGGGTGGTTAGGTTTTTTTTTTTCAAATACTTATTGCGTGCAGTTAGGTGTTTTTTTCATACTTATTGCGTGCGGTATTTTTTTTTAATACGTATTGCGTGCGGTTAGGTGTTCTTTTTCATACTTATTGCGGGGGCAGTTTTTTTTTTTTGTAATGCTCCGTTGGTGGTGCCATTTTCGGAATCCACCTGGATGCAGCTTAGCTGCATCCAGGTGAATTCTTTTGGGTGCGCGCGCAGACAACATGCCTCGCGCTGCCAACATTCCATTGAGGATGCGTGCTGACGTCGACTGACATTACAAACACATTTATAGTATAGATTCATTATTAATGGGACAGTGTACACCAATTTTCATTTAACTGCATGTAATAGACACTACTATAACAAACAATATGAATAGAGATTGATCTAAAAATCCAGTATAAAACCTCTTAAAAAATTACTTAAAAGCTCCCAGTTTTGCACTGCTGATGAGGTTAGGCTGGGACATCCAGTGAAAGGCACTGAGAAAGCAGGAAGAGCAGAATCTCCCTCCCATGGATATGAAAAGGCAGATTACACAAACAGGAGCAAGCAGGAATCTGTAGACCTCAGTATACGTCTGTTACTTTGGGGCTTGGTTAGGAGTCTGAAAATCTGCACAATGTTATAAAAAAATAAGTAAAGTTATACATTGTTACAAAAACACTCCCCAGATGGGCTATATAAATGGATCATCTACAAAACATTTATGTAAAGAAAATCTAGTGTACAATGTCCCTTAAACCAATGTTGTGTATAGACAAAATATTAATTATTTCAGTTACTGAAAGGAACAGTAAAGCCAAAATGAAACTTTCCCAATTCAGACTGAGCTTGCAATTTTTAATTTTTAATTTCCAGTTTACTTCTGTTACCTAATTTCCTTGATTTTCTTGATATCCTTTCTTGAAAAAGCATGCCTAGGTAGGCTCAGGACTCGAGCAGCGGTGCACTACTTCAAGCTAGCTATCGATTGGTGAATGCACATATATCCCCCTTGTTATTGGCTCACCTGATTTGTTCAGCTAGCTGGCAGTAGTGCCATTTTTCCTCCTTCAACAAAAGATGCCAAGAGAACAAAGCACATTTGAAAATAGCGCATACAATAATAAACAACTTTCCAATATACTTCTATCTGAATCATGAAAGACAAATGTTGGGTTTCATACCTGTTTAAAAAAGTATTAAAATGATAGGTACATATATGGATTATTTAGAAGATTCTATATTGTTGTTTAAACCTTTATTTAATTTATACAGCATTCTCTCTCTCTTAAAGGCAATGGCATTGCCAAGGGAGGGGGGCATAATGGCTGGCCCCCAAACTATGATGATCCCTTGTTTTCCCACAACCACACTGACCAGGCCCTCTCTTGCTCCACCCAGCCCCTCCCATTGCGGAACCGCACACAAATTGCCAGTGGGCTTCCAGTAAGCACCCCCCCCCCCCATTTGTCATTTCTAGAGATGCCGCTGCTTAAAGGGACATTAACTATTTTGAAATTGTAATATGTTTAAAGAGACATGTTACCCATATGTTACATCTCTTGAAAATATAATATGAACATCCATATGTAATTAAAAAATATTATAAAAATATTATATATTGTGCCTTACAGATCCTTAGTTCTCTCACTTCACTTTAGAGGAACTTTAAACATCCAAACCAAACTAACAAGAGAGAGTGCAGCTGGCATGGGCAGACACACTGTTAGAAACACTTGATTTCTCTCCAGAGTTTAAGGAACTTTACCATGACATCTTGCAAGCTGATGATGAAATCCTGTGAGATTATGAAAAAAAGATCACAGTAAATCAAAGTGTGAACTCACCACTGATAAAGTTTGTTAACAAATTTAATCTGAAACTAATAAAGTTACAAATGAAATACAGACAAAACAAATTTCTTAAAAAAATTGAAACAAATTATTTGTCTGAAACAAATTTTTCTTCCATGCACATGTCTAATAAATACTCATCTGGCTACCTTCTCTATGTGTGGTACAAATATCATGTAAAGCATCTTTTTTAGGACATTGTGTAAGAAATTAATTCACTTTTTATGTCTTCTACTTATTTACTTTTAAAGTTTTTTGTGCTTCTGCTTGCTTGTAGCAGTAGTTCTAGCTACTACTTTCATTTATATAAATTTAAGCTGTTGTCCAGCTGCTCCTCTGCTGCCCTGAAGACTTTTCCCATTGGAAAAAGCAGACACTGGATTCTCATTAACAAATTAATTCTGAAAGACCCCCCTAACAAATATCAGACAAATCAAAATAATTTTGATTGTTTTGGCATAGCTTAACTTTGCTTACAGAGAGTGCAAAATAAGGGGGAGAGAGAGAACTCAAAAGAGAGGGGGGGAGAGAGAGAGAGAGAGAGAGAGCGCAAAAGAGAGGGGGGAGAGAGAGGGAGCAAGGGTTGGAACCGCGGTACCTAAAAAATTGGCCCGTATACATGGGCTTTAGGACTAGTTATAACTATATTTAAATAAATAAAAACTGACCTGTAACTTTCTTTTCCCCATAGACATCAATGAGGTTGCGTTACAGCGAATGCCATTCCACACTTTAGGTGTTATCTATGGGGGAAAGCGTGCACGAGCACGTAAACTCAGCCCTTGGCTTTTGTGCGGTATGGATCTTAACGCACCATAACGCACAGCACAGGGAGGTTTTTCAGTAACTCGTAATGGCAACGCTACGGAGAGTGAAATAAAGCAATTTTTTTAGCATTAGTTTCGCACCCTGTTTAGCGCAAAACTCGTAATCTAGGTGAATGTGTTCACGCCCGGGAAGTTATTTAAGATTTAGCACAACACAGTACTAAATGCAAGGCAATAGATAATAAATGAAAAGTCATGTGATCAGGGGGCTGTCAGAAGATGCTTAGATACTATAATCACAGAGGTAAAAAGTATATTAATATAACTATGTTGGTTATGCAAAACTGGGTAATGGGTAATAAAGGGAATATCTATCTTATAAAACAGTAAAAATTATTTTGTAGACTGTCCCTTTAATGTTTTATTATTAATAAATATCCCCTTTTTATGATACAGTGATTTTGCCTGAGTTTTTTCTGCTTGATACGCCTGTTTGGTAAGTCCTGTTGAAAAGGGTTGAATTACTATAGCCATTAGAAGTACCAGTATCAGTGGAGGAAATCCAGGCCCGATAGACCCTGCAATGCTGGGGGGCCCGCAGGTAAGAAGGGCCGGCCTACTGTCCAGCTTTTCAGTTCAAGTGGGCCGCTGCAAGGCAGCATCACCTGCTAGGGACCAGTGCCAGGGAGCTGAGGGAGGCCATGGATATGTGTGCACAGAGCATGTTTTAAGGCCGCTCTGCTGCAGATTAGGCAGTGGAGGTGAGTTAGGGGGAAGGTTAGAGGCTGGGGGGGCTAGAACAACAAACGCTGGGTCCCTAAAAAAAATTGTTCCGCCCCTGTCCAGTATTGATCTAGCTTACTCATCACTCTGAAATATTGGGTGTGTGTTTTGCTGGTCTAACTGCGTAAAGAGCTAGATATATTTACTATCAGACTACCCACTTACAGAACAGAAGAATAAGAGGAGTGTGAACCACTGGACAGCTAGCAGAGAAGCAGTGAGATCTTTATTATTCAAAGCTTCTCAATGAAAAGAAAATTACAGTACTGTTAAAAAAAAACACAATGTTAAGAGTGCCAGAGGCATTTGGTTCCACGTGTTTGTTGCTTCAGGGTAATATTGCTGTGAACCAATGCCAACCAAGTTCCACCAGTCTATTCCTACTAAATTGCTTGTTTGACAAATAAACCTTGATGATTAATACATCATTTGTACACAATGCATCCTAAACTTCTGCTGCAGGCAGCAATTTATCTTCCAAATTACCAGGTGGACGAGCTGTGTGTAATTAATAAAGGTTACAAGGACTGTTGCTTGGTTACAAAAATAACCAGCACTATACAGTGGTGTATTTAGTTTTTGTGCTGCCAAAGAAACCATCAATTCTGCTGCCCCACTACTTCAAAAATGTTAGCTCATATTTACTTCATAGATTTATCTCAATTGGAGACCAATGATGGCATGATGAGTGTTATCTACATTCAGTAGACCACCAGCAATCATTAATTTGTAATAATATTATCAACTAAAAACCTTTAGAGAAGTTGAGCAGGTAATGTGCTATAGTACCCTTAAAAGTTGGCATCCTACTGGAAATCATGCTGCCTTGACGTTGGGGGGGGCAGATTAGGGGGTAATAAATATAATATAGGGGTCGGCGATGTTAGGCGCAGCAGATTAGGGGTACATAGGGATAATGTAGGTTGCGGCGGTGTACGGAGCGGCAGATTAGGGGTTAATAATAAAATGCAGGGGTCAGCGATAGCGGGGGTGGCAGATTAGGGGTTAATAAGTGTAAGGTTAGGGGTGTTTAGACTCGGGGTTCATGTTAGGGTGTTAGGTGCAGACTTAGGAAGTGTTTCCCCATAGGAAACAATGGGGCTGCGTTAGGAGCTAAACACTGCTTTTTTGCAGCTGTTAGGTTTTTTTTCAGCTCAAACTGCCCCATTTTTTCCTATGGGGATATCGTGCACAAGCACGTTTTTGAAGCTGGCCGCGCTCATAAGCAACGCTGGTATTTAGAGTTGCAGTGGCGTTAAATATGCCTGTACGCTCCCTTTTTGGAGCCTAACGCAGCCCTTCAGAGAACTCTAAATACCAGCGTTGTTTAAAAGGTGCGGGGGGCAAAACTGAGTAATGGGTAATAAAGGGATTATCTATCTTATAAAACAATAAAAATTATATTGTAGACTGACCCTTTAATGTTTTATTATTAATAAATATCCCCTTTTTTATGATACAGTGATTTTGCCTGAGTTTTTTTCTGCTTGATACACCTGTTTGTAGGGTTGCCACCTCAGCCATGTTTTCCTGGACACTTATGATTTACACACGCTGCAGGGTGTGCAGGGAGGAACATGTATTGTGTTTCTGGACAGCACTATTCATATTCCTCCCTGCACACCCTGCAGCATGTGTAACTTATAAGTGTTCTGTATTTTAAGGGACAGGTGGCAACCCTACCTGTTTGGTAAGCCCTGTTGAAAGGGGTTGAATTGCTATCTATAGCCATTAGAAGTACCAGTATCAGTGAAGGAAATCCTGGCCCGATAGACCCTGCAATGCTGGGGGGCAAGCAGGTAAGAGGGGACGGCCTACTGTCCAGCTTTTCAGTGCAAGTGGGCCGCTGCAAGGCAGCATCACCTGCTAGGGACCAGTGCCAGGGATCAGAGGGAGGCCATGGAGCGATGTGTGTGCACAGTGCATGTTTTAAGGCCGCTCTGCTGCAGATTAGGCAGTGGAGGTGGGTAAGGGGCTGGGGGGCTAGAACAACAAATGCTGGGTGCCTAAAAAAAAATGTTCTGCCCCTGTCCAGTATTGATCTAGCTTACTCATCACTCTGAAATATTAGGTGTGTGTTTTGCTGGTCTAACTGCGTAAAGAGCTAGATATATTTACTATCAGACTACCCACTTACAGAACAGAAGAATAAGAGGAGTGTGAACCACTGGACAGCTAGCAGAGAAGCAGTGAGATCTTTATTATTCAAAGCTTCTCAATGAAAAGAAAATTACTGTTAAAAAAAAAACACAATGTTAAGAGTGCCAGAGGCATTTGGTTCCACGTGTTTGTTGCTTCAGGGTAATATTGCTGTGAACCAATGCCAACCAAGTTCCACCAGTCTATTCCTACTAAATTGCTTGTTTGACAAATAAACCTTGATGATTAATACATCATTTGTACACAATGCATCCTAAACTTCTGCTGCAGGCAGCAATTTATCTTCCAAATTACCAGTTGGATGAGCTGTGTGTAGTTAATTAAGGTTACGAGGACTGTTGCTTGGTTACAAAAATAACCAGCACTATACAGTGGTGTATTTAGTTTTTGTGCTGCCAAAGAAACCATCAATTCTGCTGCCCCACTACTTCAAAAGTGTCAGCTCATATTTACTTCATATAGTTATCTCAAATGGAGACCAATGATGGCATGATGTATGTCCTTTACATTCAGTAGACCACCAGCAATCATTAATTTGTAATAACATTATCAGCTAAAAACCTTTAGAGAGGTTGAGCAGGTAATGTGCTAAAGTACCCTTAAGAGTTGGCATCCCACTGGAAATCATGCTTCCTTAGGCACATACCGAGTTGGACTATCCATAAATCATGTAATCTCCTGTACAGAGTGTAGTTGTATAGCATGTAATCCCATGTACAGAGCACAGTTGTTTATAATATAATATCATATACAGAGTGTAGCGCTATAGCATGTAATCAAATGTATGAAGTTGTATAGTGTGCAATCCCATGTACAGAGTGTAGTTGTATAGTGTGTAATCCCCATGTACAGAGTGTAGCTTTATGCATGTAATCCCATGTACAGAGTGTAGTTGTATAGCATGTAATCCCATGTACAGACTATAGTTGTATAGCATGTAATCCCCATGTACAGAGTGTAGTTGTATAGCATGTAATCCCCATGTACAGAGTGTAGTTGTATAGCATGTAATCCCATGTACAGACTGTAGTTGTATAGCATGAAATCCCCATGTACAGACTGTAGTTGTATAGCATGAAATCCCCATGTACAGAGTGTAGTTGTATAGCATGTAATCCCATGTACAGAGTGTAGTTGTATAGCATGTAATCCCATGTACAGACTATAGTTGTATAGTATGTAATCCCCATGTACAGAGTGTAGTTGTATAGCATGTAATCCCCATGTACAGAGTGTAGTTGTATAGCATGTAATCCCATGTACAGACTGTAGTTGTATAGCATGAAATCCCCATGTACAGACTGTAGTTGTATAGCATGAAATCCCCATGTACAGAGTGTAGTTGTATAGCACGTAATCCCCATGTACAGAGTGTAGTTGTATAGCATGTAATCCCCATGTACAGAGTGTAGTTATATAGTGTGTAATCCCATGTACAGAGTGTAGATGTATAGCATGTAATCCCCATGTACAGAGTGTAGTTGTATAGCATGTAATCCCCATGTACAGAGTGTAGTTGTATAGCATGTAATCCCATGTACAGACTGTAGTTGTATAGCATGAAATCCCCATGTACAGAGTGTAGTTGTATGGTGTGTAATCCCCATGTACAGAGTGTAGCTTTATGCATGTAATCCCATGTACTGACTGTAGTTGTATAGCATGTAATCCCATGTACAGACTGTAGTTGTATAGCATGTAATCCCCATGTACAGAGTGTAGTTGCATAGTGTGTAAACACATGTACAGACTGTAGTTGTATAGCATGTAATCCCCATGTACAGAGTGTAGTTATATAGTGTGTAATCCCATGTACAGAGTGTAGATGTATAGCATGTAATCCAATGTACAGAGTATAGATGTATAGCATGTAATCCCATGTACAGAGTGTAGTTATATAGTGTGTAATCCCATGTACAGAGTGTAGTTGTATAGTGTGTAATCCCCATGTACAGAGTGTAGCTTTATGCATATAACCCCATGTACTGACTGTAGTTGTATAGCATGTAATCCCCATGTACAGAGTGTAGTTGCATAGTGTGTAAACACATGTACAGACTGTAGTTGTATAGCATGTAATCCCCATGTACAGAGTGTAGCTTTATGCATGTAATCCCATGCACAGACTGTAGTTGTATAGCATGTAATCCCCATGCACAGAGTGTAGTTGCATAGTGTGTAAACACATGTACAGACTGTAGTTGTATAGCATGTAATCCCCATGTACAGAGTGTAGTTATATAGTGTGTAATCCCATGTACAGAGTGTAGATGTATAGCATGTAATCCCATGTACAGAATGTAGATGTATAGCATGTAATCCCATGTACAGAGTGTAGTTGTATAGCATGTAATCCCATGTACAGAGTGTAGTCGTATAGCATGTAATCCCATGTACAGAGTGTAGATGTATAGCATGTAATCCCATGTACAGAGTGTAGTCGTATAGCATGTAATCCCATGTACAGAGTGTAGTTATATAATGTGTAATCCCATGTACAGAGTGTAGATGTATAGCATGTAATCCCATGTACAGAGTGTAGATGTATAGCATGTAATCCCATGTACAGAGTGTAGTTGTATAGCATGTAATCCCATGTACAGAGTGTAGATGTATAGCATGTAATCCCATGTACAGAGTGTAGATGTATAGCATGTAATCCCATGTACAGAGTGTAGTCGTATAGCATGTAATCCCATGTACAGAGTGTAGTTGTATAGCATGTAATCCCATGAAGAGAGTGTAGATGTGTAATGTGTAATTCCATGTACAGAGTGTAGTTGTATAGCATGTAATCCTATGAAGAGAGTGTAGATGTGTAGCATGTAATCCCATGTACAGAGTGTAGTTGTATAGCATGTAATCCCATGTACACAGTGTAAATGTATAGCATGTAAATCCCATGTACATAGTGTAGTTGTATAGCATGTAAATCCCATGTACAGAGTGTAGTTGTGTAATGTGTAATCCCATGTACATAGTGTAGTTGTATAGCATGTAAATCCCATGTACAGAGTGTAGTTGTGAAATGTTTAATCCCATGTACAGAGTGTAGTTGTATATCATGTAAATCCCATGTACAGAGTGTAGATGTAAAGCATGTAATCCCATATACAGAGTTTAGATGTATAGTATGTAATCCCATGTACAGAGTGTAGTTGTATAGTGTGTAATGTTGTATAGTGTGTAATCCCATGTACAGTGTGTAGTTGTATAGTAAGTAATCCCATGTACAGAGTTTAGATGTATAGTATGTAATCCCATGTGTGGAGTGTAGTTGTATAGTATGTAATCCAATGTGTGTAGTGTAGTTGTATAGTGTGTAATCCCCATGTACAGAGTGTAGCTTTATGCATATAACCCCATGTACTGACTGTAGTTGTATAGCATGTAATCCCCATGTACAGAGTGTAGTTGCATAGTGTGTAAACACATGTACAGACTGTAGTTGTATAGCATGTAATCCCCATGTACAGAGTGTAGCTTTATGCATGTAATCCCATGCACAGACTGTAGTTGTATAGCATGTAATCCCCATGCACAGAGTGTAGTTGCATAGTGTGTAAACACATGTACAGACTGTAGTTGTATAGCATGTAATCCCCATGTACAGAGTGTAGTTATATAGTGTGTAATCCCATGTACAGAGTGTAGATGTATAGCATGTAATCCCATGTACAGAATGTAGATGTATAGCATGTAATCCCATGTACAGAGTGTAGTTGTATAGCATGTAATCCCATGTACAGAGTGTAGTCGTATAGCATGTAATCCCATGTACAGAGTGTAGATGTATAGCATGTAATCCCAAAGTAATCAGCTCTTTTGCATGTAAAAAAAAATACAACCCCCCCAACATTAAAACCCACCACCCACATACCCCTACTCTAACCCACCCAAACCCCCCTTAAAAAAACCTAACACTAACCCCCTGAAGATCTCCCTACCTTGAGTCATCTTCAGCCAGCCGACCACCGATGGAACAGAAGAGGACATCCGCAGCGGCCGAAGTCATCATCCAAGGGGTGCTGAAGATGTCTTCCATTCGATAGAAGTCTTCATTCATGCAGCGTCTTCAATCTTCATCCATCTGGAGCGGAGCCTTCTTCAAACGAGCCGACACGGAGCCATACTCTTCCAACGACGCCTACCCGACGAATGGATATTCCTTTAAGTGACGTCATCCAAGATGGCGTCCCTCAAATTCCGATTGGCTGATAGGATTCTATCAGCCAATCAGAATTAAGGTAGGAAACAGCCAATAGAACAGCCAATAGAATGCAAGCTCAATCTGATTGGCTGATTGCATCATCCAATCAGATTTTTCCTACCTTAATTCCGATTGCCTGATAGAATCCTATCAGCCAATCGGAATTCGAGGGACGCCAACTTGGATGACGTCACTTAAAGGAATATCCATTCGTCGGGTAGGCGTCGTTGGAAGAGGATGGCTCCGCGTCGGCTCGTTTGAAGAAGGCTCCGCTCCGGATGGATGAAGATTGAAGACGCCGCATGGATGAAGACTTCTATCGGATGGAAGACCTCTTCAGCGCCCCTTGGATGATGACTTCGGCCGCTGCGGATGTCCTCTTCTGTTCCATCGGTGGTCGGCTGGCTGAAGACGACTCAAGGTAGGGAGATCTTCAGGGGGCTAGTGTTAGGTTTTTTTAAGGGGGGTTTGGGTGGGTTAGAGTAGGGGTATGTGGGTGGTGGGTTTTAATGTTGGGGGGTGGGGTTGTATTTTTTTTACATGCAAAAGAGCTGATTACTTTGGGGCATGCCCCGCAAAAGGCCCTTTTAAGGGCTGGTAAGGTAATAAAGCTGTTAACTTTTGTAATTTAGAATAGGGTAGGGCATTTTTTTATTTTGGGGGGCTTTGTTATTTTATTAGGGGGCTTAGATTAGGTGTAATTAGATTAAAAATCTTGTAATATTTTTTTATTTTTTGTAACTTAGTTTTTTTTATTTTTTGTACTTTAGTTAGTTTATTTAATTGTATTTAATTGTAGGTATTTGTAGTTAATTAATTTAATTTATTTAATGATAGTGTCGTGTTAGGTTTAATTGTAACTTAGGTTAGGATTTATTTTACAGGTAAATTTTTATTTCTTTTATCTAGGTAGTTATTAAATAGTTAATAACTATTTAATAACTATTGTATCTAGTTAAAATAAATACAAAGTTACCTGTAAAATAAATATAAATCCTAGAATAGCTACAATGTAAATATTAAGTACATTGTAGCTATCTTAGGGTTTATTTTACAGGTAAGTATTTAGTTTTAAATAGGAATAATTTATTTAATGATAGTGTAGTGTTAGGTGTAATTGTAACTTAGGTTAGTTTTTATTTTACAGGTAAATTTGACTTTATTTTATCTAGGTAGCTATTAAATAGTTAATAACTATTTAATAGCTTTTGTACCTAGTTAAAATAAATTGAAATTTGCCTGTAAAATAAAAATAAATCCTAAAATAGCTACAATATAATTATTAGTTAGATTGTAGCTATATTAGTGTTTATTTTAAAGGTAAGTATTTAGTTTTAAATAGGATAAATTTAGTTAATAAGAATAATATTTATTTAGATGTATTTAATTAATATTTAAGTTAGGGGGGGTGTTAGGGTTAGGGTTAGACTTAGGTTTAGGGGTTAATAATTTTATTATAGTGGCGGCGGTGTAGGGGGGGCAGGATAGGGGTTAATAAATTTATTATAGGTGGCGGCGGTGTAGGGGGGGCAGAATAGGGGTTAATAGGTATTATGTAGGTGGCGGCGGGGTCCTGGAGTGGCGGTTTAGGGGTTAAAATATTTATTATAGTTGCGGCGGGGTCCGGGAGCGGCGGTTTAGGGGTTAACATATTTATTATAGTTGCGGTGGGCTCCGGGAGCGGCGGTTTAGGGGTTAATAAATTTATTAGAGTGGCGGTGGGCTCCGGGAGCGGCGGTTTAGGGGTTAGCATGTTTAATATAGGTGGCGGCGGTGTAGGGGGGGCAGATTAGGGGTGTTTAGACTCAGGGTACATGTTAGGGTGTTAGGTGTACACACTTCCCATAGGAATCAATGGGATGTCGGGCAGCAGCGAACATGAACTTTCACTATGGTCAGACTCCCATTGATTCCTATGGGATCCGCCACCTCCAGGGCGGCGGATTGAAAACCAGGTACGCTAGGCCGGAAAAGTGCCGAGCGTACCTGCTAGTTATTTGATAACTAGCAAAAGTAGTCAGATTGTGCCAAACTTGTGTTCGGAACATTTGGAGTGACGTAAGAATCGATCTGTGTCGGACTGAGTCCAGCGGATCGAAGCTTACGTCACTAAATTCTAATTTTGCCAGTGTGTAGGGCTTGATAACTTGATAACTGAATCAGCCTCGCCACAAATACGCTGCGGAATTCCAGCGTATTTGAAGTTGACGGCTTGATAACTAGAGGCCATACTGTGTAATCCCATGTACAGAGTGTAGTTGTATAGCGTGTAATCCCATGTACAGAGTGTAGTTGTATAGCATGTAATCCCATGTACAAAGTGTAGATTATAGTATGTAATCCCATGCACAGAGTTTAGATGTATAGTATAAAATGCCATGTACAAAGTGTAGTTGTATAGTGTGTAATCCCATGTAAAGAGTGTAGTTGTATAGTGTGTAATCCCATGTACAGAGTGTAGTTGTATAGTGTGTAATCCCATGTACAGAGTTTATATTTATAGTATGCAATCCCATTTACAGAGTTTAGATGTATAGTGTGTAATCCCATGTACAGAGTGTAGTTGTATAGCATGTAATTCCATGTACAGAGTGTAATTATATTACATGTAATTCCAACTACAGAGTGTAGATGTATAGCGTGTAATCCCATGTACAGAGTATAGTTGTATAGTGTGTAATGCCATGTACAGTGTGTAGTTGTATAGCATGTAATCCCATGTACAGATTGCAGTTGTATAGTGTGTAATCCCATTTACAGAGTGCAGCTGTATATCATGTAATCCCATGTACAGAGTTGTCACGTATACCAGGCTCCCAAGGCTACCCCCTACTACCTGGCTCACTCCTTTTAACTGCAGATTTGACCCTTTCATGGCTTACGCAATCTCCCAGACTCTTCCTATTGCTTGTTTTGTGGTTTGTACATCCTCACGGAAGAGCTGATCTCTGACCGTCTGACCCCTCTCTGGTTGGCCAGGCTCCTGGAACTGCCAGTCAGCCGCATCACCCGGACACCCGCTAACCTATACCCCAGGTCGCTCCAGCGAACCTTTGCCCCATAGCTCCGCTCTTTTGGGAATTGGTACCCCCTAGGGAGGGCAAGAGGTTGGGTGATTGCCGGATGGGAGCTCCCTTGGGAACTGGGGGTTTCGGACCCCCTACTTCCCCTGAGTTTCCTGGTGTACGTTTGATCAGCCGCAGCTCCGGCCCCCAGCAATGGATCATGTCGCTTTTTGGATTGTGGCCTCTGGCGACTGAGGGCTTTCCAACAACACCCTGGAAGTGCTGCCACTCCCCCGGGATCACCCCAGAATAACCATCTCTGTACAACTGGGACTCTATGGGACTATGGACAATTTGGGGGGTGCCAGCCTGTCTGGAGGGGCGGGAATGGTGAGAGATCTGGGGGTCAGATAAGACCCTTATCAAGATGAGCTGGGTGTATATAAGTGTGTGTGTTTCACAATAAAGTTGTTCTTGTTCCACCTGAATACTGGTTATGTCTGGTTATTTGGGTGGGCTCTGGCTATAATCACGTCTCTCCGCTCTATAGCTGCAAGTTCCAGGGACAGGAAGGACCCTCTTGGCGGAGCTACCCAGTTGGGGTAGCCTGTATCCATCACAAGAGTGTAGTTGTATATCATATAATTCGATGTACAGAGTGTAGTTGTATTGCATGTAATTCCGTGTACAGAGTGTAGTTGTATAGTGGGTAATCCCATCTACAGATTGTACTTGTATAGCGTGTAATCGCATGTACAGAGTGTAGTTGTATATCATATAATCCCATGTACAGCATGTAGTTGTATAGCATGTAATCTTACGTACAGAGTGTAGTTATATAGTAATCCCATGTATAGATCTTAAATGTATAGTATGTAATCCCCATGTACAGAGTGTAGTTGTATAGTATGTAATCCCTTGTACAGAGTGTAGTTGTATAGCATGTAATCCCATGTACACAGTGTAGCTGTATAGCATGCAAATCCCATGTTCAGAGTGTAGTTGTATATCATGTAATCCCATGTACAGAGTATAGTTGTATAGCATGTAATCCCATGTACACAGTGTAGCTGTATAGCATGCAAATCCCATGTTCAGAGTGTAGTTGTATAGCATGTAATCCCATGTACAGAGTGTAGTTGTATAGCATGTAATCTCTTGTACAGAGTGTAGTTGTATAGCATGTAATCCCATGTTAAAATAGAAAGTAGAAAGAGGGCGCCACAATAGCGTGATACCGTCTGGATATGTAGGTATAGATATAAGTAAGTATTATGCTTACCAGATGGTGTGACACTGTGCTGTGTGACCAGTGCAAGAAAGCAGGCTAGCACTTATCAGTGGCTAGTACACTGTGGAAGCCAAGCTCCAAAGGCACTTTTCCTAGTTGAAACTCTGAGTGTGTCTCCTGTTTGAGGTTGAGAAACGCGTCATAAGTATTAAAAGCCATTTTATTGAAGTTGTCTGTGTTGTGGTTTATCAATACCAACTGAACAACACACAAAAGATTACACCTCTGCAGCACCTGAAGTCCAGCCAACAGGAGACACACTCAGAGTTTCAACTAGGAAAAGTGCATTTGGAGCTTAGCTTCCACAGTGTACTAGTCACTGATAAGTGCTAGCCTGCTTTCTTGCACTGGTCACAGCACAGTGTCACACCATCTGGTAAGCATAATACTTACTTATATCTATACCTACATATCCAGACAGTATCACGCTATTGTGGCGCCCTCTTTCTACTTTCTATTTTAACAGTTGTTCCACATTCTCTGGGATCAAGAGGAGCAGCCCTACCCACGTAACAGGAGGATACCTTTATCCCTTCAATTTACTACCAGTCTATGGGCATTAAACAGGACTAATACGGTAGACTTGATCTACTATATTTTAAGTTTACTACCTGGTTTTATATTGATTATTGCTTTTTTATATTTTAAATATCAGCGCTCTTTTATATCCCTTTATTGGGATATGTTCATGTAATCCCATGTACACAGTGTAGCTGTATAGCATGCAAATCCCATGTTCAGAGTGTAGTTGTATAGCATGTAATCCCATGTACAGAGTTTAGTTGTATAGCATGTAATCCCATGTACACAGTGTAGATGTATAGCATGTAAATCCCATGTACAGAGTGTAGTTGTATATCATGTAAATCCCATGTACAGAGTGTAGTTGTATATCATGTAAATCCCATGTACAGAGTGTAGTTGTAAAGCATGTAATCCCATGTACAGAGTTTAGATGTATAGTATGTAATCCCATGTACAGAGTGTAGTTGTGTAGTATGTAATCCCATGTACAGAGTGTAGTTGTGTAGTATGTAATCACATGTACAGAGTGTAGATATATAGTGTGTAATCCCATGTACAGTGTGTAGTTATGTTATATAGTGTGTAATCCCATGTACAGTGTGTAGATGTATAGTGTGTAATCCCATGTACAGTGTGTAGTTATATAGTGTGTAATCCCATTTACAGTGTGTAGATGTATAGTGTGTAATCCCATGTACAGAGTGTAGTCGTATAGTATGTAATCCCATGTACAGAGTGTAGTTGTATAGCATGTAATTCCATGTACAGAGTGTAATTGTATTGCATGTAATTCCAACTACAGAGTGTAGATGTATAGCGTGCAATCCCATGTACAGAGTGTAGTTATATATCATGTAAATCCCATGTACAGAGTGTAGTTGTAAAGCATGTAATCCCATCTGTAACACTTTACTGACTGTTACAGATGAGGAACAGGACTTGGGAATTATTATTTCAGATGATTTAAAATTTAGTAAACAATGTAGTAATGCAGCGAGTAAGGCTAGCAGAATGCTTGGATGTATTGGTAGAGGTATTTGCAGCAGAAATAGTAAGGTTCTTATGCCACTTTATAGATCATTAGTTTGGCCTCATCTTGAGTATTGTGTGCAGTTCTGGAGGCCATATCTTCAGAAGGATATTAACAAACTTGAATCTGTGCAAAGGAGGGCTACCAAAATGGTACATGGTCTAAAAAATAAAACTTACCAGGATAGGCTCAATGACCTAAATATGTATAGCTTAGAGGAGAGAAGGCAAAGAGGTGATATGATAGCAACTTTCAAGTACATTAAAGGGTTTAGTAAAACTGAGGCTGTGGGTATTTTACATAAAATGGAAAATTCAAGAACAAGGGGTCATGAGCTCAAGCTAAAGGGTAGTAGATTCAGGAGTAATTTGAGGAAGCACTTCTTTACAGAAAGAGTGATTGATTTATGGAATAAACTTCCTCAAGAGGTAGTAGCAACAAACACTGTGGGAGACTTTAAAAATGCATGGGACAAGCATAAGGCTATCCTACGAACTAGATAAGTTTATACTGTTAGGTAAGGTCGAGCAGACTTGCTGGGCCTATGGCTCTTATCTGCCCTCAATATCTATGTTTCTATGTTTCTATGTACAGAGTTTAGATGTATAGTATGTAATCCCATGTACAGAGTGTAGTTGTATAGTGTGTAATGTTGTATAGTGTGTAATCCCATGTACAGTGTGTAGTTATATAGTAAGTAATCCCATGTACAGAGTATAGTTGTATAGTGTGTAATCCCATGTATAGTGTGTAGTTATATAGTGTGTAATCCCATGTACAATGTGTAGATGTATAGTGTGTAATCCCATGTACAGAGTGTAGTTGTATAGTATGTAATCCCATGTACAGAGTGTAGTTGTATAGCATGTAATTCCATGTACAGAGTGTAATTGTATTACATGTAATTCCAACTACAGAGTGTAGATGTATAGTGTGCAATCCCATGTACAGAGTATAGTTGTATATCATGTAATCCCATGTACAGAGTTGTCACATATACCAGGCTCCCAAGGCTACCCCTCACCCCCCTACTACCTGGCTCACTCCTTTTTACTGCAGATTTGGCCCTTGCATGGCTTATGTGATCTCCCAGACTCTTCCTATTGCTTGTTTTGTGGTCTGTACATCCTTACGGAAAAGCTGATCTCTGACCGTCTAACCCCTCTCCGGTTGGCCAGGCTCCTGGAACTGCCGGTCAGCCGCATCACCTGGACACCCGCTAACCTATACCCCAGGTCGCTCCAGTGGCCCTTTGCCCCATAGCTCCACTCTTTTGCGGATTGGTACCCCCTAGGGAGGGCAAGAGGTTGGGTGATTGCCGGAAGGGAGCTCCCTTGGGAACTGGGGGTTTCGGACCCCCTACTTCCCCTGACTTTCCCGGTGTACGTTTGATCAGCCGCAGCTCCGGCCCCCAGCAATGGATCATGTCGCTTTTTGGATTGTGGCCTCTGGCAACTGAGAGCTTTCCAACGACACCCTGGAAGTGCTGCCACTCCCCCTGGATCACCCAAGAATAACCACCTCTGTACCACTGGCACTCTATGGGACTATGGACTCTTTGGGGGGTGCCAGCCTTTCTGGAGGGGTGGGAATGGTGAGAGATCTGGGGGTCAGATAAGACCCTTATCAAGATGAGCTGGGTGTATATAAGTGTGTGTGTTTCACAATAAAGTTGTTCTTGTTCCACCTGAATACTGGTTTTGTCTGGTTATTTGGGTGGGCTCTGGCTATAATCACTTCTCCTCGCTCTATAGCTGCAAGTTCCAGGGACAGGAAGGACCCTCTTGGCAGAGCTACCCAGTTGGGGTAGCCGGTATTCGTCACAAGAGTGTAGTTGTATATCATATAATTCCATGTACAGAGTGTAGTTGTATAGTGGTTAATCCCATGTACAGATTGTACTTGTATAGCATGTAATCGCATGTATAGAATGTAGTTGTATATCATATAATCCCATGTACAGAATGTAGTTGTATAGCATGTAATCCCACGTACAGAGTGTAGTTGTATAGTAATCCCATGTATAGAGCTGAAATGTATAGTATGTAATCCCATGTACAGAGTGAAGTTGTATAGCATGTAATCCCATGTACAGAGTGTAGTTGTATAGCATGTAATCCATTGTACAGAGTGTAGTTGTATAGCATGTAATCCCATGTACAGACTGTAGTTGTATAGCATGTAATCCCATGTACAGACTGTAGTTGTATAGCATGTAATCCCATGTACAGACTGTAGTTGTATAGCATGTAATCGCATGTACAGAGTGTAGTTGTATAACATGTAATCCCACGTACAGAGTGTAGATGTATAGAGGAATATTTAAGAAATGTCTTGCGGACCTGATCCGACAGTGCAGATCAGGTCCGCAAGACATTGCTGAATGCGGAGAGCTATACGCTCTCCGCATTTAACATTGCACCAGCAGCTCACAATAGCTGCTGGTGCAACGCCGCCCCCTGCTGACTCGCGGCCAATGGGCCGCCAGCAGGGGTGTCAATCAACCCGATCGTACTCGATCGGGTTGAATTGTTGCGATTCCTGTCCGCCTGCTCAGAGCAGGCGGACAGGGTTATGGAGCAGCAGTCTTTGTGACCGCTGCTTCATAACTGCTGTTTCTGGCGAGTCTGAAGACTCGCCAGAAACACGGGCCGTTAAGCTCCTTTCGGAGTTTGATAGATAGGCCCCATAGTGTGTAATGCCATGAGTGTAGTTGTATAGCATGTAATCCCATGTACAGATTGTGGTTGTATAGCATGTAATTTCAACTACAGAGTGTAGATGTTTTGCGTGTAATCCTATGCAGAGTGTATAGATGTATAGCATGTAATCTATGTTAGCGCAATATGGTTTTACTCTTGCAGTGTTAGTGACACCATTGTATTGAGTTAACCAACAACTATTTTTACTCACCGCACACATGCACTCTCACTGTCACATGCCAACTTTAATTTATTTATTTTTTTAACAATTTAGTTGCATAGCTAAGTGACTGCTGACACTTAGTATATCAATTTTATTGTACTTTCCAGTCTTTTTGTTCTTAAACTGCACTCAGTTCATTTTTTTTTTAGCGATATACTATTTTAAAAAAGTTTATGCTGGCAGCAACCATTACTTTTTAATTAAAAAAAAATGCAGAGAAATAATCCCGCCAAGAAGGTTCCTGCCCCCTAAAAGTGCACCCACAGACCCTTTCCTTCCCCAGCTAACACAGGAAGAACATTAGTGGCAGCCCCCACACAACCATGCCATCACATGTAATGGTGCGACCCACTGCCACCACCACCAACAGTACAGTTAGAGAGTCAGAGAGGGGCGGTGTGTTGGCTCACTGGCTGGGACCAGCAGTGGTGGCGGTGGCACCCCACAACTCAATAAGCTTCCTTTGTTGAATCTCAGCCACAGCCACCCACTGAGAAAACTAGTGGAACAACTGCCAGTCTCTTTCAATTGTTTGAGTCATAACCTTCGGCCAGTGTTACATGAAATTTATTTGTGACTGACCCAATTAAAAAAGTAGCAGCGCAAGTACCACCAGTATTGCTACTGTGACAAAACCACTGGATGTGTCCATAGCCTTCTCCAATTCCTCCACAGATCTGAGCCTGTGAGCACTCTGCAATGAGTTAAAAATTGCCCTTTCACTTCCCTCCCTCCCCCTGAGAATGCTGGTTGGCTAAAAACCATCACAGGCTTTCACTGACAGGCTAAGAGAAAATTTCAAGCTATTCTGCTGCTCCTTCCTGGTTTGCACTCATTGGATAATGTCTGCTTGCATCATAAAAACAGCATACACCAACTGAAAACAAAAGTATTAAAGAAAATAAAGCGCTTTACTTTATTTTAGTTTTTTCCGTTTTCGGTCATTTTCATTTTCGGTAAGGAAAAAAAAAAAAAAATGCCATTTTCATTATTTTCTTTCAACTAGATTACGAGTTTTGCGTTATGAGCGGCTCGGTGCTAACTTGCAAGTTATTTCCACCGCTCACCTCCCTATAGCGCAGCTATTACAGGTTTGTAAAAACCTGGCGTTAGCAGGCATTATGGCAGCGTTGAGCTCCATTGAGCTCCATACCGCACCCAAATACCAGCACTGCTTTGAGCTGGTTTTAAGTGCTCGTGCACGATTTCCCCATAGACATCAATGGGGAGACCCGGCTAAAAAACAGCCTAACACCTGCAATAAAGGAGCGTAAGCTCCGTAACGCAGCCCCATTGATTCCTATGGGGAAAGAAAAGTTATGTTTACACCTAACACCCTAACATAAACCCAAGTCTAAACACCCCTAATCTGCCGCCCCAATCAGCCAATAGAATGCAAGCTCAATCCTATTGGCTGATTGGATAAGCCAATAGGATTGAAGCTCAATTCTATTGGCTGATTTCAACAGCCAATTGGATTTTTTCACCTTTAATTCCGATTGGCTGATAGAATTCTATCAGTCAATCGGAATTCAAGGGACGCCATTTTGGATGACGTCCCTTTAAGGAACCTTCATTCTTGAAGAGCTGTCGACAGAAGAGGATGCTCCAGGCCAGATGTCTTGAAGATGGAGCCGCTCCGCGTCGGAAGGATGAGGATAGAAGATGCCATCTGGATGAAGACTTCTGCCCATCTGGAGGACCACTTCTTGCTGCTTGGATGAAGACTTCTCCCGGCTTTGTTGAGGATGGATGTCCGGTCTTCAAAAACTGTAAGTGGATCTTCGGGGGTTAGTGTTAGTTTTTTTTAAGGGTTTATTGGGTGGGTTTTATTTTTAGCTTAGGGTTTGGGCTGAAAAAGAGCTAAATGCCCTTTTAAGGACAATGCCCATACAAATGCCCTTTTCAGGGCAATGGGGAGCTTAGGTTTTTTAGATAGGATTTTATTTGGGGGGTTTGGTTGTGTGGGTGGTGGGTTTTACTGTTGGGGGGTTGTTTGTATTTTTTTACAGGTAAAAGAGCTGATTTCTTTGGGGCAATGCCCTGCAAAAGGCCCTTTTAAGGGCTATTGGCAGTTTAGTTTAGGCTAGGGGTATTTATTATAATGTTTGGGGGGGCTTTTTTATTTTGATAGGGCTATTAGACTAGGTGTAATTAGTTTAAATATTTGATAAAAAAAAATATTTTTTGTAATTTAGTGTTTTTGTTTTTTTTGTAATTTAGTTAATTGTATTTAATAAATGTAATTTATTTAATTTTAGTGTAAGGTTAGGTTTTAGTGTAACTCAGGTTAGGTTTTATTTTACAGGTAATTTTGTATTTATTTTAACTAGGTAGTTAGTAAACAGTTAATAACTATTTACTAACTAGTCTACCTAATTAAAATAAATACAAACTTAGCTGTGAAATAAAAATAAAACCTAAGATAGCTACAATGTAACTATTAGTTATATTGTAGCTAGCTTAGGGTTTATTTTACAGGTAAGCATTTAGTTTTAAATTATTATTTAGGTATTAATTGTAATTTTTATTTAGATTTATTTGAATTATGTTAAAGTTAGTGAGGGTTAGGGTTAGACTTAGGGTTAGGTTTAGGGGTTAATAACTTTAGTATAGTGGCGGCGATTTTGGGGCAGCAGATTAGGGGTTAATAACAGTAATGTAGGTTGCAGCGATGTTAGGGACAGCAGATTAGGGGTTAATAATATTTAACTAGTGTTTGCGATGCAGGAGTACGGCGGTTTGGGGGTTAATATGTTTATTATAGTGGCGCGATGTCAGGAGTAGCAGATTAGGGGTTAATAATTTTATTTTAGTGTTTGCGATGTGGGAGGGCCTCTGTTTAGGGGTTAATAGGTAGTTTATGGGTGTTAGTGTACTTTTTAGCACTTTAGTTATGAGCTTTATGTTATGGCTTTGTAGCGTAAAACTTCGGACTTTCAGTTTACGGTACGGATCTTGACGGTATAAGCTGTACCGCTCACTTTTTGGACGGACAGGCAAACTTGTAATACCGGCGCTATGGAAGTCCCATTGAAAAAGGACTTTTTGAAAGCTGCGCTAGTTACGTTGCATTACAGCCAGAAAAGTGTGCGGTACAGATATACCTGCAAGACTCATAATAGCAGTAGTGAAAAAGCAGCGTTATGAGGCTTTTTCACTCATAACGCAAAACTCGTAATCTAGCCGTTTGATTCTTCCGAAATTAAATGAGTGCACGTGTCTAATATTTTCTGCTATGCAAAGCACAAATTAATTGCATGTTGATAATAATCTGTGCAATAAACATTGAAAATGTTAATTTTAGCACAATACTTTTTTTGTAACCTCGAGAGAAGTCAGGGAGCGTATGAGAATGCCTTTATGATATTAAATATACAAATGTTTAGAATTTTATTGAAGAACATAATTGTGTAAACATTTAAATGGATGGTGATTTAGAATATTAGTACAGCTTAAAGAGGGTGAGATAAAGTCAGATTATTGTTTAAAAGGGAAACCTTTTGGATCTTTACTAAAAACAAGAAAGTCCAATGGCTTTAATTCAGCTTAAGATATAATAAACTTTTGGGAAGATAGTTATGATCAAGAAAAACGGTTTTGTGCAATATTGTCAATGAATTTTCATAGAGTTCATATTTTTCAATTAAGATATCATTAGAAATTGGGTTCTTAAAATTAATTGAAGTGTTTAAATGTTGTATGAATCAATATATCATGATTTATTGTAAATAGTGATTAAGCTGATATATGCCTAAGAGGTTAACATCTTAAAGAAGTTGTGTTTCAGTAATAATTAAATCAGTCCACCTTAAGTGAAAAAGAGTGAAACCACGTGCTGAGAGAAGTGACCAATAGCAATATGACTGTTATTATAAATATGAGGAAGTTTTATATGACTAAGGCATATCGGCCGACAAACACGTCAGATGTGACATTCTACCTATAGATGTGAAATTCTTGCTATAGATGTGACATTCTACCTATAGATGTGAAATTCTTGCTATACATGTGACATTCTTCCTATGATTTTTAACGTGGTAAATAAATTATAAGCTTTTATTTGGAAGAAATGCTACCGTAGTTTATTTGTTTACTTGAGCTCTTGATCCAGTGAGTGCAGTGAGTCACGTGATAAACCTGACGGTGAGGAGTGTTCAGCAGTCCAGCTTTGTGTTGTTTACAAGCCAGAGTACCTTTGTTGCAAGACACGATAACGGAACCCAGCAAAGAGCCAAGGTGGAGAATTACCCACGTGTTCCTAAATAATACCAACAGATATTATTTGTTGGTATTATTTAGGTATTATCTCATATTATAGATATGAGAAACGGCTTTCTGGAAGTTATGTAAATTATAGGCTTTATGTGCACAGAAATTCACACTAGTATACTTATAAGGGACTGACCTTTTACGGCTATTAGCACAACAGACAAAGATTACTTTTTCATTATTTGTGTTGGAAAACCTTCAGTAGGCACACACATGGGTGTAAAATCAGAAACAAAATATTTTTAATATATTATTGAGGAGTTGACTGTAAACTTGTATGCTTCTCCTTTTTCCTTTTCTTTTCTTTATAGTACTTTTTCTCCATGAGCAAAAACCATATATCTTTAGGTGAGATTAAACATATTATGATTGTCATGTAAATGTTGCATTGTATTCAACTAATGTAGTTGTTGTTTTACTTTATTATCGACATGTTGTATATTTGTATTTGAAAAACAACAACAACAACAACAACAAAAAAAAAATATATATATATATATACATAAATAAATAACAACCCCTTAACGACCACAACATACCATGTACGTCACCTGCCATTAAGGGTTTTCTTGTTTATAATAGTGCAGGTACCTCCGCAAGTGGCAAGACAGCGCTGTTAATAACACAAACCCCATAGAAAGACCAGCAACATACAGGATACGTCGCTGGTCCTTAAGGGGATAAATTGACATGAATGTGTTAATGTAATGCTTGTGGGATATTCCACTATCAGACCAAACTTGGCCAGTAGTCTTGATATCCCGGCGTCAAGCTGGAATGATAGGGAATATCCAAGAGCAGAGAAAGTTTGCAAAATGAGGTAAACAGTACTCACATTATGCAGGGTAGTCTTTGGCGGCAGCAGGTAGGAATCAGCGGTTAGGCAGTTCAAGGGTAAATCAATAGAATAGTCAGGCAGGCAGAGTTCGGCAACAGAATGGCAATCCAATATTTTAGGGTTAAGGCTAGCAGAGTAGTCAAACAGGCAGAGTTCATCAACGGTAAAGCAATCCAGCCATTCAGGGGTTAAGGCAAGCAGCGTAGTCAAACAGGCAGAGTTCATCAACAGTTAAAGAGTCCAGCAATTCAGGGGTTAAGGCAAGCAGCGTAGACATACAGGCAGAGTTCTTCAACAGTTAACCAATCCAGCAATGCCGAGTTTATGGCAAGCAGCATAGTCAAACAGGCAGAGTTCATCAACAGTTAAGCAGTCCAGCAATTCAGGGGTTAAGGCAAGCAGAGTAGTCAAACAGGCCGAGTTCAGCAACAGTGAATCAATACAGCAATTCAGCATACAGAACACAGCACCCAGGAGCACAGGAAGAAACACCTATACTTGGGCACAGGTGAGAGGGACTGAGGTCTTTAACTAGGGAAGACAGGGCGAGCAGTGATGATGTCATCACCATGCTGCAGTTACACTGCCGTATCCCTAGCAACAGGAGGAGTGCCTGTGTCCGTGGCAACGGCCACAGCAGAGCAGAGAGCAGCGTAACAGTTAATGGTTCATGTTATCACACTGATTTTATTAGATATGTGAAAAAATGGATTGGAATTAAATATGTACATTTACACAATGGTAAGAAAAAGTGAACCCCTTGGAATTACCTGGATTTGATAATTAATTGGTCATAAAATGTGATAGAGTCACTGCTTAAACAAATATTACATAATTATATGTTTTCATATCTTTATTGAAAACATGGTATAAACATTTACAGAACATGAACTCTTGAAATTAATAACTGGTTGACCTTTACTAAACATTTCCTGTAGTTGCAAATCAGACCTGCAAAACAATGAGGAGGAATTTTGGACCACTCTTCTTTACAAATGTTTCAGTTCAGCAATATTCTTGGGATGTCTTGAGGTAATGCCACACAAACTCGAGCTATAGGAGAGGACTCAGACTGGGCCAGTTTAGTAGACATATTTTTTCTTCCGTTGTTGATATACTCATGTTCTTTGAGTCATTGTCCTGGTGAATTACTCAACTTTTGCTAAGCTTCAATTAGTGGACAAACGACTTTAAATACTTATGCAAAATGTCTTCATAAACTTGGGAATGTTGAAGAAAAAAGTTGTCTAATCCTGAGGTTGTAAAGCAGACCAAGAAATAATGTCCCTCTACCATAATTTACATTTGGGCTGAGGTATTGATGTTGGTGTGTTATGCCTTTTTTTCTCCACACATATGTTTCTTTCAAACAACTCAAGTTTGGTTTATTCAATCCACAGAAAGTTTTGCCAGTAGTGCAGGGGAACATCCAAGTGCTTGTGGAGTACTCCTGTAAACACTGTTACTGTTTACATATCATAATCTCGTCAACAGAGATTTTAGAATTAAGAATTCTGCATTGAGCTCTTGCAGCAATCTTTGCAAGATGCCCACTCATAGGGAGTGTAGCAAAAGTGCTGAACTTTCTCCATTTATTTGAGAGCTGCTTAAATCCTATTGGCTGTTCAAATCATTTAAGCAGCTCTCATCCTATTGGCTGATTTGAATATTTCAGCCAATAGGAATGCAAGGTACCCCAAATATAAAAGGGGTACCTTGCGTTCAATCTTCCGTGTGCAGTGGAGATCGCATGAAGAGGAGGCTCTGCGCTGGATGTCATTGTCGCCGCCGGTCCTGCTCAGCTCCGCGCCACCGCAGCTTTGCACCACCGGGATGAAGATAGAAGATGCCTCCGCGATAGATGAAGATGTTGCCGCCTGGATGAAGACTTGTCGCTGCCTGGATGAAGTTGGATGTCCGGACTTCAGGAACTGTGAGTAAAAATTTTTGAGTTAGTGTTTGGTTTTTTGTTGTTTTTTTGGGGTAGTTTTTTATTTGTTAATGGGCACTAAAGAGCTGATAAATGCCCATAAAATGCCCCTTTAGGGGCAATGGGTAGCTTAGTTTTTTTGGGGGGGTTACTGTTAGGAGGTTCTTTGTAATTTTTTTATGTAAAATAGCTGTTTAATTTAGGGCAATAATCTACAAAAGGCCCTTTTAAGGGCTATTGGTAGTTTATTGTTAGATTAGGGGGTGTTTTTATTTTGGGGTGGCTTTTTTGTTTTTATAGGGGTATAAGATTAGGTTTAAATTTTATTATTTTGGATAATTTTGTTTATTATTTTTTGTAAACTTAGATTTTTTTATTTTTTGTAATTTTAATGTTTGTTTTTTTGGAATGTTAGATTTTTTTTAATTTTTTTGTAGTTAGGATTTTTTAATTTTGTAATTTAGATTTTTTTTTTTATTTTTTTTTAAGGTAGTTAGTATATATTGTAACTTTAATTTTAATTTAAAGTTAGGGGGTGTTAGGTTTAAGGGTTAATAGTTTAATTTAGTGTGTCACGATGTGGAGGGCCGGCAGTTTAGGGGTTAAAAGGTTTATTATAGTAGTTGTGATGTGGGGGCAGTGGTTTAGGGGTTTATAGGTTTTTTATAGTAGTTGCGATGTGGGGGGTTGGCTGTTTAGGGGTTAATACTTTATTTTAGTGTTGGCTATGTGGGTGGGCGGTGGATTAGAGGTTAATAAGTTTAATAAAGTATTTGCGATGCGGGGGGATGGCGGTTTAGGGGTTGATAGGGTAGTTTATGGGTACTTTGTAACATGTTTGTTTTGCAAAATCCATAACTACTGGTCTTTGATCGCAGAATGCATTGTGGCGGTGTAAGCTTTGACGCTAGAGTTATAGCCGGACCACACAACCTTTAATACAGGCGCAATGAAAATTGCACACTCAAAAGCTATTTTTGGAGTGCGGAATAGAGAGTTGCGGTACAGGCTAAAACACTAGCGGTATAGCTGTACCGCCATGACTTGTAATACAGGAGCCCTGCCATTTCGTGTGCAAAGGCCAATTTTTCAACGGTATAGCCGTACCGCAAAACTTGTCATTTTGCCCAATATTAGGTCTTCTGAAATATCTTGTGTTCAATGTATAGTTCATTGTATAAAATTTGTGAGCATATTAGTTAAGCAGCTCTGATCAATACCTCCAATTTTTTCTCTTTATTTAGACTCCAGGTTATCGGGCTCTAATTACCCTTTGAAGAAGTCATTAGCCTAGAGTTTATTCCACCTAACACTGTAAATGTATACATGGTGACCGGCTATATGTTGTTGGTAACAGAAGGATTGCTGTGAAGATGATTGGATAGCACCTCTAATTTGAGCTTGCACAGTAATTCCACAGACTTAGGGGTCGATTGATCAAGCTGCGGTGGACAGGGGCGCATATACGCACTCCTGTCCTCCGCAGCTCACCTCTGGCGGGCTGAATTTTCCTGGTGGAATTCAGCATTGCACGTGAGCGCTATTTTGCGCTCACGTGCAATCCCGCCCCCGGCCTACGCACAGCCAATCACGTGCGGGCAGGAGCTGTCAATCTCCCGGTTGGACGAAAAGTCTGATGATTGTTAAATGAAGCATGCAGGTTCTCTTGTGAGAACCTGCAGTTGTAGGGGGTCAAAAGGCTTGCAAAGCCTTTCATAAATCGACCCCATAGAGTTAAGTTCTCCCGCAAGGTTTGGGACAAGACAACAAAGGAAACGCTGCAAAAGTTGGAGCAATCAAGCAGAGAATCAGTCTGTGGATTTAAATAATATGTTTTTTAAGTAAAATAGCTGAAATAGAGACGTATTCAATATTTTGCATACACAACATTACCAGTACTGTCTATTAGCTGTTCACGGACCACATAAGGGCAGATGAGCGCATGCAGCAACAGACTGTCCACATTTAATTTGAAAATGGGCTCTGAAACTCAGCTATTTAGAGGAGTGGCCCTGCAGCAACACTGCTCTTTTAACCCTTTCCTGACATGACTTATTTGTTGTAAACAAATAAGTAAAAACTGAAGTTACACAATCGCTCATGAGATTGTGTGATTTCAATGATGGAATTGGGTCGGGGGAGTGCTTATGATGCTAGGCATGCACTCCAGCCCACGATCCCATTTACCAAGCTATGGTTTCAGGACAGCCAAAAGGCTAGGACGTTTAATGCTGTCCTAATGGCGGGAAGGAGTTAAGGTAATTATTTTTAAACTTGCTCTTTCCATTGACATGTAAATAACTTTGTATTGTTCCCTTTATGTAGTAACTCATATCATATATGTTTGGTCACTATACACTGTACCTTTAAGCCTGCTGATCAAAAGTTTAAATTTGTAAAGGGAATAAAAAAATCAATTAAAACTAACTGAAACTATTGAAAATGAACTTCTAATTAAACCAGTCATACAATTACAAACGTTATTTACTATCTTACATTCAGTAGCCAAGTTATTTAACAGACAATGCTGTTATTGCAATAAATGAGAGATCAACAATGTATCCCTTGGAAACCACATGTTTTGTAATTAACGGAAAACAAATTATTTCAGAGTGCACAGAACTCATTCAAGAAAGCATGCATCTCATCCTTTTTCCTCCCTGAGAAGGGAGGGAGAGTAGAGAAGGGAGGGAGAGGAGAAATAAAGGGAGGGAGGGAGGTAGTGAAAGGAGAGGAGAGGAGAAAAGGGAGTGAGAGGAAAGGAAGGAAGGCAGGGAGAGGAAAAGGGAGGTGTGCATTTGTGGTGAGTAAACTGTGGTATAGAAGCAATATTCTTGTATAAATGCTTCCAGTACTAGCTATTGCTGTCTCAGCAACAAATGCATATACAGGGAGTGCAGAATTATTAGGCAAGTTGTATTTTTGAGGATTAATTTTATTATTGAACAACAACCATGTTCTCAATGAACCCAAAAAACTCATTAATATCAAAGCTGAATAGTTTTGGAAGTAGTTTTTAGTTTGTTTTTAGTTATAGCTATTTTAGGGGGATATCTGTGTGTGCAGGTGACTATTACTGTGCATAATTATTAGGCAACTTAACAAAAAACAAATATATACCCATTTCAATTATTTATTTTTACCAGTGAAACCAATATAACATCTCAACATTCACAAATATACATTTCTGACATTCAAAAACAAAACAAAAACAAATCAGTGACCAATATAGCCGCCTTTCTTTGCAAGGACACTCAAAAGCCTGCCATCCATGGATTCTGTCAGTGTTTTGATCTGTTCACCATCAACATTGCGTGCAGCAGCAACCACAGCCTCCCAGACACTGTTCAGAGAGGTGTACTGTTTTCCCTCCTTGTAAATCTCACATTTGATGATGGACCACAGGTTGTCAATGGGGTTCAGATCAGGTGAACAAGGAGGCCATGTCATTAGATTTTCTTCTTTCATACCCTTTCTTGCCAGCCATGCTGTGGAGTACTTGGACGCGTGTGATGGAGCATTGTCCTGCATGAAAATCATGTTTTTATTGAAGGATGCAGACTTCTTCCTGTACCACTGCTTGAAGAAGGTGTCTTCCAGAAACTGGCAGTAGGACTGGGAGTTGAGCTTGACTCCATCCTCAACCCGAAAAGGCCCCACAAGCTCATCTTTGATGATACCAGCCCAAACCAGTACTCCACCTCCACCTTGCTGGCGTCTGAGTCGGACTGGAGCTCTCTGCCCTTTACCAATCCAGCCACGGCCCATCAAGACTCACTCTCATTTCATCAGTCCATAAAACCTTAGAAAAATCAGTCTTGAGATATTTCTTGGCCCAGTCTTGACGTTTCAGCTTGTGTGTCTTGTTCAGTGGTGGTCGTTTTTCAGCCTTTCCTACCTTGGCCATGTCTCTGAGTTTTGCACACCTTGTGCTTTTGGGCACTCCAGTGATGTTGCAGCTCTGAAATATGGCCAAACTGGTGGCAAGTGGCATCTTGGCAGCTGCACGCTTGACTTTTCTCAGTTCATGGGCAGTTATTTTGCGCCTTGGTTTTTCCACACGCTTCTTGCAACCCTGTTGACTATTTTGAATGAAACGCTTGATTGTTCGATGATCACGCTTCAGAAGCTTTGCAATTTTAAGAGTGCTGCATCCCTCTGCAAGATATCTCACTATTTTTGACTTTTCTGAGCCTGTCAAGTCCTTCTTTTGACCCATTTTGCCAAAGGAAAGGAAGTTGCCTAATAATTATGCACACCTGATATAGGGTGTTGATGTCATTATACCACACCCCTTCTCATTACAGAGATGCACATCACCTAATATGCTTAATTGGTAGTAGGCTTTCGAGCCTATATGGCTTGGAGTAAGACGACATGCATAAAGAGGATGATGTGGTCAAAATACTAATTTGCCTAATAATTCTGCACTCCCTGTATGCTGCATGTACCCTGGGCACCAACATTCAATCGCTGTGCTTACTCGATGGTGGCTAATACGATGCAAATTAAATACTCAAGGATATGACATACACCACCTCTACGTAACTAAAAAGGTGCATGCTTTCAATGAGGTTGCACAGGCATGAGCCTATGCTACTGGAACAGTGCTAACATCAATTTGAAATAATTTTACAATTTACAGGTATGTTGAACAAAATGCTTATAATCAAAACCGAAATGGACTCAGTTTTGATTATTATGTCCCTTTAAACTAGTGGCTGACAAATTCAGCAGCCAGCGAGAAAACAGAAGTATATATTTAGTATCCCACAAAAGTGAGTACAACCCTCACATTTTTTACAATATTCTATTATATCTTTTCATGTGACAACACTGAAGAAATGACACTTTTCTACAATGTAAAGTAGTAAGTGTACAGCCTGTATAACAGTGTAAATTTGCTGTCCACTCAAAATAACTCAAGACACAGCCATTTAAACCGTTGGCAACAAAAGTGAGTACACCCCTAAGTGGAAATGTCCATATTGGGCCCAATTAGCCATTTTCCCTTCCCGGTGTCATGTGACTTGTTAGTGTTACAAGGTCTCAGGTGTGAATGGGGAGCAGGTGTGTTAAATTTGGTGTTATCGCTCTCATACTCTCTCATACTGGTCACTGGAAGTTCAACATGGCACCTCATGGCAAAGAACTCTCTGCGGATCTGAAAAAAAGATTTTTTTGCACTGCATAAAGATGGTCTAGGGTATAAGAAAATTGCCAAGATCCTGAAACTGAGCTGCAGCATGGTGGGAAAGACCATACAGCGGTTTCACAGGACAGGTTCCACTCAGAACAGGCCTCGCCATGGTCGACCAAAGAAGCTGAGTGCATGTGTATGCGTCATATCCAGAGGTTGTCTTTGGGAAATAGACGTATGAGTGCTGCCAGCATTGCTGCAGATGTTGAAGGGGTGGGGGGTCAGCCTGTCAGTGCTCAGACCATACGCCGCACACTGCATCAAATTGGTCTGCATGGCTGTCGTCCCAGAAGGAAGCCTTTTCTAAAGATGATGCACAAGAAAGTCAGCAAACAGTTTGCTGAAGACAAGCAGACTAAGGACATGGATTACTGGAACCATGTCCTTTGGTCCGATGAGACCAAGATAAACTTATTTGGTTCAGATGGTGTCAAGCGTGTGTGGCGGCAACCAGGTGAGGAGTACAAAGACAAGTGTGTCTTGCCTACAGTCAAGCATGGTGGTGGAAGAGTCATGGTCTGAGCCTGCATGAGTGCTGCTGGCACTGGGGAGCTACAGTTTATTGAGGGAACCATGAATGCCAACACTTACTATGACATACTGAAGCAGAGCATGCTCCCCTCCCTTCGGAGACTGGGCCACAGGGCAGTATTCCAACATGATAACGAATCCAAACACACCTTCAAGACAACCACTGCTTGCTAAAGAAGCTGTGTGTTGAGTTATTTTGAGGGGACAGCAAATTTACACTGTTATACAGGCTGTACACTCACTACTTTACATTGTAGCAAAGTGTTATTTATTTCAGTGTTGTCACATGAAAAGATATAATAAAATATTTACAAAAATGTGAAGGGTGTACTCACTTTTGTGGGATACACACAATAACTTATTACAGGGGATCTGCATTCTAAATATCAATACAACGTCCGGGGGGGCTCTGATTAAAAGTTGTGCACATTCAAAAGAACTGGTCCCGCACCCTCCGTTTGAATTATAACAAACTTTAATATCATCTGATGTTTCGGGGTGGTGCCCCTTCTTCAGACATACAAGCAATAACAAAAACAACTTACCCCTTAAGTACCCCATCACCGTGTGAGTCCAGTACGGATCTCCGTAAGCGTCTCCCATGTGCAACTGCGCATGCACCGGGATAACTACAGCAAGCCGTAAGGGACAAAAAACTAAAAGCAAAAGGAAAATGTGCAATGGAGTAAACTTATAATAGAAATTGACTACATAATATTTATACATCAACAAACAGTTGTTACAACATGGTATACCAGAACTCTTCACTTGCTAACAAAATAACTAGATGCATTAATATCTTTCGTGTCAGGACGCATGAACCATCCTACCGCAAATCATTTGCTTAGAATAGGAAGTGGAATGTCAAAGACATATGATATGAACCAATAGAAAGCATCACTCACACAAAGAGTACAGAGCAATATCGCATTAAATATGTAATTATACATAGAATCAAAGATGAATACGATATCAAATAATGTCAAAACTAACAATACATAGCTGCTATGGTTACAGTGCATACAAAACTACTAAATAGACCATACATATCACTAGTCATATAGACATGCAATTAATGCTAATCATAACAAGCTAAATTGGTAACTGGGTATAAAACCCAACATTTATAGGTAGCACTGGAGGTCATAATGGGTGTTTTAACCTTTGGGAATCAAGGTGTCTAAGGTATAAATCCACCTTGTCTCTCTCTGTAGCAGCATTTTAGCTCTATTAACACAAATGATCTATAATTAAAGACCCATTATGACCTCCTTATGCTATCTATAAATGTTGGGTTTTATAACCTGTTACCAATTTAGCTTGTTATAATTAGCATTAATTGCATGCCTTTTTGACTAGTGATATGTATGGTCTATTTAGCAGTTTTGTATGCACTGTAGCCATAGCAGCTATGTATGTTGTTAGTTTTGACATTATTTGATATCATATTCATCTTTGATTCTATGTATAATTACATATTTAATGCAATATTTTTCTGTATTTATCTTTGTGTGAGTGACGCTTTCTATTGGTTCATATGTCTTTGACATTTCACTTCCTATTCTAAGCAAATGATTTGCGGTAGGATAGTTCATTTGTCCGGACACTAAAGATATTAATGCATCTAGTCATTTTTTTAGCAAGTGAAGAGCTCTGGTATACCATGTTGCAACAACTGTTGATGTATAAATATTATGTAGTCAACTTCTATTACAAGTTTACTCCATTTTACATTTTCCTTTTGCTTTTAGTTTTTTGTCCCTTAAGGCTTGCCATAGTTATCCCGGTGCATGCGCAGTTGCGCATGGGAGATGCTAACGGAGATCCATTCCAGACTCACACGGTGATGGGGTACTTAAGGGGTAAGTTTTTATTGTTATTGCTTGTATGTCTGAAGAAGGTGCACCACCCCAAAACATCACATGATATTAAAGTTTGTGATAATTCAAATGGAGAGTGCGGGACTGGTTCTTTTGAGTATATAAATGCCAAGGCCACCCCCTCTCATCATCTGGATTATAGTGTTCCCCCTTTTTCACTTTGTCTGTTACCATTATTGCCCATTGGACTGAGAAATCTGGGGGTCTGGGGCTCTCCATTGATACCCCAGAATAGCCGCCACTCCCTCGGGATCACCCCGAAACTACGACCTAGCTGTTGTGGGATCTCTACATTCCTCTGGTCCCTATGGAGGTACCAGCCTGTCTGGAAGGGCGGTGATTTATTGATCACATAAGGCTCTTATCAGATGGCAAATGTGTATATAAGCTGTGTGTTTGTCCCAATAAAGTCTGTTTGTGTTTCACCTTAATACTGGTCTTGTCTCGTTATTAGGGTGGGCTACTTGCTATAATCACTTTCTTACTCTACAGCTACAGGTCCAGGGTAAAGAAGGATCGTTTTGGTGGAGATACCCAGTCGGGGTATCCGGAGTCCGTCACAACTGGTAGGCAGCGGTGGGATGCTTCCTTCTACCTGGAACATCCAAACCACCAACAGGCCCCCTTCAGATGGAACAGCATTACTCCAGGCTTATTTAAAAGAAGTACACTTAAAGACTTAGTGGAAACTTGTGAACAAGTGGCCAGCAACAAATCCAAGGCAGCGATCATCACTGAGCTGATGGAGGGCGATCGAGCCAGAGATCTGTCCAGTGAGCCCGGCAGTAGCCAAGGCAATGACCGGGCCAGCAAACCCTCAACGGGGGTCTGAGATGTCTGAGGTCCAGCAGGAGATCCAGTGGTGGCTGGCACTCTATGGGACCACCCCACCACAGGAGATCATCACACAGATCATTGCCGACACTACTCGCCTCAAAATGTTGGCGGTGCAGAAAGCTATGGGGGGAGCCGCACTGGCCGATCTGAGTCCTCCTCCCCCCTGAAAGAAGTTATCCCATGAGGCTTTCCGTGCCCTTAAAGACAGAGAGGAGGAAATTGATTGGTACATCCAGGTATTTTGAGGCTATTCCCCTGGAAGATAAGCGGAGCTATGACCGGGTGAAGGAACGCATCCTGGCCCTCTACTCAGGCGGGGACAGATCCAGGTGGGTTAGGAGGGGACCGCTTTGAGTGGGACAAAGAACTCCTATACCGGGTTACAGAGTGTGGCGGGAGCAGGCAGATGCCCAAGCAACAGTTGGTGGTACCACAAAAGTATCAGTACAACCTACTCTGCATAGGGCACGACATTCCCCTGGCCGGACATCTAGGTATTACTAAGACCCACCACGACTCACCTAGATCTTTTTCTGGCCCGGGATTACGGGTGAAGTTAGATAGTACTGCCGGACCTTTGACATCTGTCAGGGAGTAGGGAAGACAGGCGACCACTTCAAAGCTTCCCTGCCTCCCCTCCCTATCATCGACAAACTGTTCAGCAGGGTAGCTGTTGACATCGTCGGACCATTGCCCCGTCCCAGTCCCTCAGGACTACCCGGTACCTGGAGGCAATCCCCCTGTCGAACATTCAGGCAGAGACCATAGCCGATGCCCTGCTCCGGATCTTTGCCAGAGTGGGTTTCCCTTGGGTGATTATCTCAGACCAAGGGACTCACCCAGCAGCTATGGAGGCTTTGCGGGATAAAACCCCTGCTGAGCTCCCCATACCACCTCTAGACTAACGGGTTATGCGATAGGTTCAATAGGAACCTGAAGAAGCTGCTTTGGACGTTCTCTGTATCTCACAAGGACTGGGAGAGATACCTGCTGCAACTCCTGTTCACTTACCAGGAGGTGGCACAGGAATCTACCAGATTTTCCCCCTTTGAACAAGTATATGGCCGGAGGGTGAGGGGGCCTCTATACCTGCTTAGAGCCCACTGGGAAGGGTCAGTTGGGGAGGAGGAACCCTCCATTGTAGGGTATGTCCTAGAGTTTCAGGACCGACTGAAGGACCTCGCCGCCACGGTGCGGGAGAACCTTCAGGTCGCTCAGGGTAGGCAGAAGTGGTGGTACAACCCTACTGCTCGCAACCGCACCCTGGAAGTAGGGCAGAAGGTTCTTGCCCTAAAACCTAGCAAGACAGATAAGTTGCAGGCTGCTTGACAGGGACCCTATCGAGTAGTAGAACAGCTTAGTGATACTGTATTTATTTTTGAAAAGGAAGATTATATAGCAACCGCAATTAGATTGCTATAAGGATAGACAGGGATTTCAGCACATCTTTTTGGTTATGAAATGCTAAGCAAAATGCCCAGCTCCGCTAAATAGCGGTAAGTGAGGTCTACTCTCATTCACCACATACCTACATGTCATTCAGAGAATATAAATGTCAAAATAATTAACTAATGTATAGACACATGAACCAATGAAAAAGGAAACGTAGTTGGACAAATGATTTAGCACAGATTCAGCTGTACAAATTTATTATAAATCTCACAGAACAACAAGGGAAACACTAAAACCGTGAACTGTCTGCACTGACAACACCTCCACTAGCGGGTGGTTACGTGCAAGGCGTAAAATCTGCCACCATAGTGATCCATAAGGATCTATGTCAGTGCAACTCCTGTATAAATATAGAACAACAAGCAAATTACACTTTAGCAGCTAAATAATGTGTTAGGTGTATCGCTTTAAGTATTGTGCACAATACATCAATTAGCCAGAATGTAAAAAAAAAATTCTCCAGTATTTATGGTAGAGAGCAGTGTACATTATAGGGGGTTAGAAGACAACTCCAGTAACAGCGGGCACCACCAATAATGTTAGAGGTATCAGGTGTCATGTTATAGTAATTCTGGATCTATGTTTCTCAACCCCAAAGTGTACAGACTGACTGAAAGTGTAACATTAAGCAAAAAACATATGTTAACTTATACAGTGATTTATTCAAAGACAAGCAAAAGCTATAGGGATAAGAAGTAACAACTCCAGTATTCAGCGGGCACCACCAAAAGGTAAAGGTATCAGGTGTCATGAATATACATTTTCCTGGATCTATGTTAAAACTACCCCAAAGCTGATCGTTTAGTCTTCCACAGTTACATATATGCTAATAGTGTTAAACCAGTATCATATGTGATGCATTAAACATAATCCAATAGATACAAGGTGAAAAAGTTGCACACAAATTGTTATTGTAGCGGTGTAGATAGAACACCCAAAGGACGGCTTTAAATTAGTCCCGTTACTTGGAGCCGTGTGTACACATGGTGCATCAAAACACCCTCTGGTATCTGAAGAATAACGGACTGGAATGTCAGAATTATACGTTCAATTTGTGATACAACCGTGTTTTCAGTAGTTGGATTTCCCAAATTTGTTTCTGTGTATCATGCTGAGTTTAGCACAGCGTGGACGCCACAGCGATCTGTCCTTCATGCACGTCCATCTCCACTTCCTACGTCACTGCCGACGTACGTTTCACCCCCCACGTGACAACCAGTAAGCACAGGGGTTTCCTCAGGGCAAAAGCGGATGCTGATTCAAAGAGCAGCCGCGTTATAACCATCCTTCTTTCAGCTCATAGGTGGATATAGTGAGTAGTAATAGCCAGTAAAAAACCTTTACTGAGCCGAAGCCCTTTTGTTTGTATAAAGGAGGAATCGGTGAATTAATATACAGTGATACATTTTGTTAATTAACTTAAAAAAAAACTATATTTAAAATGTTAGTGAAAGCCAAGGCTACAGAATCTTTACAGAATTTATTTCAATATATGTTAAAGCATTTTAGATCCAAGCCTAAAGGCTATATTGCATCAGAACGACTTCTATGCAAACATATAATTGGTCCATTGGTTCATGTGTTTCAGAAATATAAAGCGATTGTTACTTAATTTATTTATTTATTTTAAAGACATAGTTTAGGTGCATCAAGTTATTTCTGCGGTTTTTTAAGAGCAGATATAAACCATTAGAATTTCACTTTAAAGAATAGTAGTGAATGTTTTTAGAGCAAATTGGCAGATTGAAAAAATCTACCTGAGAATGTGGTAAATATTTTATTTATGAGGAGAATATGGAGATACAAATGTGGTCATTAAGTAAAATAGAGGTTAATATCAGAATAGTAATAAAAAGGATACCAATGTATACCCTTATTTAAGAAATGCAGCGAATTCAAATTTCTCATTGAGCCCTTTGGGCATTATGGTCTGTAACTTGTACATCCATTCAGTTTCCTTTTTAAGTAGTATAATATCGATGTCTCCTCCTCTGCCAAGAAGGGAACATGATTCAATGCCCGTTACTCTTAGGTCTAGGGGGTTACACTTATGATGTTTCATGAAGTGGAGTGCCACTCCACTTCTGATTTCACCATCTTCTGCTGCCTTGATATTGTCTCTGTGCTCAGAGACCCTATCTTTCAACATTCATCTCGTTTTTCCCACATAAAAGGTCGGACAGCAGCAGGAAAGTAAATAGATTACATTTTCAGTCTTGCAGTTAATGAATTGCTTTATAGGGTAAACGGTGGAATTAGTGGCAAATGTTTTTGTGCATACAATAAATTTACAGACAACACAATGTCCACATTTGAAACATCCTTTGATTTTTCTGTGTTCTTCTAGCCAGTCTTTCTCACTCTGACTTTTTATGAAATGACTTCTGACTAGTTTGTCCTTTAAATTTGGAGCCCTCCTGGGAACCAGAGAGGGTTTATCCCCAACAATTTTTCTGATTGTCTCATCAGCTTTAAGAAACTGCCATTTTTCATCCAGGATGGTGCGGATTTTTTCCCAATGACAGTTAAATTGGGTAACAAAACAAAAAAACAAAAAGATTTTTTACATTCTGGCTAATTGATGTATTGTGCACAATACTTAAAGCGATACACCTAACACATTATTTAGCTGCTAACGTGTAATTTGCTTGTTGTTCTATATTTATACAGGAGTTGCACTGACATAGATCCTCATGGATCACTATGGTGGCAGATTTTACGCCTTGCACGTAACCACCCGCTAGTGGAGGTGTTGTCAGTGCAGACAGTTCACGGTTTTAGTGTTTCCCTTGTTGTTCTGTGAGATTTATAATAAATTTGTACAGCTGAATCTGTGCTAAAGCATTTGTCCAACTACGTTTCCTTTTTCATTGGTTCATGTGTCTATACATTAGTTAATTATTTTGACATTTATATTCTCTGAATGACATGTAGGTATGTGGTGAATGAGAGTAGACCTCACTTACCGCTATTTAGCGGAGCTGGGCATTTTGCTTAGCATTTCATAACCAAAAAGATGTGCTGAAATCCCTGTCTATCCTTATAGCAATCTAATTGCGGTTGCTATATAATCTTCCTTTTCAAAAATAAATACATAAATAGTTTAAGGGTCTGCACATCTGTATTTTTTCCTTCATATAAGGTTTTCAATCACCTGGGCGTTGCCTTACAGCTCAAGGTAAAGATTTAAATTTTTAGGCTTTACTAGCCTCCCTTTCCCTAACTTATTATTGTAGCTTAGTGATACTACCTACCTGGTAGCCAAATGTTCAGATGAACAAGTCTGCCGGACCTTTCATGTGAACATGCTGAAGACGTACCAGGAGAGGCCAGAGGAGGCAGCCACCATATGTGCTCCGGCCATGGAGGACTTAGAGAGTCTCCCCATGCCGGAGCTGCCCGGGCGGAGTAGGGCGCCTGCAGGCATAGGAGACATAAGAGTAGATGAGCGGATAGGGACTGTGCAGCGGGAGCTGATAGGACATGTTCTCCATGGACCCTGGGTACAACCTGGTAGTGGTGCATTGGGTAGAGAGATGCTCGATACGGGAGTTATTGAGCCATCCAACAGTCCCTGGGCATCCCTGGCAGTGCTGTGCCCAAGCATGATGGAATGACCCGCTTCTGTGTAGACTACCATATGCTTAATGACTGGACCACAACCGACGTCTATCCTATGCCCCTGGTGGATGAGCTATTAGACCGCATCACCCAGGGTAACTTTCTGACAATGTTAGATCTCTTTGCATACGAAGAGAGAAGCGCTCTACCAGGAACGAACAACAGCTCATCAGCTAGTTCTGTGGCGATTTACCACCCAAGAGCAGCCTCTTTTAGACCAGTGTGCTTTTCACAGAGGAAAACTTTCCTGAAGTATATCAGTCTGATCACGCCAAGTAAGGTCAGTCCCGCCCCGAAATACCAGGCAATTCTCCTCTAAACAAGGAACATGACAACCCCAGATGATCGTTTCGGCCTCGTCAGTGAGGTGCAGCCACATTCCTCTAAGCACACTGGGAAAGGAGTCCACGTCTGGTTTCCCCCATCACCCATAGGGAGACTTCACCAGGGTCATATTAATTTGCATACGAAGAGAAAAGCGCTCTACCAGGAACGAACAACAGCTCATCAGCTAGTTCTATGACGAGTTTTCCTCTGTAAAAAGCACACTGGTCTAAAAGAGGCTGCTCCTTGGTGGTAAATTGCCATAAAACTAGCTGATGAGCTGTTGTTCAGCTTCTCTCTTTGTATGCAAACATTAAATCTCTGTAAGGGTTACTGGCAGATTCCTCTGGACCCGGAGTCTATTCTGAAGTCAGCATTCATCACCCCATTCAGACTCTACTAGTTGAAGGTCATGCCGTTTAGAATGAAGAATGCTCCAGCGACGTTTCAGAGGATGGTAGATCGCCTCCTCAATGGCCTCCGGGATTATGCCTGTGCATACCTGGACAACATCACGATCTACAGCGATACCTGGGAGGAACACTTGGCTCAACTAAGTACGGTCTTAGACCGTACCTGTAACTCTCGTGGGATACTCCTCTATCAGACCAAACTCGGCCAGTAGTCTTGTTATTCAAGATAGGGAATATCCCAGAGCAGAGAAAGTTAGTGAGATGAGGAAGGCGGCACTCACCATAGGCAGGCCAGTCCCCAGCGGCAACGGCAGAGCAGTCCAAGGATGAACCACTAGAATGGTCAGACAGGCAGGGTTTGGCAACAGCAAAGCAGTCCAAGGATAAACCACTAGAATGGTCAGGCAGGGTTTGGCAACAGTATAGCAGTCCAAAGGCACACCACTAGAATGGTCAGGCAGGCAGGGTTTGGCAACAATAAAGCAATCCAGCAATTAAGGGGTAAAGCAGGTAGAGTAGTCAGACAGGCAGGTTCAGAAATAATAATTCAATCCAGCAGTTAAGGGTTAAAGCAGGTAGAGTAAGCAGGCAGGTTCAGCAACGGTAATAAGGCACATAGATAAACCGATCTGTCACACCCAGGAGCACACAAAGTAACAACTATACTTGGGCAGTGACAGTTTGTAACAAATTTTAAATAGGCGCAGGATTCGTGCCACAGAGGTCTTACCGGCATCAGGAGCGTGCAGCGATGACATCAGCGCTGCATGTATCTGGACCCGACACTGCCCCTGGCAACGAGCAAGGGAAGGAGACGCCGCGCCCCTAGCAACAGCTAGAGCAGCACAGTGTGACATAGCCCCCCTCTCAAGGGTTCCCTCCGGGAACCAGAGTCGGCCTTAAAGGATGAGCAGCATGGAATCCAGAGACCAGAGATGGAGCAACCCTTCCAATGTATCAGATACTGCAGTTGTCTGCACCTGTATCTGGAGTCCAGGATCTTAGCTACCTCATGCAACAAAAAGAGATAGGTAAACCCAAATCGGCAGCGCTTCTCTATTAGAAGCAAATATTGATTATATAAAGCTTTATAGATAGGCTGAATGGAAAATACCCAGTTGGGAATGGATCAATGTATAATACAGTGTATCAGACAGAATATAGCATATAAACAGTGGATTACTTTGAAAATTGAATATATGAATAAAACAATAGTCCTATAAAAGGAAATAATAAAGTGGCTTATACATAACAAAGTATTCAAATAAATACAGAGAGAGTAACAATACTTCCCAGAAATGCTGAGAATGGTGGGTGCCACTCCAAGTATTGACACAGGGCTGCGTTCCTGGTCTTAAGAAGTGGCTGAAAAACAAGATGAAACACAGAGCGCAACCCACTCTAAGTGTAAAATCATTTATTTTATCCAGCAATAAAAAACGTTTTTTATTGCTGGATAAAATAAATGATTTTACACTTAGAGTGGGTTGCGCTCTGTGTTTCATCTTGTTTTTCTTAGCTACCTCATATTCGGGGTCACCACGAACCAGGAGTAGAGGAGGAGGAGGAGCCGGGTATATCTATTCTTGATGTAAGGTTTAAGTAGTGAGATGTGGAAGACTGGATATATGCTTAGGGTTTTTGGCAAGGCCACTTTGTAGGCAACAGGAGACAGTCTTTTCAGGACCTTGTAAGGGCCGATAAACCGAGGCCCCAATTTGTGACAGGGTTGACATAGACGAATATATTGAGTAGAGATCCAAACACGTTCACCCACTGGGATGGTACGTACAGAAGCCCTATGACGATCAGCAAACTTCTTATATCTAGAGACAGCTGAACGCAGCTGAGAGCGAAAACGTTGCCAATGAGTGGTGAGTCCAGTGATGTGTCGGTCTGCGGCAGGGACCCCAGTGGACTGAGCTGAAAGAGGGAAGACACGAGGTTGATACCCTGCTGCGGCTTGAAACGGAGAACATTGAAGAGAAGAGTGCCAATGAGTATTTCTCGCCAGCTCGGCTAGGGGTAGCAAATCAGACCAGTTGGTATGGCGAGCATTAACAAAGGCTCTAAGGTAGGCTTCAAGATCCTGCTTTGCTCTCTCAGTTAGTACATTGGTCTGAGGATGATAGCCAGAAGACAAGGAAACAGTGGTTCCAATCAACTTACAAAAGGCTCTCCAAAAGGCAGAGATGAACTGTGGACCTCTGTCGGAAATAATATTCACATGAATGCCATGAAGTCGCACCAAATGCAAGAGAAAAAGGGACGATAATTCTTGAGCAGAAGGAAGTTTGGTTAGGGGTACGAAGTGAGCCATTCTGGAAAAGTGGTCCACCACAACCCATATAACTGTATGGTGGTCAGAAGAAGGAAGGTCCACAATGAAGTCCATTGTTATGTGTGTCCATGGTGTTTTGGAATGGACAATGGTTGGAGCAAGCCAGGAGGCAAAGATCGAGGAGTCTTGTTGGCAGCACAAATTGTGCAGGCTTTCACATAATCCTGAGCATCAGACTTCATAGTAGGTCACCAAACATGTTGGGAAAGACGATTGAAAGTCCTAGTCTAACCAGGATGTCCTGAGAGTTTGCTATCATGAGCCCAGGCTACCACAGGAATATGTAGGTTCAGGGGTACAAAGAGGATATTGGAGGCCATGGGGGCTCCAAGAGGTTTACTAGACTGAGCATGTTGCAATCTTTGCAGAAGGGTGGTATTGAGTTGAGCAACCACACAGAAGGGGGATATGATGTGTTCAATAGGAGCTTCTGAGGAATCACTTGAGTGAGGGAACTGACGGGAAAGGGTGTCCGCCTTCTTGTTCTTGGTCCCAGGAAGATAAGAGACCACAAAGTTAAAACGGGAAAAGAACAAGGCCCACCTGGCCTGTCAAGGATTGAGTCGATGAGCAGTCTCTAGGTAAGTCAGATTCTTGTGGTCGGTGAGAATCTGAATAGGATTGACAGTGCCCTCTAACCAATGACGCCATTCAGTCAAGGCCATCTTAATGGCTAAGAGTTCATGATTACCCACATCGTAGTTCCTTTCAGCAGGAGTAAAGTGTTTAGAGAAAAAGGCTACAAGGTGTGAATTGGAAGTCAAAGGGTCCCTTTGGGTAAGAACTGCTCCAGCCCCTATATCGGAGGTATCAACCTCTAAAGTGAACTGTAGGTCAGAATCAGGATGGCGGAGCACAAGAGCTGAACAGAAAGCCTTTTTCAGACAAGAGAAGGCATGTATGGCCTCAGGAGGCCAATGTTTACAGTCTTTGTTCCGTTTTGTCAATTCAGTGAGAGAAGCGACTGTTTGAGAAAAGTTCTTTATAAACTTGCGGTAATAATTGCAGAATCCCAAGAACCTCTGCAATTCCTTTAAAGTGGTAGGTTGAGGCCATTCTAGTACTGCAGTGAGTTTAGCAGGATCTATGGCAAAACCCTCCAAGATTACATAACCGAGGAATTGAATCTGAACTTGATCAAACTCAAACTTTTCTAGCTTGGCTACCAAAGAATTGTCTCTGAGACAAAGGAGCACCTGTCTCACGTGCCTATGATGCTCCTCTAAAGAGGAAGAGAAAACAAGGATATCATCCAGATAAATGATGACAGTGCAGTTAAGGAGGTCACGGAAGACATTGTTGACGAATGCCTGGAAGAATGCAGGGGCGTTACACAGCCCAAAGGGCATTACAAGGTATTTGTAATGCCCAGATCTTGTGTTAAAGGCGGTCTTCCATTCGTGGCCTGGAAAGATGCGAATCAGATTGTATGCCCCACATAAGTTCAATTTGATGAAAAAGTGAGCATCCTGGAGTGAGTCATACAGTTCGGTGATCAATGGTATGGGATAGAGAGTCTTGACGGTTATGTTGTTCAAGGCCCTGTAGACAATGCAGGGTCTGAGCCCACCATCCTTCTTACTGACAAAAAAGAAACCAGCCCCAGCAAGAGAGAAGGAAGGGCAAATTAAACCTTTGGCTAGGTTTTCTTGGATGTACTCCTCCATGAATTTGGTTTCAGCCTTTTAGAGTGGATAAGTCCTCCCTTTAGGAAGTGGAGCTCCGGGAAAGAGGTCGATCTTGCAGTCATAAGGGCGGTGGGGAGGCAGCACATCGGCTGCTTTTTTCTTAAACACATCCGCAAAGTCTGTGTATACTGAAGGAAGGTTTGAAGGAGTCTGTATACTGGCTATAGGAATACAGGGCAGAGGAATGACTTTAGCAAGGCAGGAGTGGAAACAGGAGGTACCCCAGGAGGCCAGTTGTCCCTCAGCCCAGTCAAACTGTGGATTGTGTCCCCGAAGCCAAGGAAGACCAAGGATGACAGGCTGTGCTGGGGAATGAATGACCTCAAACTGCAGCTGTTCAGTGTGGAGGAATCCCACAGTCAGGGTCAGGGGTGCTGATTTAAAATGGATCACGCCTGAACCAAGGGGGGTTCCATCCAGGGTAGTTATTTTGAGACAGTGTCTTTTCTGCAGAAGAGGCAAACCAGCTTGAATCCTAAAACGGTGATCCAGGAAGTTTCCAGCTGCCCCTGAATCAATGAAGGCTTGAGTGTGGACAGTATTCTGAAGGAAGGTAAGGGTAAAAGGTACCAGGATCCGAGAGGAGTGAGGGGATTTAGTCGAGATCATACTTAGAGGTACCCCAGTGTTATCCCCTAAGCATTGTCTTTTCCCGGCTGAATGTCACAGTCCTTTAGTTGGTGGGTGTTAGATCCACAGTAAAAACATAGTCTCAGTCTCCTTCTTCTCTGCCTTTCAGATTCAGAAGGTTTGAAGGAGGAAAGATCCATAGGTTCCTCTACTGAGGTAACTGGAGCTGCTAAAAGGGTAGCGGATGCTGCCAAAACTGGGCGAATAGTGAAGGACCCTCCTTGCTCTGTCTCTCTCGGCTTGTCTTTCCTGAAAGCGAAAGTCCAGATTGATACAAAGCGTAATAAAGTAATCCAAAGAAGAAGGAATATCACGATAAATTAGTTAATATCTGATGCGTTCATGGAGACCCCTCCTAAAGGCTGCCTTGAGAGCACTGCCATCCCAAGTGGTTTCAAGTGCCAAGGTGCGGAATTCGATGGCAAATTGTGCCACAGTTTTATTGTCCTGGCGGAGATCCAGCAGAGAATATTCCGCAGCAGAGGTACGGCCAGAAGTCCCAAACACAGAAGATAAAGCAGAAATGAACTCATTAGCATCATACAGGAGTGTAGCGTTCTGTTCCAAAAGGGGAGAGACCCAGGCTAGGGCCTTGTCCTTTAGCAAGGAAATGATAAAGGTGACCCTTGACTGATGAGACTGAAAGGTCTGAGGATCATTGCGGAAGTGCAGCCTGCATTGGTTTAGACAGCCCCTGCAATCAGTACTACCTTCATACTTGTCAGGCAAGGGTATCCGGGGTATACTTCCAGAAGCAGAGGAAGACGTCACAGTACTAGGAGGAGGGGCTGGTGGTATAGCAACAGGAACTGCATTCCTTGCTGCAACTAGTAAGGAGAGTTGAGCGGTAATAGCCTCTAGCTTGGAATCCATATTCTGCAACTGTTTGGCATGGGTTTCCAACATCTGTCCCTGGAGATAAACAGCTCGTGCCACATCATCTGGCTGCATGGCCCAAGTATAATGTAACGCTTGTGGGATACTCCTCTATCAGACCAAACTCGGCCAGTAGTCTTGTTATCCCAGAATCGAGCCGGAAAGATAGGAAATATCCCAGAGCATAGAAAGTTAGTGAGATGAGGAAGGCAGCACTCACCACAGGCAGGACAGTCCCCAACGGCAGAGCAGTCCAAGGATGAACCACTAGAATAGTCAGGCAGGCAGGGTTTGGCAACAGCAAAGCAGTCCAAACTCACCATGTAACGTTCATAATCGGCTCCCACTGATGATGTCAGAGGCCATAGAATTGATCATACGGCAGAAACAAAGAGACCACACATGGTCAGGGTGCAGTGCCAGGCTAAGCAGTGAGCCAACTGCAAAAAATGAATAAAATTAGAAAAGTCCAGCAGCTTAGCAGTGAATATTAAAACGAGAAGTTAATTCCATCATGCAACACAAGTACAGAACATAGACCAATCATCTGACTATGAGGAAGCGCCACTAGAGGGAGCGAAATGTATCAGAAGATTGGTCTATGTTCTGTACTTGTGTTGTATGATGGAATAAACTTCTCGTTTTAATATCCACTGCTGTGTTGCTGGACTTTTCTACTTTTACTACCGCAAGTTTGTCCCGAACTATAGCGCCCTGGCCAAACCCCTGACCGACCTGACCAGGAAACACTTACCCCGGCAAGTACTGTGGTCCCCCGAGTTCGAGGGTGCCTTCCAGCAACTGAAATCAGCATTAGTTTCTGCCCCTATCCTGACCACTCCTAACCCATCCAAACGCATTTGTGTACATACAGATGCCTCCATGTTTGGGTTGGGAGCAGTGCTGAGCCAAGTGGATAAGGAGGGCTGTGAACACCCTGTAGCTTACATCAGTCGAAAACTACTGCCTTGGGAAGTGGGCTACGCAGCAGTGGAAAAGGAGTGTTTGGCACTGGTGTTGGCCCTCAAGAAATTGTAACCATACTTGAACGGGAGGTCTTTTACAGTGCTCACCGACCACAACCACCTGGTATGGCTCAACAGGGTTTCCTTTTTCTGTTACCATGATTGCACATTGCCCTGAAAGAGCTGATTGCTGACCCGCTTGGCCCCTTCCTAGCTTGCCGAGGCCCAGCTACTCGCCGACTGGGCTCACAAGAGAGCCCCGCTGAACTTTATCCTAGGTCGCTCCAGAGGCCCTTTTCCCCATAGCTCCACTCTTTTGGGGACTTGCTGTACCTCTGGTGGGCATGGACTGGGGTGATTCCTAGGAGGGAGCTCACTTGGGAACCTTGGGTTTTGGACACCTCACTACCTCATGCTGGTCCTGGGTAAACATTTGCCAGGTTGCTGCTCCGGCCCCTAACCACGGATCATGTCACTTTTTGTACTGTTATATATTGGGGTCCGGTGGTCTCCAATGATACCCCGGAATAGCCGCCGCTCCCTCAGGATCACCCCGAAACTATGACCTAGCTATTGTGGGATCTCTACATTCCTATAGCCCCTATGGAGGTGCCAGCCTGTCTGGAGGGGCAGTGATTTATTGATCAGATAAGGCAAATGTGTATATAAGCTGTGTGTTTGTCCCAATAAAGTCTGTTCGTGTTTCACCTTAATCACTTTCCCACTCTACAGCTACAGGTTCCAGAGTAAAGAAGGATCGTTTTGGTGGAGATACCTAATCAGGGTATCCGGAGTCTGTCACAATATATATATGCCTACACACACATATATAGTGCTCGCGTCCAACACGGCCCCCTACCAACGCAAAGAGCCAATCACACGTGAGCAGGAGCTATTAATCTCCAAGGAGGTGGAGAACAGCTGCTTGATAAATCCTGACTGCAAAGGGGGGAGAAGGCTTGATAAATCGAGCCCATAGTAAATAAATCTGAAGAGCTGTAGGTTTATATACGGTTTGTCATGTGCATCGAACCATAATAGTTGAAAAATGACAAGCTCTAATTCATGTAATTTTTCGACTTTCGATTCCACACTAGCTGAAGTGTTGCTCGGATCAGCAGAGCACTGCTGATCTAATCAACAACACTAGTTGCACATCTGAGTGGCGGGACAGTCGCTTCTGATTGGATCAGCAGCAGGTTCCGCTCGGGACCAGCAGTGCTCCATTGGTCTCAAGCAACACTTTTACTATGCCCTTAACCTCTTTGCAGGGATTAAACATACAGTAGCATAGGGTCAAGAGTCGTAAAATCGCATGCTCTAACGAATTAGTGCATGTAATTTTTCAACTATTATGGTCCTTTAAAGATCTGTGTAGTCAACAAATAAGTCACCTACAGGCAGGATGTTCCTATCTCTGCTGCAGTCGTGTTCGGCGATCCCCCGCACTTCCGGCCAGGGATAGTTAATGCCCTAGTGGAGCGTACTCCCAAGACTTTAAAGGAAGTGCCAATGATGTCACCACAAACATGTGGGGACATCACAAAGGGCATGTAACACTGTAGATGAATGGGGGAAGGTGATTCAAACCAATTAATCTCAGTTCCCGTAAAGAGACACTAAAAACTAAATACATTTCATGCACCTTCCTATAATCATGGGTGCTGCCATTATGAAACCTAGGTTACATTGCAGGTATCTGAAGGAGAGTTGCTGCACATGCGCAAACAGGTCAGTACTGAATTCTAGTGAGATAAATTTCAAAATGGCAGCACCCATGACTAGAAAGACGCGGGAAATAACCACAATGCTTATTAAATTTATTTAGTATATTGCAAAAAATGCTTCCATTTAAAAATGAAATGCACCCATTACAATTTAAATTTTGACCTTTCTATCCCTTTAAAGAGACATTGCAGTGGAAAAATAACTTATTTATTACAGCGTGTTTTTGCACTGCTAACAGTGGAGATCTTAAAAAAAAAACAAAGTCTTGCTTGGTAGCCACATGCATTGCAGCTCCAGAGCTCAACACAGCTGGTGATTGGCAGAATCATGCATTGTTATGGCTCTATATCCAAAATACATGTTTAAAAAATTTGCATTGCTTTGAAGTCCAGAGACAAACCCTTTGAAAAGTCTATAAGTATATATACCTTATCTCAGGGCTTGACAAACCCTTAGAATTAGTTCCTGGCACCCAGGTTTAAAATTCCCAAGATACCCACTTCCCCTCTGCCATCCACCACCAGCTGAACCTACAATTTAGCTTGGTTTATTATAATATTAGGATTCACAATATCCAGATTTTTACTATCATACAAAAAACAAACAAACAAGGAATCTGACACTGAAATATCCCTTTTTAGGTCAAGGATGTTACCATAAATCTGTTTTTTAGAAATAAGCTGGGCTAAAATTAGCTTATCCAAATTATTTATATGTTCATAAATTGTTACTGTTTTCTTTTTCTTTTTTTCTTTATTATAATTTAAAAATGGAAAATTAGATCCTTCTTTTTGGAAGATGAATACGCTGACAATGTTTTGCCATTCTCTACATTGATAGTGTAGCATTATGTCAATTTTACTTATAATGATGATTTGTTATTTTTATATATCAGTTTTCTACGTATGCAATCTAGACCATAAATAAAGGTATAAAACAAATGTAGCTTGGTACAGCTGTATCTGTTCTATTTCGTATAACTGATAACACTAATCCCATTATATGAGAAACCAAAGCGCCACTAATAAAGGCCAGGTCTGAAGGATCTTATAATGAAGTATATAATATTACAAGGAGTAATAAAATATAATAAAATATGTAGTGTTTATTTACATATATACATACAACAGACAGCATGGATCCATGTACAATGTCTTTGAATACAAATATCAAATTACAGTGGTTCAATAAAATACAATGAATAAAATACAATGATTAAAATAACATAAAATACAATGACACAGTGCTCGCAGTGTGAATTGTACCTATAGACAATGGCGGATTCCAATTATGAATTTAATTTGAAAAAACAATATAAATGCTATACGAAACAAAACAATGGGAGTTCTATTCTATATAGGTGTACTTATGAATGGCAATTTAATTTCTTGTGCCTTAATATGTCTTGAGTTCCGGCACCCGCTTTCTGATCCGAGTGAGAGCTAAGACTGGATACCTATTGTATCATACAATGAAGTATAGTAGTTAGACTTGATAGGTAAATCAAGTTTAGCCAGTGTGTGGATATATTCGTAGCTCACTATATGACTCAATTAGTGGCGCTTTGGTTTCTCATATAATTTGATACTTTACTCCATTATAGACACTAGCGCCTAGATTTAGAGTTTTGCGGCCAAAGGGGTGCGTTAGCTACGCGTGCTTTTTTCCCCCCGCACCTTTTAAATACCGCTGGTATTTAGAGTTCTCTGAAGGGCTGCGTTAGGCTCCAAAAAGGGAGCGTAGAGCATAATTTACCGCCACTTCAACTCTAAATACCAGCGGTGCTTACGGACGCGGCCAGCTTCAAAAACGTGCTCGTGCACGATTCCCCCATAGGAAACAATGGGGCAGTTTGAGCTGAAAAAAACCTAACACCTGCAAAAAAGCAGCGTTCAGCTCCTAACACAGCCCCATTGTTTCCTTTGGGGAAACACTTCTTAAGTTTGCACCTAACACCTTAACATGAACCCCGAGTCTAAACACCCCTAATCTTATACTTATTAACCCCTAATCTGCCGCCCCCGCTATCGCTGACCCCTGCATATTATTTTTAACCCCTAATCTGCCACTCCGTACACCGCCACAACCTACGTTATCCCTATGTACCCCTAATCTGTTGCCCCTAACACCGCCGACCCCTATATTATATTTATTACCCCCTAATCTGCCCCCCCAACGTCGCCGCTACCTACCTACAATTATTAACCACTAATCTGCCGACCGGACCTCACCGCTACTCTAATAAATGTATTAACCCCTAAAGCTAAGTCTAACCCTAACACCCCCCTAAGTTAAATATAATTTTATTCTAACGAAATAAAATAATTCTTATTAAATAAATTATTCCTATTTAAAGCTAAATACTTACCTGTAAAATAAACCCTAATATAGCTACAATATAAATAATAATTATATTGTAGCTATTTTAGGATTTATATTTATTTTACAGGCAACTTTGTATTTATTTTAACCAGGTACAATAGCTATTAAATAGTTAATAACTATTTAATAGCTACCTAGTTAAAATAATTACAAAATTACCTGTAAAATAAATCAAATTCTATTGGCTGATCGGAACAGCCAATAGAATGCGAGCTCAATCTGATTGGCTGATTGGATCAGCCAATCCGATTGAACTTGAATCTGATTGGCTGATTCAATCAGCCAATCAGATTTTTCCTACCTTAATTCCGATTGGCTGATAGAATCCTATCAGCCAATCGGAATTCGAGGGACGCCATCTTGGATGACGTCCCTTAAAGGAACCTTCATTCGTCGTTAGTCCGTCGGTGAAGAAGGATGGCTCCACGTCGGCTGCTTGAAGATGGTCCCGCTCCGCGCCGGATGGAAGAAGATAGAAGATGCCGCTTGGATGAAGATGTTTGTCGGTCCGGATGTCCTCTTCTTGCCGGATAGGAGGAAGACTTTGGACCCTCTTCTGGACCTCTTCTTGCCGGAAAGGAGGAAGACTTCAGAGCCTCTTCTGGACTGATCGGTGATACCCGGCGTGGTGAAGATAAGGTAGGAAGATCTTCAGGGGCTTAGTGTTAGGTTTTTTAAGGGGTGTTTGGGTTAGATTAGGTGTATGTGGGTGGTGGGTTGCAATGTTGGGGGGGGTATTGTATGTTTATTTAAATGCAAAAGAGCTGTTTTCTTTGGGGAATGCCCCGCAAAAGGCCCTTTTAAGGGTTGGTAAGGTAAAAGAGTTGTTTAATTTTTATTTTAGAATAGGGTAGGGCATTTGGGGGGCTTTGTTATTTTTTTAGGGGGCTTAGAGTAGGTGTAATTAGTTTAAAATTCTTGTAATCTTTTTTTATTTTTTGTAATTTAGTGTTTGTTTGTTTTTGTAATTTAGTGTTTGTTTGTTTTTGTAATTTAGTTTAGTTTATTTAATTGTAGATAATTGTAGATAGTTTATTTAATTAATTTATTGATAGTGTAGTGTTAGGTTTAATTGTAACTTAGGTTAGGATTTATTTTACAGGTAATTTTTTTTTTTTTTTTTCAAAACAAAATAAACAGAAAAACAGTAAATCAGATGTACAACATGTCAAGAGTAGAAAGGTTGAAACAATTTTGCCTTTGTGTACATTCAAAAACAGGCCTAGGAGGTACAATTTCAATTATATAGCCACATTTGTTACCGTTATAAACCAATCCGGTGTGCTCATATTATGACTCAAGCATTTGGCTAAAAAGAAATAAGTTCTGAGAGTTTATCTCTATCTCCAAGTCCAGCTATTACAAAAGTCCATGAAGTTTTTCTGAAGTTAGCATCAACCTTAGTGTGGCCATAATCTCAAAGAAAAACATGTAAATACAGTTAGCATTCAAATGATTGAGTAAATCAAAACAATACATATCCAAGTAAACAACCTGCCATGAACAAACCACCACCTAAACTTTTTATTATCAGATGTGTATCTATATTTCCCCTCTTTTTTATAACCATTTATCTATCTGATGTGTTCTCACCATATAAGAATTGTTCCCATAAAAATATCATATCATGATAAGTATCTATACCACCTGTTCTAAGGTAATATAACCTCTCTAAGACTAGGGTACTCTTTACTAAGTCTAACCAGTTGGCAATCGTGGGAGGTTGGGCCTTCTTCCAGTGCTGTGGGATAAGCCTTTTTGCAGCATTTAATAAAATTTGGTAGAGGCTCCTTCTAATTTTACAGGGAATACGCGGCCTGGCATTAAACAAAACCCCCTCCGGTGAGAGGACCAAATCGACCCCAATGATTTTACCAATTAGTTTGTGAATCTGTATCCAAAAAGTGTGTATCAAATCGCATTCCCACCATATATGGTACATCGTTCCTTCTTGATCACACCCTCTCCAACACCTGTTACTAGCATTTGGAAACATATGTTTTAATTTGCTGGGGGTCAGGTACCACCTAGTAAGAATCTTGATATTTGTTTCAAGAGCTGTCGCTGAATGTGCTGATTTAGCCGTCGCCTGGAACCATGTCACCCATTTTTTATGAGGAATTTCTATCCCCAGTTCTTTTTCCCATCTATATGTGTAGTTTGGCTTAGTGTGGTAGTGTGATTTAAGAATGTCTTTATACATTATAGAAATAACTTTTTTGATGGGTTGCTGTGATGTACACAGATGTTCAAACGTGGAACGTGTTCTAAACATATCCTGTTTAAATTTATGTATAGATAGATAGTGTCGAACCTGGTGGTACACAAACCAAGATTGGAATTGGTCAATGCCTTGTAATAGCAATTCATCTCTGTGTTTTAGACGCCCTCTATCCATCAACAGAAACACTGGTGTGTGGTCCAATAGTTTTGTGGGTAGGTTTGGATGGTGTTGTTTTCCCCAGGAGGCTAATTGAATTTCCCTATTTGGGTAAAGTGTTGTCAGAGGTGAGTAATTTGAAGTGACTTGTTTATGTGAATTACGTATTTTTAACCACGTTGACCAGGTCTCTTTAATAATTGGGTATTTTCCTATTAATTCTAATGGAGGTTTATGGGGTGCCCAGCACATTTCGCCTATGCAGGAGGTGTTCAAAAGTTGGGACTCTAGATGGACACTTCTCTTATTAGACCCATTTTCCTGTCTACACCATTCCACTACTTTATTTAGAGTAATCGCTAGTTTATAAAAATGCAGGTTTGGGACCCCCAACCCGCCCTCCTCCCTAAGTCTATAAAGGGTATTTTTTGCTAATCTAGGTGGTTTTCTTTGCCATATGTAAGTGTCTATGATGTTTTGTAATTTACTAATGTCTGTTGAGACCCCCGGTATTGGTAATGCTTGCATGATATAAAGGGCTTTGGGTAACAAGGTCATTTTCGCGGCAGCTATTCTCCCTAACCAGGAAATATTCTGTTTAGGGAGCCAAGAAGATATCAAATATTGATATTCCTCCAGTAGACGGCCATAATTCAATTTTCGTAAAGTCTCCATATCTTTAGAGAGGAAAATCCCCAAATACTTCAATGCTCTAGACTGAATTTTATATGGAAAGGAGCGATTAATCTCCTGTATCTCCTCTTCTGAGAGGTTGATTGGATATAGTTCTGATTTATTAGTATTTATCAGAAAGTTTGACACCGCGCCGTAAGCCTGTAGTTCGTGTTGAACATGTGGTAAGGAGTGTATTGGGTCTGATAGGGTCATAAGTATGTCATCGGCGAATATTGCCAATTTATAATTTTCCCCTTGGATGTCAATGCCTTTTATGTTGGGGTGCTCACGCAATTTTATAGCTAGTGGTTCTAGGGACAATATGAAGAGAATGGGTGAGAGCGGGCAGCCCTGCCTCGTACCATTTCTAATTTCAAACTGGTCAGAGAGCACCCCATTAACCCTAACCTGGGCAGAGGGGTTAGAGTATAATGCAATTATTTTTTGAATAAAGGTCTTGGGAAAGCCAAATTTCTGGAGTGTAATTTGTAGAAAAGTCCAATCTAATCTATCAAACGCCTTTTCGGCATCAGTCGATAGATAGACCGAGGGGACGTTTGATTTTTTAAGGTATTCTAATAAATTTAAAACTTTACCTATATTATCCTTGGCTTCCCTCTGTGGGACGAACCCTACCTGATCATAATGAATCAAAGCTGGTAATAATTTATTAATCCTATTTGCTAAAATTTTTGCGTATAACTTGAGATCTACATTTAACAAAGAAATCGGCCTAAAATTTGCTGGAGTCTCTGGTTTTTTGCCGGGCTTGGGGAGTACTGATATATGAGCCTGCAACATAGTCTCCGGGAATGTAACGGATTCCGAAATCTGGTTAAATAAAGTATGCAGGTGGGGAACAAGTTGGGGACTAAAAACCTTATAGTACCTATTACTAAAGCCATCTGGGCCTGGGGCTTTCTCTGGTTTTAATTCTTTTATAGCTTCTAATATTTCCCTTTTGGAGATTGGGGCCTCTAGCAGGGCTGCCTCGTCTACTGTAAGCTTGGGGAGAGTCACAGTGTCTAAGTAAGACTCGCATTTCTTCTGGTGGGATGTCAACTGTCTGTTAGGGAACAAGTTGTAGAGTCTGTGGTAGAAATCTTTAAATGATTTACCTATGGATCTCGTGTCTTCGAATGAAGTGTTGTGTGTAGTTTTGAGGGAATGTACATATGAGCTGGCCTGCTGTTTTTTTAAGGTCCTTGCCAAAAGTTTCCCAGATTTATTTCCTTCCCCATAGTATTTTTGTTTTATGTACAATTGGTATCTCTGCGATTCAATTTGTAAATGTTTATTGAGAGCCTCCCTCTTTTCCCGCAAATTGTCAACGAGTGCTTGGTCTTCAGGATGAAGCTTCAGAGCTAGGTCAGCCTCCGAAACTTCCTGAGCTAATGTGATGTATTCATTAAGGGATTGTTTACGTTTATAGGCTTTGAGTTTGATAAACTCCCCCCTAATGTAAGCCTTATGAGCTTCCCATACCGTCGTAGGACCAACTTCTGTTGAGCTATTGAGGGTAAAATAAGTATCTAAATATTCTGCAAATGACTCTCTCACTTTAGAATCTGAGAGAAGAACGTTATCCAATCGCCACGTAAATGGCTTGACGGGGGCCGAGGGCCAAGCTATCTTACACTCTACCATGGAATGATCGGACCATACCGTGTGTCCAATATTAGCGTGTTTTATTAAAGATAAAGCCATATGGTCCACTAAAATGTAATCAAGCCTTGAATAGCTTTTCTGCGGGTTAGAGAAAAAAGTATAGTCTCTAGTTTGTGGGTGTGTGTATCTCCAGGTATCATGGAGTGTCATTTTCTTAATATCCCTCCATATAGAGCTAAGCAATTTTTGGTTATGGCGAGTAGCTGGGTTAGAGCTATCTAATTCTGGCACTAAGGGGGTATTTAAGTCACCTGCTACAATCAAGGGGCCCTTAACTAAATCTAATATTTTGTTAGTACAGCTAGAGAAAAAGCGGTCTTGTCCATTATTGGGGCAGTATAAATTGATAATGGTTACTGGCTTACCATATAACAGATCCATTATACCTAAATATCTACCCTCTTTATCCCTATCTAAAGACTGAAGTTCAAAAGGGATTGATCGATGAATTAATATACTAACACCATTAATTTTCTTACGTGTGTTTGTACTGTGAAAATGTTGCGTGAAGTGAGAGGACAAGAAGTTGGGTACCTTTCCGGTTTTAAAATGGGTTTCCTGAAGTAGGAGTATTTTCCCCCCTCTTCTATGAAGGTCTCGAAGAGCTAGGTTCCTTTTGTTAGGGCTATTAAAGCCTCTCACATTTTGAGTGAGAATTTGTATGTGTTGAGTGTCAGTACCTGATGACATAATCGCTAGTTTCTGATTTTGGATTTACACAGATAGGTAGTATTGGCCAGTTAGTCAGAGGAAAATAACTATCATATGAAATCATTCGTGTAGTGTGGAATACCCAATGGTGGTGTTGTTGTAGGCAGGAAAAGCATAACATAATCCAAAAGAAAATAGCACAACTGGTGCAAACATAAAAAACAAAAATTAGTATTCTTTTAAAAGGGAGAACACAAACCCCTAGCGGGCAACAAATGTTAACTTTAGCTTTATGTATGTGGCATAACTAGCCGTATGGGGTATGTAATATCAGAGATTCTACTACATAGAATAAGTTTCGAACCCTGTTAAAAAAAAATACAGTATAAACGTAAGAAGTAAGAGAATATATCATCACATACATCAGTTTGAGCATATGTATACAACAGTTGACACATTGAGAAAGACAGCATTGTTCAAACAGTTTATCTCATACCTGTCTTCATACGATTTTGTCCAGATCTCCAGTCAAGGGGCTCAACCGCCTCTGGAGCCACCAACTGGGTCCCAACCGCCGCGGCCCCCCCCCTTCTTAAAATTCCGGGAAGGGCCACGGCAGGTGAGGCCCATGCAATGAGGGCAAATCCCCAACAGGAACCCCTCGCCAAAAAAAAAGAAGAGAAAACTAAACTAAATAGACATTAATAACTGATTCAAAAGGCTGGGAGTTCATTTTCCCATCCTGGGCAAACAGTCAGAGCTCTGGATGTCTGGAGTCACGGACTTTGTTGGGATCTTTTTCCATTCAGATCTCTGTGGTAGTGGCGGTGCAGGGTTACTCTTCTCCGCAATCTCTCTGTTTCCTTCATCTTGTGGGGATGGTGGTGAGATATCCAGGTCTTTACAGACTCGTAGGATGTCTGCTGTGGAATCGCAGATTAATCTTTTGCCTTTCCAAGGTATTTGTAGGTTGAATGGGTGACCCCATCTGTATGCAATCTTGCGTTGTCTCAGCTTGGCAGTGAAGTATTTAAACTCCCTTCTTTTCTGCAGAGTTCTAGGTGTCAAATCTTCATATAGTTGGATAGATTCAGCTCTGAATCTGAGTGGGTATTTCTGGCGTGCCTTTTTCATAATCTCCTCTTTGATCTGATAGCTTGTTACTTTAACAATAACATCCCTTGGAGGTTGATCTCCCAGTGGCTTTGCTCGTAAGGCTCTGTGGAATCTATCTAAGGCTATCGTGGCTTCGGGTTCCACTCCTATGATATGTGTAAGGAGTTCTTGCAAATAATTCTCTAATTCTGTCGGTGGAATAGACTCTGGTATTCCCCTAATCCTAATATTGCCGCCGCGGCTTCGGTTTTCCAAGTCATCCAGCTTGTTCTCCATTTGTAATATGGATTCATCTTGTGCCGCAACTTTAGATCTAAGAAAAGTGATATTTGAGCTGGCGAGGTCCGTGCTATCCTCCAGCTTCTCCACCCTAAGACCCATGTCTGAAAGATCTTTTTTAATTTCGGAGATTTCCTCCCTTATGCACTGTTTGACCTGACAGATCAGGTTGGAGAAGTCTTTTTTAGAAGGTAGGGAGTCCAGAAGAGCCCTAGGGACAGAGATAGCAGATTCTGGGCCTTCTCCCTCCGACTCAGACGAGGCAGAAGAGGCATCAGTTCTAATGTCCTGCTGGGCAGCGATCTTTTTAGCAGATGTGTCTAGATGCTTGAAAAAATTGTTAACAGACGGGGTTGTTGCAGCTTGTTTTTTAAGTGGCTTTTCTGGTTTATTGCCTTTTTTAGGAGACATATTTAACAAGGTATGACAGTAAAATAGGGCACTTTAAAATATATGTATTATACCTCACAGCCCGTTAATGCAGAAAATAAGGTGCAGCTGATGACCAGGATTCATAGGTAGTACATTGTAGTGTGGTATATATCTTAGATAAGCAAGACTTTCTCAGCCTGTGTATTGAGCAGCTGGTGCATTAGAATACATGTCCCTTGTGATTATTTCTTGACAGACAGCATTTGCAGAAGAGTCTACTTTCCGCAGGCCCTAGGCGCCAAGCAACACTTCTCACTGTACCGAGATGGGCGTCCGGTTTGATCCCCTTACAGGCCCAAAGTCCTGCATACAATTGCTAGTGTCTAATTGTAACCCAAATGCGGCATAACAGGGTTAGGTATGACTGCGTTTAACAACCGGAGTTCTCTATATGTGTGAATTAAAGCGTAATGTCACTGTAAGAGGTTGCTGGGGCAGTGAAGGGTGTATGTCTCCTGAGACCATGCTGTTGCTATCATCATTTGTACTCACAGTTACTCTGTGTCTTTGCGACCCCAGATGTTGCGTGCTGTGACTCTAGAATCCAAGATGGCGGGCGGGAGTATTCATTCATCAGGCCCCGTGGTCAGTGTAAAATCTTTAGCTCCCGGTGTCATCCCAAGTAAGGGTAGGCTCAAGATCTCACCGTAATATCTTTCACATATGGCCTCAGCATCGCCAAAGTCGTTCCCCACATATCTGACACGCGACTGCGGATCCTGGGTTTTTCCTATCCATGTGCCATCAGGTCAGCGGGAAAAGGCCAGTCCGTTATTGTTGCGGGTCCTCCATCTGATGTGTCCACAGTTATATGCTCTGGACCCTTGAGTGATCAGGAATATTTATATGTGCTTTGATGCCAGTTAAACACACATTTAGCGCTACTTTGCCCTGTTAGGAGACCGGAGCTCACAGAAGTGCAGCCGTCTCCATTGAGCGCTGGCTCCGCCCCTCCTATTTTACAGGTAATTTTGTAATTATTTAGGGGGGTGTTAGGGTTAGGGTTAGACTTAGCTTTAGGGGTTAATACATTTATTAGAGTAGCGGTGAGGTCTGGTCGGCAGATTAGGGGTTAATAATTGTAGGTAGGTATTGGCGACGTTGGGGGGGCAGATTAGGGGTTAATAAATATTATGCAGGGGTCGGCGATGTTAGGGGCAGCAGATTAGGGGTACATAGGGATAACGTAGGTGGCAGCAGCGGTGTGCGGTCGGCAGATTAGGGGTTAAAAAAAAATAAGAGTGGCGGCGATGGGGGGGGGGGCCTCGGTTTAGGGGTACATAGGTAGTTTATGGGTGTTAGTGTACTTTAGAGCACAGTAGTTAAGAGCTTTATGAACCGGCGTTAGCCCAGAAAACTCTTAACTCCTGGCTTTTCTCTGCGGCTGGAGTCTTGTCGTTAGATTTCTAACGCTCACTTCAGCCAAGACTCTAAATACCGGCGTTAGAAAGATCCCATTGAAAAGATAGGATACGCAATTGGCGTAGGGGGATCTGCGGTATGGAAAATTTGCGGCTAGAAAGTGAGCGTTAGACTCTTTCATGACTGACTCTAAATACCAGCGGGCAGTAAAATCCAGCGTTAGGACCCCCTAACGCTGGTTTGGACGGCTAACACAGAACTCTAAATCTAGGCGTAGGAGTCTATACACCAGAGCAAAGGTCCCCACCAGTAGGCGCTAAGTGTATTCAAATACATATGATAACACTAATCCCCTTGCAAGAAGAAAAGTGTTTTTATTTATGTACTGGCACAAAAGGGGCCCTTCTAGTTTATATTATAACACAAACAAAACCTGTATGGGCCCTATGACAATTTAGTAAGGTGAGTCACAATAGTGGTTACCTGAACATTTTCAAAATTATTTAATAAAATCTTTAAAAAATATACCTTTTTTGTTGCAGCTTTCTCATGTCATTAAATATACAGTAAATACAATAATGGTACATTCTGTATTGGCTGGGCCTGCTGGAAAAAAAAAACCCAATATATAATTTGCATAGGTTACTTACTGAACTAGACTGAAATGTAAGTAGCAAAAAAAAAAAGCTTAAAGGGACAGTCTGGGATGAGAGCAGGATGTGATGTCACTAGTTTGGGGGCGGGGCTTAGGTCCGGTAGTCTGTGTCGCAGTTAGTTAGTACAATCAACCTGAATAGATGTATGTTTCCATGCTCTGTAATAAAATAGAGTTGTACCATCATTGCTGTGTCCTGCATCTCATGACATGGTGTCAGAAGTTTTGGCCTGCGCTTCTGTTCCTAATCGATGACGATGTCAAAATTTACCCCACCTGAGCCTTTTGACTTCTCTCAGCCTGCAGCTTGGCCCACATGGCGTCAGCGGTTTCAGCGCTTCAGGATTGCTTCCAAGCTGGACAAGGAGAGTGGTGAAGTACAAGTTAATTCTCTTTTATACTCTATCATGGGGAAAGATGTGGAGCCTGTGTTCAATGCTTTTACTTTCCAAGAAGGGGAAGAATTTAACTTTGATATAGTTATGGATAAACTCAGTGCCCACTTTGTGCCCAAAAGAAATGTGATTCATGAGAGAGCTTGTTTTCACAAACGTAATCAGCGTGTGGGAGAATCTGTGGAGTCATTTTTGCGCAGCCTGTATGAACTAGCTGAATTCTGTGAGTTTGGTGTTGCTAAAGAAGAGCAAATCAGAGACAGAATAGTTATTGGTATTGCAGATGCTGAAGTCTCACTGAAGCTGCAGTTAGAGCCTGATTTAACATTAGATGGGGCTATTAGGATGGCCCGCCAGAGTGAACTGGTAAAAAAGCAAAGTGCTGATCTGAGGTCTGAGAGTATTGTGGATGAAGTGCAACAGTCCAGGAAAACTGCTAGTGAAAGGCACAGTGTGAGCGGTAGATCTAAAATAATGGATAGACCTAGAAGTGGATGGGCGCAGCATGCCCGATGCACACGGGTGCTACCGTGCCCATGATCAGAGTGTTATATGCCCGGCCAGAGATAAAAGATGCAGAAAATGTAACAGAATGGGCCATTTTGAAGTGGTGTGTAAAACTGAATACATTAAGGAGATGCAGGTGGACAGTGACCAAGAGGGTCAGGAAGTGTCTTTTGTGGGGTCTGTTGTGGAACGGCCAAGCTCAGAGGAAGATTGGAAGGTTACTTTTACTGTAATGAGAGACAAAGTTGATTTTAAGATTGACACAGGAGCAGATATCACTGTAATGTCTTTTGCTGCATTTATGAAACTGCCTCGACAGCCCCAGCTGGCGAAGGTTACTACAAATGTCCATAGTCCCGGTGGCCGCATTGATTGTGCGGGTAAATTTCTTGCCAGCTGTGAGTACAAGCAAAGAAAATTCACCATGTGGGTGCATGTGATTCGAGGCCAGTGTGTTAGCAATTTATTGAGCAGGAAAGCAGCCTGTGATTTGGGCCCCGTGGCCAGAGTAAATGAGATTTCCGAAGATATGTTTGGCGAATTGGGCCTACTGAATTGCAAGCCAGTTCGTATAGCACTTAAAAGTGACGCAGTCCAATACAGTATTTTTACTCCCCGTAGAATTCCGTTCCCACTCATGCCTCAAGTGGAGAAGGAGCTTATGCGCATGAAGTCTATGGGGGTTATTGAAGAGGTTGTTGAAGCAACTGACTGGTGTGCCCCCATTGTTCCGGTTGCAAAGAAAAATGGAAAGGTGCGCATCTGTGTGGACCTGAAAAGGTTGAATGAGGCAGTGAAGAGAGAGAGATTTTTGCTGCCAACATTAGAAGACATAGCTCCAAAGTTGGCGGGGGCGAAGTTCTTTTCTACATTAGATGCTTCTAGCGGCTTTTGGCAGATCCCCCTGGATCCAAAGTGCCGCAAACTGACTACCTTTATCACACCGGTAGGTCGGTTTTGTTTCTGCAGACTCCCATTCGGGATATCCTCTGCCCCAGAAATTTTTCAAAGGGAGATGAGTTCTCTCCTAAGTGACCACGTGGGCACGGCAGTCATCATGGACGACATTCTGGTGTATGGGTCTACAGCAGAGGAGCATGATCAGCGTTTAAGTTGTGTGCTGCAGGCTATCAAAGAGTCTGGGCTGAAGTTAAATAAAGAGAAATGCCATTTTAGGAAAACTGAATTATGTTACTTTGGGCATATCATAAATGGGGATGGCATCAAGCCAGACCCCGAGAAAATTTGTGCTATTGAATAGATGAAAAGTCCTTCTGATGTACATGAGCTGAGACAGATATTGGGCCTTGTAAATTATGTGGGCAAGTTTCTTCCAGATTTATCAACAGTTCTACACCCTATCACAGAGTTGCTAAAGAAAGACGTTGCCTGGGTCTGGGGACCTTCACAAGAAAAAGCTTTTATGCAGTCCCTGCTGGGTTCTGCCCCAGTGCTGGGGTTCTACGACCCTTCCAAAAAGACTGTGGTTAGTGCTGATGCAAGCAGTTATGGGTTGGGGGCTGCTCTCCTGCAGTTAAATGAAAATAAACTACAGCCCATCGCCTACTGTTCCCGCACACTGACGGCTGCGGAGTCAAAATACGCTCAAATTGAGAAAGAGTGCCTGGCTGCAGTTTGGGCCTGTGAGCGCTTTCAGCGTTATCTAGTGGGTTTGGAGAAATTTAGTCTAGAGACTGACCACAAACCGCTAGTCCCTCTAATCAACTCTTATGATATCGACAAAACACCCTTGAGATGCCAGAGACTTTTAATGAGACTGCTCAGGTTCAATGTTCAGGCAGTACATGTGCCGGGGAAACAACTGGTTGTGGCGGATACACTATCCAGGCTCCCGCTGGCTGCTGCTGAAGAATCCTCCACTGAATCTGATGTGAAAGTGTATGTTGATTCAGTTCTGGCCTCTAAGTCCATTTCTTCAAGGAAACTGGAGGAGATATAGAAAGAGACATATTTGGACACAGATCTGCAAGAGGTTATAAAGTACATAAAAGAAGGCTGGCCCGAGAGCCGGGCAGCCTGGATGTCTTTAAGTTCTTACCAGCAGGAGAGGTCGCAGCTCACGGAGCTGGAGGGGTTGGTGCTGTTCCAAGACCGCATCGTAATTCCTGTCAGCATGAGGAAGGAGATGTTAAACAGGATTCACGATGGCCACCTAGGCATTACAAAGTGCAGAGAAAGGGCAGCTACAGCTGTGTGGTGGCCTGGGATCAGCTCCGACATTGCAAATCACATGTCTAAATGTGCCTTTTGCCGGGAACGCCGGCCTACTCAGAGAAGGAAGCCCTTGATTTCTACTCCGCTGCCTGCGGGGCCGTGGCAGAAAATAGCTGCTGATTTGTGTGAACTGCTTGGGAAAAAGTTCCTTGTTGTGATCGACTACTATTCCAGGTATTTGGAAATTGCACCTCTGAATGATATCACAAGTCAAGCCGTTATCATTCGTCTGAAGAGCTTGTTCGCCCAGTGGGGCATTCCGATGGAGCTGGTGAGTGATAATGGTATGCAGTTCGCTTCTACAGAGTTCAGTGCTTTCAGCAGGGAATATGACTTTGTACATTCCACGTCAAGTCCACATTACCCGCAGGCCAACGGAATGGCTGAAAGGGCAGTTCAAACAACAAAATTCATTCTAAAGCAATCTGAGCCGTACCTAGCCCTCTTGTCATACAGGGTGATGCCCATTCAAGCCACCGGGTTTAGCCCGGCACAGCTGATGCTAGGACGCCAGATTCGCACCACTTTACCCTCAGTGGGTGTCTTCAAGCCGCCTGGCCCTGTTCCTCGGGACGAAGTCCTTAGGAGGGATGAAGAGGCCAAAAAGGGTTATTGTTTCTTCTACGACAGGAGACATTCTGTCAGGCCCTTACAGGAACTGAATGCGAGGCAAAGTGTCAAAATTAAACTGGATGATGAGAAGAAATGGAAGACGTCTGCTACGGTAATTGGACGCTCTCTGGAACTGGATGTCTCAGTACGACCGCCGGTGGGATCCGCTGTTCTAAGAGAGGTGCCTTCCCCTCAGCAAGATCACAGCGGGGATATATCTTTGCCTCCAGCGGACTCTTATTCACCATCTTCTGTATCAGAGGACAGTTCATGCAAAGTTACATCAAGCGGAAGAGTGGTGAAACTTCCGGCCCGATATAGGGACTGACTTTAGCTAGAACAGTAACCGGAAGTATGGGCAGAAGAATCCCATGGTCACTGTGGACTAGGGTAGTCTACCCCGATGTCCAAGTCAGGATGTAATTTATGTATTTATATTTTCTGAACCTATTTGTTTATATATTGTTCGGAAAAAATTTTTTTGTTGTATACTCTGTTCGTATACCTTGTTATTTGTTATATTCAAATGTATGCTTTGCCTTTGAAAAAGGGGAAGATGTGATGAGAGCAGGATGTGATGTCACTAGTTTGGGGCGGGGCTTAGGTCCGGTAGTCTGTGTCGCAGTTAGTTAGTACAATCAACCTGAATAGATGTATGTTTCCATGCTCTGTAATAAAATAGAGTTGTACCATCATTGCTGTGTCCTGCATGTGTCCTGCATCTCATGACACAGTCTACTCCAGAATTTTTATTGTTTAAAAAGATAATACCTTTATTACCCATTCCCCAGGTTTGCATAACCAACACTGTTATATATTCATATGTTTTTACCTCAGTGATTACCTTGTATCTAAGCCTCTGCAGACTGGCTAAAATGCAAGTCTGTCAAAAGAACTGGGATAAGGAGGCAATTAACTCTAAATAACACTAAGGGAGTGAGCACGTTATCTATATAGCACACATGAACTAGCACTGTCTAGCTGTTTAAAACTGTCAAAATGCACTGAGATAAGAGGCGGTCTTTAATGGCTTATAAATTAGCATATCAGCCTATCTATGTTTATCTTTCAACAAAGGATACCAAGGGAACAAAGCAAATTTGAGGATTAAAGAAAATTGGAAAGTTGTTTACAATTGCATTTTCTATATGAATCATGAAAGTTTAATTTTGACTAGACTGTCCCTTTAAATCGGCTTAGCACATGGGTGAAAAAAGGCTTAGAAGCGAAGGGGTTGATATACAGTTGCAGCTTAACTAGTATCCTGTTATCCTCAATATGCCAAATGATTTCTACATCATACCTCTTGCTCAATATCCCATGTGAGATTATGATGATGATAGAAATTTATTTGGTACAGTTAAAAACAAACAATGGCATCTGTCCTTGACCAAAAGTCAAGTCATTAATTAAAGCTCCATAACCCATAAAAACTATACAGACTGTTCCAAGCAGGGCAGTGTGCCAAGATGACTTTTTATTATATTTGCAATGATCCTGGAAATTAATTGCCTTATTGTGTAGGATGTTATACGCATGATATGGAAATAGGCTGCTTGTTTGTTTTGCCAATGACAAATATAATAGACTGTTGTATCATTGCTGGATCTCTTTACAGCATAACAGGGACACCACATGGCCAAGTACAATCTATTTAGTCAGTTAGTAAATATATACAATCTGTGTACTCACAAGTATCGTGCACCATAGGTGAGGTGCAGGGCCTGATTAGCGGATTTGCCTACAAGGAGATTTCCCAGATGCAATTGGGTTATAGGGTGCCTAGATAACATCAATCTGGCATTTTTATTTAATGCAAAGTAATATAATTTAATTCTGAAAAAAATGTTGGGGAAGGAGTAGCCCAGTAATCCGTCAAGCCCTGAAGAAGCCGTAAGGTGAAACAATTGTTGACGTTTTTTCTGGAGTCTCCCATTGAATGTCCTAGTGGTCGCATGGAATGGGGGCTTGAGGAGGAGTCATATACACAGGTGATTAGGTGGCTTGTATTCTACCCGCCGCAATTTGAATGCATTCAATATATAAGGCTTGATGCATTTACAGGTTTTGGGCGTACTGGAAGTACTCCGGCTTCTCAGTTGTTCGGACTGGCAGTTTCTCCTGCTACATCGACAACCTATGGAGAAGAGCCTTCCCTGTTTATTGCAGTCCGTAGATAGCAGTAAGGGAGCGAGGTAGTTCTATAGCCTATTTGCAATATAACATTGTACCTTGTTGCACGCTTTACTGCTACCGCTTATTACCTCCTTTAGTAAAGTGTGTACAAGTGGTATATAGTCTGTGCTAATGGGTATAGGCTTTTATATCTAATGGAAGCTTCCTCTATGCTTCCTGAGGGGGTATTTTTAGGCAAAAAGATTTATAGAAAAAGAGCGCTAAATAAGCTAATACCTCTTGGAGATTTTTTCGTGTGAGACAATATGTTTTAAAATAGAAAATAATTTTATTATTACTGGCGTCTATTGACTGGTTTTTAAATTCAATATAGATATCCTAATTGTGTGTGAAGAAGATAAATGTTATACAACTACTTTTCTCATAAATATACTGATTGCTATCAAAAACAAATATATAGCTAGCAAATACACTGATTGTTAATAAATACAATGATTGTAATAGGTTGGCCAACATTTTATGTTATTTATGTACTTATACAAACTTCATAAGCAATGCTTTTCCTTTTAAAGTTTAAAAATTAAAATTTCGTTATAGTTCAGACATCAACTTCAAGCTAGAAAGCTAAAAAGTGAAATGTGGAACAAATCTGTAAATTTGCAAACAAATTAATACAATACAGCAGGTAAAAATGGTCATTGGTAACAAATTAAAGTTTAGGGTAAACTTTCTCTTTAACCCTTTCGTGGTGGCATACAGATCCCAAGCAGGACAAAGCCACTGAGCCAATCGGAAACAGCAGTCACATGTAGCCTCCAATCACTGACCTGACTTCTGAGTGAGACTTTACATATGTGTGTAAGCCCTTTGTGGGGATTAAAGATGGTTATCTAGGAATAGTAATGCCAAAATTATATGTGTGAATAAATTAGGTTATGTTATTTTTGCATTGTAAACTACATTTAAAAGATAAACAAAACAAAAAAAGAGTTGCAATAGCACTACACACATAAGGAGGGGATGCCCTATATGGCTTTTATTAAATTATACCGTGTGGGCTGGAGTGCTTGTGCATGAGTACAATTGACAACAAAAAAGTCAAAAAGAAATTTGACTAAAAAGTATGCACTTATACAGCACTTCCGTCTCCCCTGGTCAGTATAACATCATGTTTAGGACGTGAAAAACGTATTCAAATTAAAACATAACTTTTATTAAAGAAATTGCTTTTAAAACCAAAAAATGTACTTAAAATCACAAAGAAAATGTAAAGATACATAATCTTGTAGAGCACTATTTGTTCTTAAACAATCATTGTAGTTTAATACCTTATGCGGCGTATCAGATCCCAATATATTGTATAATAAGAGTGTACAGTTTATTGGGGACTACTTCTATGGTAGTAGTAACTGCCTTAACATAATGGTCTCGTAGCATTCAGAGAAAATTGGAGTGGAATAATATAACATACGTGTTCATGGGAAAAATAAAATCAATATTATAATCAATAAAAGGACTCAGCTGTCTATATAATAGTATCTCATCAACACAGTGTATACAGTAGACGTGAATGGCTTAGTGGGTTATTTCCAACTTAACAGGTATAATAAACCCCTAATTCTGTGTAACACTGTACACGTCCACTGATTGCCCAAATGTTATTATTATATTGGTTTGCAGGTATCTCTATATGAGGGTATGCAAGAGCTAAGAAATTCCACACGTGCCAGTATTTTTAACCCTTATCAGGTTAGATACATCAGGGGCAATCTATCTGATCTTGTGTCTTGGTTTGGTGCACCAAATAAACCTTAACAGTTTTAAAAACTGTTGGTATCTTAAAGGCAACATAGGTTAACTATGATGTTATGCATTATTTATTTTAAAGTTAATGGCGAATATCTTTGAAAATATATTTATGTGCAATCACGTGCAAATCCATAAAGTCTTTAACAGCACATAAAACCAATATATGCATTTATTGCAGTCTTATTAATAGGTATTACTGGTAGGTACTGTTAGTGCTGTTATCTGATATATTTAAGTTATTGAATATCTACGTTCTTTAGAATGTCTTTTCGACTTTTGTATATTTAATAGCTAGATCATTATATACTAATATTGTTGTAGATAGTCTTTCAACATCCGTTGGGATTGCAGTGCTGTATACGTGCACTAAGTAACAAGATTGACTGTTTGAATTGTTTCAGTATTGTTATTATATGTATAATATATGCAACAAAATGTTTTTCTTGTTCGTAAAGACCTGTATCAAATCAGGTGCTACCACAGTAATTGTTGAGAATATTAGGTTCTACCATTAGACAATATATATTGTTTGTACAAATGCTGGACCGTTAAGTTATTTTACAATCTATTACTGAGATCGAAGTATACGGCCGTCCCACGTGTGTGACCAAATGCGGTAAGATTCTGGCACTAATTAGAATAGGACACGCTGCTGTTGCAGAGATTGTTATAAGCTGTATTATGCTATCTACCCATATACTGGTGTACCGAGTGCTCTATTGGCATCTACGGTAATCAACATAGGCATCAATTTTTTTTGATAGGTTAAAAAGGTAAAGTTTACTGGGCATTTCAACTACCCTCCCTTAAAGGAACAGTATACTCCAAAATTTAAACATCAAAATTACATTTGCATCATGTATTCAACATAAGTTTCATTCATCACTTTTGATAAACTTTTTTTTTAAAACTATTTATTCGATCGCAAAAGTTTTACCCATTGTATGTTCACTGTCCGCCTTCCAAATCACCGCATTTTTTTATATATTGTGAATAATTTGACATCAACCTATAGTAATGATATCTGTTGCACTATGTACAAGATTAGTGAATGTGTGCACGATGACATAATTTACTATCGTATCCATGTATAGCAATGTCATACAAAGCCGCTCTGTAGAGACAGAAGTGTGAGCGAGCTTCAGTGGGAGGAAAATTGGGCGTAACCTAATTAGCATGTAGGAAGTACAGATTTTGTCTATACCGCCCACATTAGAGATGTCATGGAGGGGTTGGAGAACGGGCGGCCATTAATGGTTACACTGGAAAAAGTAAGATTTAATAAAACATCTTAAAAATAATATTTATTTAAAATAAACAATGCGGTTGGAATGTAATGTTTGAGAGGAACATAGCCTAAGCTTTAAGAAAGTGTGAATTTACTGACCCTTTAACATATTTCGCCGTGTTTATTACGTTTTTTTCAAAAGGTGACGCACGCCGGCGTCTGCGGGTGTTTGTAGAATAAGCTCCGCCCATTTTTCAAATCCTTGGCCAATCAGAGGCATCTTCTATTCTGTTTACACATACGTTGTGGTGATGTCATCTAGGTAAACCGAGGACCAAAATGTTAAATTTATGAAAATTAATATATTCGAGAAGGATGGTCTGGATAATGTGCATAATATCAGATTAGGTCAGTATAGAGTATACACTTATATTGTTGAATTATTCACTGGTTCTCTATTACAGGTGAAACTCGAAAAATTAGAATATCGTGCAAAAGTTTATTTATTTCACCAATTCAACTTAAAAGGTGAAACTAATATATGAGATAGACTCATTACATGCAAAGCAAGATAGTTCAAGCCGTGATTTGTCATAATTGTGATGATTATGGCTTACAGCTCATGAAAACCCCAAATCCACAATCTCTGAAAATCAGAATATTGTGAAAAGGTGCAATATTCTAGGCTCAAAGTGTCCCACTCTAATCAGCTAATTAAGCCATAACACCTGCAAAGGGTTCCTGAGCCTTTTAATGGTCTCTCAGTCTGGTTCAGTAGGAACCACAATCATGGGAAAGACTGCTGACCTGACAGTTGTGCAGAAAACCATCATTGACACCCTCCATAAGGAGGGAAAGCCTCAAAAGGTAATTGCAAAAGAAGTTGGATGTTACCAAAATGCTGTATCAAAGCACATTAATAGAAAGTTATGTGGAAGGGAAAATTGTGGAAGAAAAAGGTGTACAAGCAGTAGGGATGACCGCAGCCTGGAGAGGATTGTCAGGAAAAGGCCATTCAAAAGTGTTGGGGACTTTCACAAGAGCCACCTGTGAGAAATAGGTTTTAAAAATTATATATTTATAATGTAATATATGTTTAATGGGAAAGTAAATGTTTGCATTCATAATCTCCTAAATACCATGGCTTAGATAATAGGAACCTGTATGAATACATATTTACTAAATGATTTGTAGTTTATGTCACAAAACTATATATCTCAACAGTTTTCAGTCTCTATTGAATGAAGTGAGAAATGAGAAATGTAATTGGAATGAAAAATGATGAATAGAAAAATATTATTTAAATTCAGATACAGTTAATAATGATTGGTGGGTCAGTGTACAAAAGCCCATTTAGGCTTTGGTTATTGTAATCTGATATAGATGATTAGAACTCATAAATATGATAAAGACCTAAATCTTGGATATTGGTTTGATTGCAACATATAATCCAAAAATCCGCAAAAATCCGCAAACATGGATAAGTTATACAGGAAGTTTGAGTAACAAGATGAGTTTAGCGTAGATAATTCAGTAATGCATTACAATTAGTTTGTGTCCAAGCATGCTTACAAACATATTCGTTGGTGCACATACCTTTCAAAGTATAGGATTTAGGTTGGTGAGAGGTTGCTTGTCTTACTTGTTACGCGGAGATCCAAGCGTCTACTGAGGGAGACTGGAGAGCAGCGTTCAAAGTGAGCAGCAAGTTACCGACTGTCCAGTGTGACAGGAGATGACGTCACCTTTTATCTGCGCGTCCGATCTCAGGCTGTGTCGGTGGAGAGCTGCAGCTACTGACAGCTGCTGGAGGCAAAATGTGAAGACTCCTAATTTGCGTGGAGTAAAGTAAGAGATTTAATGAATAATACCCACAAGATTGTGGTATATAAAAATAAAGGAACCAAAAAATAAAGGTTTTAGTTCAGGCTTAGGTTTGGCTCAAATAAGTTTGAAGATAGAGAGACTTAGTAAAAGTCTCCTATTATACTTTAATAATCAAGCAATGATTCCTGGGAAATGTGGAGCTTAAATAGGATTCAGTTTGGGGAGGAGAACTTGTCTTAAAGGCATAGTTACAAGCCAAATGCTGACAGATCCCCCCATTCAAGAGCCCCTCCCAGCAGACCGAGGACCTGGTTTGAATGGAAAAGCAAGATGAAAGTCCGCCAATAAATCAGGTGCATTTAAGTCTCGTAATAGAACCCATGAGTTCTCATCATCACCATAATCCTTCCAATGCACTAGGTATTCAAGTTTCCCCCTACAAATTCTTGAGTCCACAATCCCATCAACTTCGTAATCCTCAGGATCAGGTAAAGTAAGAAGAGAGGTGTCATCAGAAGGAACAGTAGTACCCAAATAAGGTTTTAATAGTGACACATGAAATGAGGGGTGAATTTTCATAGTAGAGGGTAACTTCAAAGTCACCGCATTCTCGTTGATTACCTTAAGAACTGGGAATGGTCCGATGAACTGGTCAGCTAATTTTTTACTTGGTACAGGTAATTTGATATTCTTCGTGGATAACCAAACCATATCATGAGGTTTATATACCGGAGGTGGTACTCTCTTTTTGTCGTAATATTTTTTCTGAGTTTCTTTAGCAGTAACCAAATGGTTCTGCAAAGTTTCCATAATGTCTTTCAAAGATTCAGTGTAATTGGAAACTGATGGAGAATGAGAACATGTCAGAGTATTTGGATAAGTACGTGGGTGAAAGCCATAAGTTGCGAAAAAAGGAGAGACTTTAGTAGAGGTATTGATTGAATTATTGTAAGCAAATTCAGCGCTTGGTAACCAATCATACCAATCATCTTGTTGAGATGAAATAAAACATCTCAAGTACTGTTCGAGGGTTTGGTTTAGGCGTTCTGTTTGGCCATTGGACTGTGGATGAAATGCAGTTGTGAGCCTGAGTGAGATTTGCAATGTTTTACATAAGTATTTCCAAAATTTTGAAGTAAACTGACTTCCACGATCCGTCACAATGGATGCTGGTAAACCATGTAGTCTAACTACATGACTATGGAAGAATTTTGCAGTTGTAAATGCAGTTGGTGTTCTTTTTAATGGAATGAAATGAGCCATTTTAGTTAAATGGTCTACTACAACCATTATGGTGTTGTGACCGTTTGATATAGGTAAGTCTACAATGAAGTCAATAGCTATCATATCCCAAGGTTTTATGGGAATGGGTAAAGGTGAGAGGAGTCCATAGGGTTTATGGTGTTCCTTCTTTTTCTTAGCGCAGGTTTGACAATTTATAATATAAGTTTGAATGGCAGTTTTCATCTGAGGCCACCAATATTCCCTACTGACAAGTTCAGTTGTTTTTTCAATGCCTGGATGACCAGCTAAGGGTTAATCATGATGTTGTGGAATGATCTGGTTCCTTAGGGTAAGTGGAACATAAATCAGACCATTGTTCATGTATAGCCCAGATTCGGAATCTGGAGTATAAATAGGTGGGATTTCAGGATCCAAATGTTGTGCTTGGAATATGTCAGATGTTTCTAAAACTGCTGCAGCAATGATTTTAGATGGCGGAATAATATATGTATTGATATGAGAGTCTTCTATAGTTTCAAATGACCGGGATAGAGCGTCAGCTTTTATATTCTTTGTACCTGGTATATGTGTAAGTGAGAAATTGAACCGATCCAAGAATAGAGCCCAACGTACCTGTCTCGAAGACAGAGTTTTATTTTTCTTCAGATATTGAAGATTCTTCTGATCAGTGAAAACCTGGAAAGGGATTGTAGTTCCCTCCAAGAGATGTCGCCAATGTTCCATTGCTGATTTCATCGCAAGTAATTCCTTATCCCCTATTGAATAGTTACTCTCTGCAGGAGTTAATCTTCGAGAATAATAGGCGATAGGATGAAGATGAATTTTCTGTTTTCCAGGTTGTGAGAGTATAGCGCCTATTCCAACATTGGAGGCATCCACCTCCAAGGTGTATGGCAATTCTGGATCAGGTATACTCAAGACAGGAGCTGTTGTAAACTTCCCCTTTAGATTGTGGAAAGCTTGCTCAGCCTTGGAATCCCAAACAAATTTTTGTTTACCTGTCAAACGAGTTAAAGGTTGAACAATGGTAGAATAGTGATTAATGAATTTCCTGTAAAAGTTTGTGAAACCCAGAAATCTTTGTAAAGATTTCAAAGTTGTAGGTGTTTGCCAATTGATTATAGCTGTTACCTTCTCTTGATCCATTTGAATGCCTTTGGGAGAGATTATGTATCCCAAAAATTTAATGGTGTCTTTGTGGAACTGACATTTTTCCATTTTGGCGTATAACTGATGATCTTGAAGAGTTGAAAGAACCCATCTTACATGTTTTCTATGGTCCTCTAGATTTTTGGAATAAATAAGAATATCGTCTAGATAGACAATTACGCACACATCCATAAGTTCTTTAAAGATCTCATTTATAAAGAACTGTAATGTGGCAGGAGCGTTCGTCAGACCAAAAGGCATAACATTATATTGGAATAGCCCATATCTGGTTTTGAAAGCCGTTTTCCACTCATCTCCGGATCTCATACGTATTAAATTGTATGCTCCCTTAAGATCTAACTTGGTGAATATGGTTGCTCCACTAAGGCGTTCAATTATCTCCGGGATGAGTGGTAACGGGTATCTATTTTTTATGGTGACAGAGTTGAGGGCTCGGTAATCTATGATTGGTCTGAGTGTGCCATCTTTGTTAGTAACAAAAAGATAGCAGAGGCAACAGGAGATGAAGATGGGGATATGAAACCTTTTCTAAGGTTTTCATCCAAATATTCTCTTAGATGTTTCAATTCTTTTTGTGAGAGGGGAAATATTTTTCCTGATGGTATTTCTACCCCTGGTTTAGTGTCAATTGGACAATCAAAATGCCTATGAGGTGGGAGAGATTCAGCGTTTTTTAAATTAAACACATCATTGAAATCATGGTATTAATCTGGTAATACAGAGGCTATGTGTCCAATGTTTACATATGGGTAACATGTTTTTAAGCAATATTGTGAATTGAAAGTGATTATATTTTGGGTCCAATCTATGGATGGATTATGTTTTTGTAACCATGGTAACCCAAGTATTATGGGATGAATTGAACTGGGAATTATATCATATGTTAAAAACTCTTTGTGACCATCTGGTGTGATGGTTAACAATGGTATTGTGTGGTGAGTGATAGGTCCCTTTAATATCTGAGTACCATCTATTACCCTTACAAAGACAGGAGAAGATTTCTGCAGAATAGGTATTTTATTTTGTTTTACTATAGATTCATCAAGGAATATACCATCAGCTCCGGAATCAATAATGGCTTCGTTCTGAAGTTGCAGATTGTCCCACTGTAAAGACAATGTTATTGACAAGTGTGAAGGGTTTTTAAATTTTTTAGATGCATAGTTAAGTGTCAACTTACCCTTCTTTTGACGAGAGAGGATTGGACACGAAGCAACATCGTGATCTTTATTTGCGCAATAAAGGCAAAGATTAGCAGATCTTCTCCTTTGTTTTTCTTCCAAACTAAGAGGTCCGCGAATGGTTCATATTTCCATTGGTACAGGTGTTGAGTGGGTTTTTTCTTGATAAGATGGAAAAGATCTTTTGGGTGTTGTTTCAAAATGATGTTTTTCAGTCTTCCTTTCGCGATATCTCCTATCCATGGCTATGCACAACTTGATTAATGCTTCCAAGCTTTCTGGGAAATCCACTCTAGAAAGTTCATCTTTTAGATGTTCAGATAAACCTAGGCGGAACTGGTTTTTTAGACTTACTGAGTTCCACTCTGAGTCCGTGGCCCATAGCTGGAAGTCCGCTATGTAATCTTCCACTGGTCTTTTTCCTTGTTTGAGCGATCTTAATCTGTGTTCAGCGGTTTGCTGTTTATTTATATCATCGTAAAGTATGGCCATTGTTAGAAAAAAGTTTTCCAGGGAATTTAGAATTGGATCTTCTGTTTCAAGAAATCTGTCTGCCCATGCTCTGGGCTCTCCGGAGAGGTAGGAGATAGTAGTAAAAACTTTAATCTTATCAGTTCGGTAGGTTCGTGGTTTCAGAGTAAATAATAGTATACATGCATTCTTAAATTCACGAAATTTTGTGCGATCACCAGCAAATGGTATTGGGGGATTAACCTGAGGTTCTGGAGTCTCATTAGCTTTTTGGGTGACAAATTTATTAAGTATTCTTTTTAGTGTGCTGTTTTCATTTTTTATTTCAGTTAAACCTTGAGCCAAAATTTCCACTTTCTGATTAAGAGAGGAGATTTGGTTGGCCATTTCTACAGGATCCATGATGTACCTAAAATATGTGGCTATGATTAAATATTTATTTTTAGGGCTTGATTATTCTGTGAGAAATAGGTTTTAAAAATTATATATTTATAATGTAATATATGTTTAATGGGAAAGTAAATGTTTGCATTCATAATCTCCTAAATACCATGGCTTAGATAATAGGAACCTGTATGAATACATATTTACTAAATGATTTGTAGTTTATGTCACAAAACTATATATCTCAACAGTTGTGACAGTCTCTATTGAATGAAGTGAGAAATGAGAAATGTAATTGGAATGAAAAATGATGAATAGAAAAATATTATTTAAATTCAGATACAGTTAATAATGATTGGTGGGTCAGTGTACAAAAGCCCATTTAGGCTTTGGTTATTTGTATCTGATATAGATGATTAGAACTCATAAATATGATAAAGACCTAAATCTTGGATATTGGTTTGATTGCAACATATAATCCAAAAATAGACCGCAAACATGGAAAAGTTATACAGGAAGTTTGAGTAACAAGATGAGTTTAGCGTAGATAATTCAGTAATGCATTACAATTAGTTTGTGTCCAAGCATGCTTACAAACATATTCGTTGGTGCACATACCTTTCAAAGTATAGGATTTAGGTTGGTGAGAGGTTGCTTGTCTTACTTGTTACGCGGAGATCCAAGTGTCTACTGAGGGAGACTGGAGAGCAGCGTTCAAAGTGAGCAGCAAGTTACCGACTCTGGCGTGCTGCGCAGTAGTTCCAGTGTGACCGAAGATGACGTCACCTTTTATCTGCGCGTCCGATCTCAGGCTGTGTCGGTGGAGAGCTGCAGCTACTGACAGCTGCTGGAGGCAAAATGTGAAGACTCCTAATTTGCGTGGAGTAAAGTAAGAGATTTAATGAATAATACCCACAAGATTGTGGCATATAAAAATAAAGGAACCAAAAAATAAAGGTTTTAGTTCAGGCTTAGGTTTGGCTCAAATAAGTTTGAAGATAGAGAGACTTAGTAAAAGTCTCCTATTACACTTTAATAATCAAGCAATGATTCCTGGGAAATGTGGAGCTTAAATAGGATTCAGTTTGGGGAGGAGAACTTGTCTTAAAGGCATAGTTACAAGCCAAATGCTGACACCACCACACACAGACGGATCCTGGACATGGGCTTCAAATGTCGTATTCCTCTTGTCAAGCCACTCCTGAACAACAAATGTCAGAAGCGTCTTACCTGGGCTAAAGAAAAACAGACCTGGTCTGTTGCTCAGTGGTCCAAAGTCCTCTTTTCTGATGAGAGCAAATTTTGCATTTCATTTGGAAACCAAGGACCCAGAGTATGGAGGAAGAATGGAGAGGCACACACTGCAAGATGCTTGAAGTCCAGTGTGAAGTTTCCACAGTCTTTGTTGATTTGGGGAGCCATGTCCTCTGCTGGTGTTGGTCCATTGTGCTTCATTAAGTCCAGGGTCAACGCAGCCGTCTACCAGGAGATTTTGGAGCACTTCATGCTTCCTTCCGCAGACGAGCTTTATGGGGATGCTGACTTCATTTTCCAGCAGGACTTGGCACCTGCCCACACTGCCAAAAGCACCAAAACCTGGTTCAATGACCATGGGATTACTGTGCTTGATTGGCCAGCAAACTCGCCTGACCTGGCATTGCCAAGAGAAAGATGAGAGACATGAGACCGAACAATGCAGAAGAGCTGAAGGCCGTTATTGAAGCATCCTGGTCTTCCATAACACCTCAGCAGTGCCACAGGCTGATAGCTTCCATACCACGCCGCATTGAGGCAGTAATTGCTGCAAAAGGGACCCAAACCAAGTACTGAGTACATACAGTATGCATGCTTATACTTTTCAGAGGCACGATATTGTTCTACAGGTATGTACAATCCTTGTTTAATTGATTGCATGTAATATTCTAATTTTCTGAGATTGTGGATTTGGGGTTTTCATGAGCTGTAAGCCATAATCATCACAATTAAGACAAATCACGGCTTGGACTATCTCGCTTTGCATGTTATGAGTCTATCTCAGTTTCACATTTTAAGTTGCATTAGTGAAATAAATTTTTGCACGATATTCTAATTTTTCGAGTTTCACCTGTAAACACTCACATTTTGAACAGTTTTGATATTGTCCTGTTCGTTTGTAATTTATTATCAGGAACAAACATAATATCAAAAAACATAATTTATGTAAGAACTTACCTGATAAATTCATTTCTTTCATATTGGCAAGAGTCCATGAGCTAGTGACATATGGGATATACAATCCTACCAGGAGGGGCAAAGTTTCCCAAACCTCAAAATGCCCACAAATACACCCTTCACCACACCCACAACTCAGTTCAACGAATAGCCAAGCAGTGGGGTGATAAAAAAAGGAGTAGAAAGCATCAACAAAGGAAATTTGGAAATAATTGTGCTTTATACAAAAAATCATAACCACCATAAAAAAAGGGTGGGCCTCATGGACTCTTGCCAATATGAAAGAAATGAATTTATCAGGTAAGTTCTTACATAAATTATGTTTTCTTTCATGTAATTGGCAAGAGTCCATGAGCTAGTGACATATGGGATATCAATATCCACTCAAGAGTCACTAGAGAGGGAGGGAATAAAAATAAAAACAGCCATATTCCGCTGAAAAAATTAATCCACAACCCAAAACAAAAATAAGTTTATTTCATCTTTGAAAGAAAAAAACTTAAATCAAAAGCAGAAGAATCAAACTGAAACAGCTGCCTGAAGAACTTTTCTACCAAAAACTGCTTCCAAAGAAGCAAATACATCAAAACGGTAGAATTTAGTAAATGTATGCAAAGAGGACCAAGTCGCCGCTTTGCAAATCTGATCAACTGAAGCTTCATTCTTAAAAGCCCACGAAGTGTAAACTGATCTAGTAGAATGAGCTGTAATTCTCTGAGGCGGGGCCTGACCCGACTCCAAATAAGCTTGATGAATCAAAAGTTTCAACCAAGAAGCCAAGGAACTAGCAGAAGCCTTCTGACCTTTCCTAGGACCAGAAAATAAAACAAATAGACTGGAAGTCCTCCTGAAATCTTTAGTAGCTTCCACATAATATTTCAAAGCTCTTACCACATCCAAAGAGTGTAAGGATCTCTCCAAAGAATTCTTAGGATTAGGACATAAGGAAGGGACAACAATTTCTCTATTAATGTTGTTAGAATTCACAACCTTAGGTAAAAATTGAAAAGAAGTCCGCAAACCTGCCTTATCCTGATGAAAAATCAGAAAAGGAGACTCACAAGAAAGAGCAGATACCTCAGAAACTCTTCTAGCAGAAGAGATAGCCAAAAGGAACAACACTTTCCAAGAAAGTAGTTTAATGTCCAAAGAATGCATAGGCTCAAATGGAGGAGCCTGTAACGCCTTCAGAACCAAATTAAGACTCCAAGGAGGAGAAATTGATTTAATGACAGGCTTAATACGAACTAAAGCCTGTACAAAACCGTGAATATCAGGAAGTATAGCAATCTTTCTGTGAAATAAAACAGAAAGAGCGGAGATTTGTCCTTTCAAGGAACTTGCAGACAAACCCTTATCCAAACCATCCTGAAGGAACTGTAAAATTCTAGGAATTCTAAAAGAATGCCAGGAGAATTTATGAGAAGAACACCATGAAATGTAAGTCTTCCAAACTCTATAATAAATCTTTCTAGAGACAGATTTACAAGCTTGTAACATAGTATTAATCACTGAGTCAGAGAAACCTCTATGACTTAGAACTAAGCGTTCAATTTCCACACCTTCAAATTAAATGATTTGAGATCCTGATGGAAAAACGGACCTTGAGATAGTAGGTCCGGCCGTAACGGAAGTGGCCAAGGCGGGCAACTGGACATCCGCACCAGATCCGCATACCAAAACCTGTGTGGTCATGCTGGAGCCACCAGCAATACAAAAGACTGTTCCATGATGATTTTGGAGATCACTCTTGGAAGGAGAACTAGAGGCGGGAAGATGTAAGCAGGATGATAACACCAAGGAAGTGTCAGTGCATCCACTGCTTCCGCCTGAACATCCCTGGACCTGGACAGGTATCTGGGAAGTTTCTTGTTTAGATGAGAGGCCATGAGATCTATCTCTGGAAGACCCCACATCTGAACAATCTGAGAAAACACATCTGGATGGAGAGACCACCCCCCTGGATGTAAAGTCTGGCGGCTGAGATAATCCGCCTCCCAATTGTCTACACCTGGGATATGCACCGCAGAGATTAGACAGGAGCTGGATTCCGCCCAAGCAAGTATCCGAGATACTTCTTTCATAGCTTGGGGACTGTGAGTCCCACCCTGATGATTGACATAAGCCACAGTTTTGATATTGTCTGTCTGAAAACAAATGAACGGTTCTCTCTTTAACAGAGGCCAAAACTGAAGAGCCCTGAGAATTGCACGGAGTTCTAAAATATTTATTGGTAATCTCGCCTCTTGAGATTTCCAAACTCCTTGTGCTGTCAGAGATCCCCAAACAGCTCCCCAACCTGAAAGACTCGCATCTGTTGAGATCACAGTCCAGGTTGGCCAAACAAAAGAGGCCCCTTGAACCAAACAATGGTGATCTATCCACCATGTCAGAGAGTGTCGTACATTGGGATTCAAGGATATTAATTGTGATATCTTTGTATAATCCCTGCACCATTGATTCAGCATGCAAAGCTGTAGAGGTCTCATGTGAAAACGAGCAAAGGGGATCGCGTCCGATGCTGCAGTCATGAGATCTAAAACTTCAATGCACATAGCCACTGAAGGGAATGACTGAGACTGAAGGTGCCAGCATGCTGCGACCAATTTTAAACGTCTCTTGTCTGTTAGTGACAGAGTCATGAACACTGAATCTATCTGGAAACCTAAAAAGGTGACCCTTGTCTGAGGAATCAAGAAACTTTTTGGTAAATTGATCCTCCAACCATGTTTCCGAAGAAACAACACTCGTTGATTCGTGTGAGATTCTGCAATATGTAAAGACTGAGCTAGTACCAAGATATTGTCCAAATAAGGAAACACTGCAATACCCTGTTCTCTGATTACAGATAGTAGGGCACCCAGAACCTTTGAAAAGATTCCTGGGGCTGTTGCTAGGCCAAATGGAAGAGCAACAAATTGGTAATGCTTGTCTAGAAAAGAGATTCTCAGAAACTGATAGTGTTCTGGATGAATCGGAATATGAAGGTATGCATCCTGCAAGTCTATTGTGGACATATAATGTCCTTGCTGAACAAAAGGCAGAATAGTCCTTATAGTCACCATCTTGAAAGTTGGTACTCTTACATAATGATTCAAAATTTTCAGATCCAGAACTGGTCTGAACAAATCTTCTTTCTTTGGTACAATGAATAGGTTTGAATAAAACCCCAAACCTTGTTCCTGAGGAGGAACTGGCATGATTACCCCTGAAGACTCCAGGTCTGAAACACACTTCAGAAAAGCCTGAGCTTTTACTGGATTTACAGGGATGCGTGAGAGAAAAAATCTTCTCACAGGAGGTCTTACTTTGAATCCTATTCGATACCCTTGAGAGACAATGCTCTGAATCCAATTATTTTGGACAGATTTTATCCAAAAATCCTTGAAAAACCTTAATCTGCCCCCTACCAGCTGAGCTGGAATGAGGGCCGCACCTTCATGCGGACTTAGGGGCAGACTTTGGATTCCTAAATGGCTTGGATTTATTCCAATTTGAGGAAGGCTTCCAACTGGAAGCAGATTCCTTGGGAGGAGGATTGAGTTTTTGTTCCTTATTCTGACGAAAGGAACGAAAACGGTTAGAAGCCTTAGATTTACCCTTAGGGTTTTTATCCTGAGGCAAAAAAACTCCTTTTCCTCCAGTGATAGTTGAAATAATAGAATCCAACTGAGAACCAAATAAATTATTACCTTGGAAAGAAAGAGATAGTAATCTAGATTTAGATGTCATATCAGCATTCCAAGATTTAAGCCACAAAGCTCTTCTAGCTAATACAGCTAAAGACATGGATCTAACATCAATTTTGATAATATCAAAAATGGCATCACAAATAAAATTATTAGCATGTTGCAGTAAGCGAGTAATGCTAGATATGTCAGGATCCAATTCTCGTTGCGCTAAATTCTCCAAACAAAAAGTTGAGGCAGCCGCAACATCAGCCAAAGAAATAGCAGGTCTGAGAAGATGACCTGAATATAAATAGGCCTTCCTTAGATAGGATTCAAGCTTCCTATCTAAAGGATCCTTAAAGGAAGTACTATCTTCCATAGGAATAGTGGTACGTTTAGCAAGAGTAGAAATAGCCCCATCAACTTTGGGGATTTTTTCCCAAAACTCTATAGATTTTGCTGGTAAAGGATACAATTTTTTAAACCTTGAAGAAGGAATAAAAGAAGTACCTGGCTTATTCCATTCCCTAGAAATCATATCAGAAATAGCCTCAGGAAAAACCCCTGGGGAAACCACAGGAGGTTTAAAAACAGCATTAAAATGTTTATTAGACTGAACGTCAATTGGACTGGTTACCTCAATATCCAAAGTAATTAACACTTCTTTTAATAAAGAACGCATATACTCTATATTTTAAATTTATTTATTTTAAATAAATAAGTAGATTTGTCAGTGTTAATGTCTGAGGAAGGATCTTCTGAATCAGATAGATCCTCATCAGAAGAGGATAAATTTTTATGTTGCTGGTCATTTGAAATTTCATCAGCTAAAAGAGAAGTTTTAAAAGACCTTTTACGTTTATTAGAAGGTGGAAATGCAGACAAAGCCTTCAGAATAGAATCAGAAACAAATTCTTTAAAATTTACAGGTATATCATGTACATTGGAAGTTGAAGGAACTGCAACTGGCAATGTACTATTACTGATGGAAACACTATTTGCATGTAAACGTTTATCATGACAACTATTACAAATGACATTTGGTGGAATAATTTCAACACTTTTACAACAAATGCACTTAGCTTTGGTAGAACTGATGTCAGGCAGCAATGTTCCAGCAGAAACTTCTGAGGCAGGATCAGATTGTGACATCTTGCTCAATGTAAGAGAAAAAACAACATATAAAGCAAAATTATCTATTTCCTTATATGACAGTTTCAGGATTGGGAAAAAATGCAAAAGCATAGGCCTCTGATAGAAAAAAAGCAAGAGGCAAACATCAATGGGGTATTGAAATAATGGAAAAAATGACACACTCGCGTCACTAATGACGCCGCCGTGTGAAAGGTCTCGGCGTCACGTATGACACCGGAAATGACGAAGTTGCATCATAAACGTCTTTTTCCGCGCCAAAAAAATGTTCGTGCCAAGAATGACGCAATAAAGTTTAGCATTTGACGCACCCGCGGGCCTAATACCCGCAATAGCAAGAAAGTAGTCAATTGAAAAAAAGACTAAACCCAAGGTAAGAAATACTTTTCGTAAAATGTTTAAATTCCCCAAATATGAAACTGACAGTCTGCTGAAGGAAATACATGAACCTGACTCATGGCAAATATAAGTACAATACATATATTTAGAACTTTATATAAATGCATAAAGTGCAAAACCATAGCTGAGGTGTCTTAAGAAATAAAAAACATACTTACCAAAAGACACCCATCCACATATAGCAGATAGCCAAACCAGTACTAAAACAGTTATTAGTAGAGGTAATGGTAAATTGAGAGTATATCGTCGATCTGAAAAGGGAGGTAGGAGATGAATCTCTACGACCGATAACAGAACCCATGAAATAGACCCCCGTTAGAGAAATCATCGTAATCAATAGGTGATACTCCCTTCACGTCCCTCTGACATTCGCTGTACTCTGAGAGGAATCGGGCTTCAACAATGCTGAGAAGCGCATATCAACGTAGAAATCTTAGCACAAACTTACTTCACCACCTCCATAGGAGGCAAAGTTTGTAAAACTGAGTTGTGGGTGTGGTGAGGGGTGTATTTGTGGGCATTTTGAGGTTTGGGAAACTTTGCCCCTCCTGGTAGGATTGTATATCCCATATGTCACTAGCTCATGGACTCTTGACAATTACATGAAAGAAATGAGGAATTATAAATAAAAAAAAAAGAGAATACATGAGGTTTAAATATTTTGTAGTTAGTAGCTAAATATTTACGTTGGTAACATATGCAATAATATTTTTAAATTACTGCATTGTTACTTAAATATTCTCTATTGAATACTCTACTTATTTACATTTTTAATGTTGTTTTAATCATATTATAAAAAACTGTGGTTTTCAAAATACGGTATTGTATAGAAGTCAGAATGTAGTTTAGGTATATTGGGGATGTTTTTGCAATTGAATATATGGGTTAAAGATAATATATATAGAGCGAGGTCTTATATAAAAAGTACTTCAAATATCGAGTCTACTTGCCAAAAGATGAATACATTCATCTTTAGCTTTACAGTGCTTAGATTGTAAGTATGTAAGTATATATATATATATATATATATATATATAAAAGAGCATATTTATATTGTAATAAATTGAGGGAGGTAATCTCCAGTCATATCTTTACTCCTTAATTATAAGGGTTCTTATAGAGTATGTGACTAAATTCTTTAAGGGCTCGATTTATCAAACTTTGTTCAAGATCGCCGTTCCGTTCTCCGTCAAGTACTCTGCATATCGCCATCGGATAGGCGCACATGTGCGCCATTATTTATCATAAAAGGGGTCGTATTTCTACGTTACTTTCCAAAGGCGAGATGTGGCGTGATATTGATAAATCTCGCCGTTATTCATATATTTGAGCCATATTTATTATTAAAAATGTGTTAAATTAAAGCGCATATGAGAAATAAATGTGAATTCTCATTGATTACTTTTTAATTTGTATTGTTCAGTTATCAATGTTACAAATTCGATGTGTGCTTTTCAATAAACACAAAATTTATTTATATTTCCGATAATCGCTAACAATGTTTTAAAAATTTGAATATAATAATTGTGATCATATTATCACATTCTCTCACATATAAATCTTTGAAGGGATAGAAGTTAAATGGTAAGATTAAAATTTAATGTTGAAAATAACACAATTTTTTGATATCTACTTTATTATTTGTTGTATCAATGTTTATATTATTTAAGAAAGCACATCAAGATCTCATTCCAAATTGTATTACAAATTATATCTTTGTATTAACTTTTGAACTACTTATCTAAACATGAGTTTATGTATTTCAAAGATATAACCCAACCCTTTGATCTAACCCAACTCTTATATTTATATCCACCTCCCCCCTCAGCATTAATATAGGTTTTTTTATTTTTTTTTTTAAATAAAATAATTCAATGTTTTGGATTAAATAAACACACACACACCTTTAAATTGTAAAATATATGGATTTATTGAAAACCAAAATAAATGTTATTTTCATATCATAATAATTTTTTTTATTTAAAAATGAAAAGAAATAATGTTTTGCTTTATTGTTCCTAATTAAAACGATTGATATTTTTCTCTTAAGTTTTGCACTTTTATGTATGTCCTCATCAAATTATTTTCAACTTCCAGCAGGGTATCCAAAATTTCTTTTTTGTTGATAGTTATTTCTTGATCTTCAGGCACTATACCAATGAGAAATAGAAAAATAGTTATGTCATGAATTGAATACATTTCAGTTCAGTATTACAAGATAAATACTGTTTTATCTAATGCTAACAAGAAACACAGACAAAAGACTAATATCTAGTTCGAAGGTTTTATCTACACCTCTGTTGTTATTTAAAAGCATGTCATCTTGATAATACTGTGTACACGCACATGCATCTTTTGTTCCACACAATACTGAAAGCTAAAGATTGTTATGATACAAAAGAACTCACTCCAATCATAAAATTCCGTTACATTGGATGAATTAGATTGCAGTTCTTCTTCATGTTCAAGGTTCTGTCCTTCATCTTGAATAGCTGAAAGACATACAAAATAATTATAACAGGAATACTTATGTAATAGAACAATGCTGATTGAAATCCATATCTCTTTTAAATAATTATTCACTAAAACAAAAGTTCTATTTTAGTACAAATAATGACATATAAGGAGTGACTGAATAGACATATGAACCTACATATATTATTGTCTTGTTGTTGCTCGCTATTTGGTGAATCTTGATTCATATTATTATTTTCCTCTTCAACAATTATATCTTCAATCGCATTTTGGTTTGTATCTTCTTCAATCATGTCTATAATTAATATGATTATAGTCATTAAATAGAATAATTTTATTTATTTGTAAGATATATGTGAATTAAATCTACCTTCATTGTCAGATTCATCATCAATGATGGGCATTGGCCTTCTGTGACGTTGTCGCCTCTTTTTTTTTTTCCCTTTTTGTAAAAATTTTGAACATATAAATGTTAATATCAATGATGAGTTATCTTAATATTAAACATTTTAGTAACTATATTCATACCTGTTGTAATTATAGCCTCAGACTCCAGAAAAACAGTCGGTAGTGGATCACAATCAGCTTCTGGACTGGATGGATTCCATTTTATTGGGCGCAGATAACGGGGCCTTTTTCTATTTTTGACTGTAAAAAATTGAAATACAATTGTATTTATATTGGTAATCGATTTTACAGTACAACATCAGACTGAAACAATTACATTGTTAATACTGTTTCACAAACCGCAATAAAGCTGAAATGGATACTTAATTTGCAATTATATTTTTGTACAAAGTTCAAGATTATGTAAACAAAGTAACAACTAATGACAGATTACAATAGAGTTAAAAAAAATGATACACAACTATTACATAAATACTTACATTTCATAACATAGCTTCTTATTAGGGTCCTTAATTTAGATTGTCTCCGGATTAGATCATTATAACGCTTCAGGCACTGTTTTCTAGTCCTATTATGGCCAGACAGACGTCTGACCCGTCGCACCATCTATGATAAAATTGGATTTCTTTTATCCTGTTCCAATGTGAATATCCCCTTCCTTTTTTTCGGAAAATACTTTTCCATTGTATAGGTGATTATCAGTAATTCACCAATGGAAAACTTCTTGGAACGATTCATCTTCAAATGTATGTATGTATCTCTCTAACCATAAAACTCCACCCAATAACGGAACTAATTGTTATTGTAATTGCGCATTAAAATATACCCATTTTAAAAATGATTTATGTTTAAAAGAAATAAGTAATCGAGTAGAAACTTATTTATTGATCAATATTAAAGAAAAAATATTAAACTAGTTACATATTTTTGTATAAATATAGATTACATGTAAGTTGTTACAAAGTGCGCAATAACGTGCACTATATTTCTACAGTCGATACAAGATAACTGGCAATTGTTACAATGCGCAATAACTGTGACGATATTTCTACAGTCGATACATTTTTTTTCATAGGTTAAATTTATTTTTAGGGCTATGTTCGTTGTTACCCCAATTGATACATACAAATAGTTTCGAATTTTAAAAAAGAATGTATATAAAAATAAAGACACATCAATTTGAAAAAAATACACATTTGACCAATAGGAATAAAGTAAATTCTAATTGTGCAATCAAATTACAGTTACTAATTTTATTTAAATTATTCAGTAATCTATTCATATAATGCCCCATTTCTGTAACGTTCTGGAACAAAAGTTGTTAGTGATAATTGTTCATTACTTTATTCTGACTTCGAACGAAGACACTATTCTTATTAGCGCCATTTTTTTATCTAAATTTGCGATGGCTACTGGACTAGCTGGAAAGACGAAAAGTGGCCGAAGTGTGATGTTTAGTCATCGACAGAACTGTATTCTAGTTGAAGTTGTCATCGAACATTACGATGTTATTATCGGATATCAAGCAAAATCTGTCAACCCTCAAAGAAAAAAGGCTATTTGGGAACAAATTAGTCGTGCTGTGTCAGCAGAGGGTAGTTTTCCGAAAGACGTCAGGGCCTGTCGGAAGCGGGTGAATGATATTCGTAAGAATATTAAAAGAAAAGTATGTAAGGAAAAGCAGTTATCAAAAGGAACTGGTGGAGGCCCCGCATATAGGGCTGAACTGCTCGACTATGAACAGATGCTGTATGCCAGGATGGGGGATGCTGTCGTGGTGGGACTTGATGTACCATCAGATACCATGGATTTTCGAGGTAAATATCTAATTGATTGCTATTAAACGAATAGTATAATATATTCTTAACTTATATTTCATGATTCAGACAGAGCATACCCTGGTAATCATTTTTTTATATTAATATTTTATATTTTTTTATTTTAATATGTATTTAACAAAGTTTGCTTGTAAGCTTGGAAGCAGGACCATTTTTGGATGAGGACCTGGATACCGCTTGTTAATTGGATGGCTACATTTAAAAAGAAACCAATCCTCAAGCGCTAAACAGGTGTCACACCCAAAAATGGCCACGCTTCTAAACTTAGATTTTTTGTTTGGGAAATGAAAGATAATCCAAAAAGAAGAAAATATAAAAATTATAATAGTATTGAATTATAAAAAATTTTGGAAATTCCATGCTCTATCAGAATAATGAAAGAATAATTTACACTATACTATTTCTTTAACATGTATTTTGTATATTCAGTTTTTCAATTTTTAATTTAAATTATTTTTTATTTTGTTTATATGTACTATAGAAGAACATGAACAGGCATTTGAAAATGAAATAGAAAATGCCCAGGTGGACCTACCATCCGAGTCTGAGTTGACTAGTGAACAACCCACAACATCTTCATGTGGTATACCATGCAGGGAAGAAACTACCAGTAAGTAAAAGTATATTACAAAAATGTTAATATCATTTGTATTAATGAAAAGAATGGACAATGAAATCTAATTAATATGTATTAATACGTTTCTTACTTTTCTCCTGAAAATTCTGTTTATGTAAAGATATTTAATTTAAAAACATATATATGAATATCAATGTATTTATTGTTACAGGTGTCAGGGGATTACTACAAACAATGCAGGATTCGTCAATTACATTATTTGATGGTAATTATTGACCTTTTTTTTTTTTTTTTTTTATTAATTTTATTAATTTTTTTAATTAATTTTTTTTTACATTCATAGATGAAATAGAAATCACATTACAACCACTTGTGACTGACACAGTTTGTCAGGAGGATGATGATGATGAGACACAAATAGAGGGACAAACATCAACACAACTTGAAACACCACATGTAGAGGAATCAGAATGTGAGGAAGAGATTGAGGATGCAGAACAATGCCAGATAGATTAACCGGAGAGACCAAATGAGGTTGAAAGATTAACAGATATGGCATTGTCTTTCAAAAATGAACAAAATGAATTTTTTAAACAAATGATAGAATTAGAAAAACAGAGAAATAATATACTTCAAGAACAATTAACAGTGCAAAAGGAGTATTATCATAAAAAGTTAGAGTTCTTGAATAGACGACATCCTGATTTATAATTCTATTCTTCATATATACCTTCAAGTTATGGGTTCTAAAATATTTAACGCACTTATAACCTTTGTTAATGTTTATTAGAGTTCACTGTTTTGATGTTAATTTTTGGTGTTTAATAAAGTTTTTTATATTATTAAATAAAAAAATTTAATTCAAAGTAAATAACGAAACTTTTTTTTTTTTTTACAAGTATTCATTTTTTATTCAAAAAAAGAAAAAGATATATTTAACTCTATTTTATATATATATATATATATATATATATATATATATATAAATAACACAACACAACTTTGGTTATAAACTATATAAATTCTATTTTAAAAAAAAAAAATATATGTATTTATATATATATATATATATATATATATATATATATATATATATATATATATATAGATAGATGTATAAATAACACAACACAACTTTGGTATCAAACTATGTAATTTCTCTTATATAAAAATAAAATTATATATATATATATATATATAATTCTATCAATTTTAATTATTAAATTAAACCAAGGTATTTTCAGAAAATTTCCTGAAAAAAAGAAAAAAGGTGTAATTAATAATATAGAAGAAACAATATTAACATGTTAATACAATTTTATTAAGTAGACTTACATCTAAAAAATCGTTCAAGAATTTCAAGACGATTTTCCACTCCAGCTCTTGTGGTATGTCTTGTGACAATTTCCTGAGGAACATAAACATCTTCTGGCACATCCTCCAGACACACCTCATCTATATTTAGTTGGGAAATAGCTATATTATGCATTATGCATGACACCAGAATTATGTCATTACATTTCTCTGGGGAATATTGTAGATCACCACCAGAACGGTCCAACACCCGAAATCTCATTTTCAGTACCCCGAATGTACGCTCAATAGCACTCCTTGTCGACCTGTGAGATTTGTTGAACTTGATTTCTGATCGTGTATGAGGTATTGGTACAGGTGTCAAGAGCCAAGGCCTACAGGGGTACCCGCTGTCACCTTCAAAAATATAATACAATTACAAATTAGCGACATGTAACAACAGGTTTATGAGGTTAAAATATGACATTTTATAAATAAATATAAAAATTTTATTATTCACCTAATAGCCAACCGTGTGGCATCTCTCCACGTTCAAATGCTGCAAATAAAGCAGACTGCTTTAATATGTGATAATCGTGGCATGACCCTGGAAAACCTGATCTTACTGCCCAAAACCGAAGGTTAGAGTCACATACTGCTTGAACATTGAGAGAGTGGAAGTGTTTACGATTTCGATATTGCTCCTCCCTTAAAGCTGGTGGTCGAATTGCAATATGTGTGCAATCAATTGCACCTAGGACATTTGGAATGCCGGCAACTTGATAAAAACCAGATTTTACTTGGTGCCATTCATGTACATTCCTTGGCACATATATAAATTTATTTAGATGCTTCAAAATCGCTTTTAAGACAGTCCTCAAATGTCTACAAAAAGAAGGCTGACTCATGCCAACCACTGCACTGGACACAGCCTGAAAAGAGCCCGTGGCTAGGAAATGCAAAACTGCCAATAACTTGAGCATTCCAGGTATTGCCCTTGTTCTTCTAGTCTGTGGCTCTAGATCATTCTGTATTAGAACATATTGATTTTGTATGCTCTCCCTGTTTAGGCGAAATCTTTTTTTTTATCTGATAATCAGATAATGCCTGTAGTCCACAACGAGGTAGAAAAACTCGTGGAACTCTTTGCCGTCTACGTATTTGCAAAATCTGTTCATTTCGTCGATTTTCATGGCCCCTTGCTAAAGAAATTGCAGACAAAATCAGGAAATAATCCATCTTCTTGCGCTGAAAATATGGAGTAAATTAGATGTTCTCCTATCTCTTCATGGAGAACATTAGTAGTCGTATTAGGAAGAGAACTTTAGGCTCTCCAATGGCGCAAAATAATGATAAATATCTATTTTGGAGAGAAATAGGTCGTATTCTTGAATATACACCCTGAAAAGGGCGTTTTAAAGCTTTATTTTGCGCAAATGTGCGCCTAAGCGAGGGACATTGAAGGGCGATAATTTTGCAGTCGTATTTGCACATTTTTCGGAGTATTTCTTATTGATAAATAGGAGATATATTACGACGGCGTGAATTAAGGCGCAAATTAAGGAGAATATGTTTGATAAATCGAGCCCTAAATGTCTAAAAAGAAAGAACACGTTTTTCACGTCCTAAACATGTTATACTGTGTGCATACTTTTTGGTCAAATTCCTTTTTGACACCTTTAACCCCTTTTGTGCTAACGACAGCTCTGAGCCGTCGCAGAGTTTCCCACTCTGGTGCTAACGACAGCTCAGAGCCGTCGCTAAAACTCTCCAACCTTGAGGGAGATCTGGGGGCTCCCACACGCTCCTACCCTGGCGATCGGGCCTGCATCGTGACAGGCATCGCCGGGGCTTCACGTTTTGCACGGTGACGTCACGCACAATGACGTGATGACGTCACCGCGCAACTTTATTAAAAAATTACAATACAAAGTATAGGGAAAGTGGGCATGCTGCTTAGACGCCTGTATCTCATGCATCTAAGCAGCTACAGACCCCCAAGACCCACTGTTGGAAAGGTAATCGCCAAAACAACGGTGTAAGTCTTGGGGATCTGAAAAAAAAAAATACAAAAGTTAAAAAATAATAAAAATAAAAAAAAAAAAATCACCTTAGCACCCAGGTGGGAAAGTGCTTAGCACCAAAAGGGTTAAAATATGCATGAAACACACATTTTTCTTTTTTTATTCAGATAGAGCATATAATTTTAAATATCTTTCAATTTACTTATATTTCATTTTCATGGTATCCTTCGTTGAAGAAACAGTGCAGCCACTAATAAGCAGCTCCTGAGCCTACCTAGGTATGATTGTCAACAAAGGATACCACGAGAACAACTTATTAGCTAATAAAGTAAACTGAAAAGTTACAAAATTTGAATATCATGTCCCCTTAAGCAACTGCTGTAAATGAGCAAATCTTTCAATAAACAATTGTCAATCAGGATTTTATTGCCTTCCTTATCAGTTTTAATCATCTCTGTGTGTTCCAGGTTGTGTTCTTTGGTCCCCGGAGTTCCATTTTGTGAAATAAGCAGATCCACAAGAAAATGATCCCATCATATTTCAGTATAAAAAACATTAAGTACAGTAAATAAAAGGCGTGTTTGGTTCTGAGTTGTACTTTTATGATTGAAGCAGAATATCCAGTTCTGAAACTATTTCTAAAGTCCTAAAACAGTCCAAAGGCAAAAGAAGGTTTGGGAAGCACTGGACCTATTAATTGTTTGTTTTTGTTTTTTTTAATTCTGAAAGCGCAAAGGCTAAAACATCTGGGGTTTTATTCCATGCAAATTTAACAAACAAAGTCTTAGATCAAAAACATCTGATGAGAAGAGAAATCTCAATAATGACTTGTCAGCCATCAAACATTTTCTGCCACTTATGCTCTATATTACACAATAGCCTTAACAGTTAGGTGTCTGGTAATTACAGTATATTAAATTTCCCCAGCTCTTACGTTTTCAATGCATAAAAAAAATTATCAAAAAGATGACTGGCCATAAAAGCACCATAGGGGTAAGAAAAGGCAAAAGTTAAAAGGGACACTCAATCAAAATGAAACTTTCATTATTCAGATAGAGCAAGCCATTTCAAACAACTTTCTTATGTACTTCCATTAACAAAATGTGCACAGTCTTTTTATATTTAAACGTTTTGATTCACCATCTCCTACTGAGCATGTGCAAGAATAAGTGTGTATGCATTTGTAAATGGCTGATGGCTGTCACATGGTACGTGTATGAATTTGTGATTGGCTGATGGCTGTCACATGGTACGTGTATGCATTTGTGATTGGCTGATGGCTGTCACATGGTACAGGGGGAGTGGAAAAAGACAACTTAAAATTGTCAGAAAAAAAAATCTACTACTCATTTGAAGTTAAGACTAAGTGATATTGCATTGTCTTGTTATCTTGCATTTGTTGATTATGCAAATCTACTGTGTTGACTGGTCCTTTAATAGTTTACAGTGTGTTAACTTGACTCCATTAGCAATTCCGGGTCATCAAAGGAACATGAAACCCATTTTTTTCTTTTTGTGATTCAAATAGTGCATACAATTATACGCATCTTTCCCATTTACATCTTATCAAATTTGCTTCCTTATCTTGGTATTCATTGATTAAAAGCATATCTAGGTAGGTTCGGTAGAAGCAGTGCACTACAGAGAGCTTGCCGCTGATTGGTGGCTACACATACAGTACATGCCGCCTGTCATTGGCTTTCCTGATATGTTCAGATAGTTCCCCAGTAGTGCATTGCTGCTCCTTCCACAAAGGATACCAGGAAAACAAAGCCAATGTAATAATAGAAGTAAATTGGAAAGTTATTTAAAATGATAAGCTCCATCTAAACCGTGAAAGAGGAAAAAAAAAAAAAATTGGGCTTCGTGTCCTTTTACAGAAAAAGCAGAAGGAAAAAAAAATGTAAAAAAAAAAACCCATAAAATTGTTTATAATAGCACAAGTTTTATGACTGTATCAAAATAAAGCAGCATAATGCAAAAATATGCACTGAGAGAGACACATGATCTTGTATAGCAAGATAACAACAGCATTAAAGGGAAATTGTTCTTTCATAATTCAAACAGAGCAGCTATTTTAAACAACGTTCTAATTAACCTCTATTGTCAATTTCTTCATTCTCTTGGTATCTTTTGTTGAAAAGCAGGGACCTAGGCGTAGGTTCTGGAGCACTATATAGCAGCAGCTTTGTAAGAATGTTATCCTTTTGCACTATTTCCTGTCATGTAGTGCACCAGACGCCTATCTTAGGTATCTTTACAAAACAGAATATCAGGGGAACGAAACAAATTTGATAATAGAAATAAATTGGAAACTTTTTTTAAAATGTATATTCTGTCTGAATCACAAAAGAACATTTTTGGGTTTCATATCCCTTTAAATACAATATTCCTGCTTTTTTATTGCTGCAAATTAACAAGCTGGTCACATTTACAATTGTACCCTTTATTTTTAATACAGATTTCATCTCTAGTTTGATTTTCTTGGGATGTGTCACACAAGCAGATTTCTTCTTATACGATAGGCTTGAAGATGCTTTGCAGACCGGAAAATAAAAAAAACTCATAACCTATTGCCTCTATTGTATAAAAGTCTGATGTAAAAAAAAAGCTGCATGGGTCATTACAACAAGATGAAAAAGAAGCAGTTAATAATTAAAGGGACAGTCTAGTCCAAAATAAAACTTTCATGATTCAGATAGGGCATGTCATTTTAAACAGTTTTACAATTTACTTTTATCAGCAATTTTGCTTTGTTCTCTTGGTATTCTTAGTTGAAAGCTAAACCTAGGGAGGTTCATATGCTAATGTCTAAGCCCTTGAAGGCCGCCTCTTCTCTTAGTGCATTTTGACAGTTTTTCACCAATAGAGGGTGTTAGTTCATGTGTGTTATATAGATAATATTGAGCTCATGCACGTGGAGTTCCTAGGAGCCAGCACTGATTGGCTAAAATGCAAGTCTGTCAAAAACACTGAAATAAGGGGGCAGATTGCAGAGGCTTAGATACAAGGTAATCACATAGGTAAAAAGTGTATTTATATAACTGTATTGGTTATGCAAAGCTGGGGAATGGGTAATAACAGGATTATCTATATTTTAAAATAATAAAAATTCTGGTGTAGACTGTCCCTTTAAGTTTTATCCCTGATCCTATAAAATACACAAAGAGATATTGTAATATTAAAAGGGACATTAAGCACTAAATAAATGCTACAAAGAATGATGCATTCAAAGAAAAGATTAGTCTGAGAACAAGTAGTAGATGTATTTTTTAAAGTTTCATTAGCTGTTTAAAACTTTACACTTATTTTGTCAATGTTTAATGTCTATTAAACCACGGGAGCTGCCATGTTGTTAAACTTCTCTGCTGCGGCCAATTAGGAACAGTTATAAATAGGTCACTAGAAAGTGCAGCCAATGGCTGTGAGGAATATAACAGTGTCCTGCACTTCCATTCCTAACAGGAACTGAAAAGCTCACAATTTTAGAATGCAATTGCAGGAAAAGGGGAAAAAAAATAAAATAATGAAAGTATATTGCAGACTTTTAAATATTTATACAATTTATAATTTTATATTACTATCTCAAAGTGTTTAATGTCCCTTTAAACTAAAGCCAGAGAATATATTGGTGTTCGCATTCATATATATGTCCCTTTAATATAAAAAGTGGAAGAACAAATACACTTTCTAATACCCCTTAATTCAATTTAAAAAAACAAAAACTTGGAAACGATGATCATGTGAGCGGCTGATAAAAAAAAAAAATCATCATTAAATAAAGCTGAATAACAAAGATTTTATATTTCCCCTATTATCACATTGTATCTATAAATACACAGGATTCTTCATGCACAACTGAAGACGAATGTCTCTCCCTATCCTGTCCAGAGGTTCACGCTCGCCATGTGGTTACTTTTTCTTTTTCTCCTGGGTGCTTGTGAACCAAGAGTCCAAGAGTTTCTTGCTATAGTAAATCTGCCAGCCGTGAACTTGGACGGCCACCACCATTACCAAGTACATGACGGCCACTGCAGAGAAGCCGAAGATAAAACGGTAAGCCTTGCCATGGCGGTAAAGCTGCTGCGCCATAGGGAACATCTCCATACTTCCATAGATAAGAGGAGCAATAGAGAACAGTCCAGCGCTGATCATGGAGAGTACCAGGTAACTTATGTTGTTGCGAGGGAAGGAGAACAAGCCAAGGAGGGAGGGGATGATGCTCAGGAGATACGGATATTCCCATTGGTAAGGCATAGCTACCAAATCGTGAGACACCAGTTTAAAGTGGGCTACGCACATCTGAGCAGCAATTAGCAACCAGATCCCAACGTGTGCATAGATTAGTTTTTTTATCTCCGATTTTAAAGACACACTGAAACAAAGAGAAGAAAAAAAAAATAATTAAACAGTCATCAATCTAAAGACCTCCTGACAAATCCCCATTTAAAACCATTTAAGTATTATGAAAATCAAGAGAGACATAATCAGTTGTGCTCCTGCTCCAATTTAAATGAAGCAGACATATATGTGCATGCTCCAATAAGTGAGCATATCTTCATCATTTAGCAAAATAATGTACCAGAAGTGCAATTTGACTGTGTTTTTAACCCCTTCCTGCCATGCTAACGGTGCTAGGCTGTAGCGCCATTAGGACGGCATGGAATGTCCTAGCCTTTCTGCTGTACTGAAGTCATAACTGGGATCAATGGCTGGAGGGCATGCCTAGCGTCATAGACACCCCCCTCCTGACCCGATCCCATCATTGAACTCACACAATGGCATTTTTTTTTTTTTTTTTTTTTATTATTTGTTTACATAGGAACTTTGTTAAAGTGGCATGAATTAGCCACCATTAGTGGGAGGGGGTTAGAGAGCTGATTGGTAGGGATCAGGAAGGTGGGAGGATTGAGGAGGATCACTACACTGCCAAATTTCTTTCTTTTTTTTTTCTTTTTTAAAAAGTGTCCTAAAAATGCATACTGGCAGACTGTCTGCCAGTACCTAAGATGGTGGAGAGAGCTGTTTGGGAGTGATCAGATAGGGATCAGGGGTGGGAGGTAATCTCTACACTACAGGTAAAATTAACCTTACAAGCTACCCAATTCACCCTTTCACTACCGGGAATAATAAGTGTGGTGCGCAGCTGCAATTAGCGGCCTTCTAATTACCAAAAACCAGTGGCCAAGCCATGTATGACGTCACCGTGCAACTTTATTTAAAAATTACAACAAGTATAGGGAAAGGGGCCATGCTGCTTAGAAGCCTAAGCATCTAAGCAGCTACAGACCCCCCCAAGACCCACCGTTGGAAAGGTAATTGCCTAGCCTTTCCAACATAAGTCTTGGGAATCTGAGAAAAAAAAATAATCTTAAATCCGCTTAGCACCCAGGTGGGAAAGTGCTTAGCACTCAAAGGGTTAAATAAATAATATATAGAAAACTGGCTACTGGCAAACAGCTGCCAGTACCTAAGATGGCAGAAATTAGTTAGAGGGGGGAGGGTTAGAGAGCTTTTTAGGAGGGATCAAGGATGTGGGAAGATAAGGGGGTAATCATACACTGCAGAAAATAGTAAAACAAAATGTCTAAAACTGCATACTGGCAGACTGCCTGCCAGTACTTAAGATGCGGGTGAGGAACATGGGGTGGGAAGTGTCAGGTGGTAGGGCAATCTCTACCCTAAAGCTAAAATTAACCTTACAAGATACCTGATTAACCCCTTCTCTGCCGAGAATAATAAAAGTGTGGTGCGCTACTAGGGTTGCCACCTGCCCCGGTTTCACCGGGACAGTCCCGGTCTGAGGCCCTTTGTCCTGTGTCCCGGAACTAGCCTCAAAAGCCCCGGGCTAAATGCTCTCCTGGTGCAGCAAGCAGCAGTGAGCACAGACTTTACAAAAAATAACCTGGCCAGAGGAGCGCTTAACCCGGGGTTAATAAAAAAAAAAAAAAAAAAAAAAACGGGTAGGTGGAGTCTGCAGGTGAGACAGAGGATGATGTGGGACAGTGGGAGGGTGGGAGGGAGGAAAAGGGTCAAGGAGGGGAGTCGTCACATCCTGCAGCAGAGCAGCAGAGAGAGGCAGGACATCGCACGCGCACGCCCACCCCACCGGTTACCAGAGTCCAGTCACACAGGTTCACAATGCCCGCAAGCAATCCCAGGTAATGCGCAGTCTCATCTCCATCTCAAAACACTGCTCCAATAATTTTGTAAAGTTGTCGCCCAAATGATAGGAATAACAGTGTCAATTATTTTTTGTTAAGCTTGTTTATATTTTCTGGGCAAAAGGTGGCAACCCTATGGCGCTACTGCAATTAGCTGCCTTCTTATTACCAAAAAGCAATAACAAAGCCATACAATGTCTGCTATTCCTTAACAAAGGGGATCCCAGAGAAGCTTTTCCAACCATGTGTGCCATGATTGCACAAGCAGTATGTAAATAATTTCAGTGAGAAACCCAAAGTTTGTGAAAAAGTTAACAATATTTTTTTTATTTGATCACATTTGGCGGTGAAATGATGGCATGAAATCTATATCATGTAACAAGAATGGTAAAAACAAGAAAATAAAAAGTTATTTTAAAATTAATATTGTTTCTGGCCACTTTATAATAGCTACCAAGCTCCACCAACTAATGACACCAAAATCTGAGCTGCATATGGCATCCAATCACAGGCCAGAAACAATATTCATTTAAAAATAACTAACATTCCAGCTGCATGATATAGAAAAGGTGCAGGAGGCCATGTGCAGTTTAATCTTAGGTAAGACTTTAAGATGACTAAGGTGAGGACTGTATATTTTAGAGTAATAAAATGTTTTAGCCAGTTCTCTGTCTCTTACAATTAGTTCATAAAGCTCAGCAGTACTACAAAACGAAGAATGTACAGCATGGTACTGCCATCTACTGGTACTAAAGTAAACTACCACAGACTATCCTGTTTTTATTGAAAACGCCTTGTGATTATAAGAATGTTCTCTACAAGAAAAAAAAGGAACAAAATAATAAGTATATATCACAAATAGACATGTGCATTTAGCAGTTTCGTTCACTGCCGAATGAGGAAGAAGGCGGACGCTCTCAGTATTTGGCTCTTTTCGGAAACCGGATTTCTCCTGGTCACAGTGCTGCACACTAAGCTCTGGATTTGCACAAATCTTAGAATGGTGAAAATTCACTGGAAAAATTTGGCACCAAAAAGAGCCGAATGCAACAAAGCGGCCGTCTTCTTCCACATTAAGCAGTGAACGTAACTGTCTATTGCACGTCTAATTGCACAGTTGTTTTACTACACATTTTTTTTTTAATCATATTAAAATCTAAAGTAACAGTCGACAGAACATGCCCTTTTAAAAGCCTCTTATGAGGCCAACTAGTGACAAACTACAGTGATCAATCTATTGTTGTGTAGACTGTAGCAGGGTGAGGCTTGTAAAGTCTGGTGTATTTCACAGGATTTGGAAAACTCAATTTTTAGAATTAAAGAAAAAGGGGTCAAAATAAATTATAAAAATATATATTGCAAAGTTTAAAACATTTTATAATACAATCCCAGAGTCTAGTGTTCCTTTAAAAACGGACAAAATTCAATTTTAGTATATAAGTATATATATATATATATATATATATATATATTCTGTATAATTGCATATATACCTCATCTGGTAATGGCTGGCCACTTTTTCTCGATGTTGATAGTCACTTCCATCTGTTCCTGATGCTCGCGGACCTGCACGTGAAGCCATGATTTATTTCCTACAACTTTAAAAAAAATGAAAAGAAAAACTATGTCAAAGGATATTAATGTTCGTAACAGCTATAAAGACAATGGTAATATTAAATATTTATATTAAAAGGGACAGTCAAGTCACAAATAAACTTTCATGAATCAGATAGGGAATGTAGTTTTAAACAACTTTCCAATTTACTTTCATCATCAATTTTGCTTTGTTCTCTTGGTATTCTTAGTTGAAAGCTAAATTTAGGTGGCTTATATGCTAATTTCTAAGCCCTTGAAGGCCGCATTTTATCTGAATGTATTTTGACAGTTTTTCACAACTAGAGGGCATTAGTTTATGTGTGCCATATAGATAACATTGTGCTCATGCAGATGGAGTTACCTAGGAGACAGCACTGACTAGCTAAAATGCAAGTCTGTCAAAAGAACTGAGATAAGGGGGCAGTCTGCAGAGGATTAGATACATACAAGGTAATCACAGAGGTAAAAAGTATATTAATATCACAGTGTTGATGATGCAAAACTGAGGAATGGGTAATAAAAGGGATTATCTATCTTTTTAAACAATAAAAATGCAGGTGTAGACTCTCCCTTTAACCCCTATATTACATAGATGGCATTGACCAATGGGAGGTAAGAGCTGTTTGGGAGGGTCCAGGGCTCCCCACAAGGCAAAACACTGGCATACACAATTCACAGAGGGTTCTCATTTGTAAGCGTATGCTGCTTTGAATCTGGTCTGAAGGTAGCTGATTATTGCTAGCTGTAAATTGATTAGAGCAGTGCATAAACGATCTGCAGAATTTCCAAATACAGGGCTCGACAAATCCAGAAGAGAATTTTAAACCTATCTCCTAACTTTTGGGTTATTCTTCATATATCTATATTCAAATACCACCGTCTTGCTCCTTAATACACTTAGGTTATAGAAATTGGATTCCACCCTTTCTAGAGAGTGTGGGGATAAGCTCAATTTGTTAAAAAAAAAAAAAAAAAAAAAGCTAAATAATCAGTGTTTGATTTATGGGGAATTCAATTTTAAGTTTAATGCCCCTTAAAAAGGGCAGAATCTGCAGAGGTAGCAGCTGGTGCCCAAATGGCACACATTAGCCAAATGCAGCATCTTACACTATACTGTTATTAGTAAACTAGTAAGAGTTATGTAAAACACTATGGCTGTCACACATTCTTACTGCAAAAACCATAAACAAATTATTAGCATGGAACACATCATGCAAAATTAACATTTGTGCAGTAAAACTGTAATCTGAGTTATGTATTTTTTGTAATCAAACAACTGCTAAGTAAAAAATATATACAAGTAATTACATATCACGGTAATACATTGTTTATAATTTAAAGTGACATTATTTTGACATGAAGATTGCCTTTGCTGTGTTTTTTTCCAGTATTGATAATACTCAACAATACAGCTTTCGAAATTGTTCTAAACAGCCACTATGGGGGGTAGTTATCAAGCCGTCAACCTCAAATACACTGGAATTCCGCAGCGTATTTGTGGCGAGGCTGATTCGCCTTAGTTATCAAAGGCACGAGACCGGCTAAAGTAGAATTTAGTGACGTAAGCTTCGATCCGCCGGACTCAGTCCGACACAGATCGATTCTTACGTCACTCCAGATGTTCCGCACTTGTGTGGCACATTCTCACTACTTTTGCTAGTTATCAAATGACTAGCAGGTACGCTCGGCACTTTTACGGCCCAGCGTACCTGGTTTTCAAACCGCCACCCCTGGAGGCGGCGGATCCCATAGGAATCAATGGGAGTCAGACCATAGCGAAAGTACAAGTTCGCTGCTGACAGACATCCCATTGATTTCTATGGGAGCTGTCTACACCTAACATGTACCCCGAGTCTAAACACCACTAATCTGCCCCCCCCTACACCGCCGCAACTAAATAAAGTTATTACCCCCTAAACCGCCGCTCCCGGAGCCCACCGCAAGCTACTCTATACATATTAACCCGCCGCTCCCGGAGCCCACCGCAACTATAATAAATGTATTAACCCCTAATCTGTCCCCCCTACACCGTCGCCACCTATAATAAATTTATTAACCCCTAATCTGCCCCCCCTACACCGTCGCCACCTATAATACATTTATTAACCCCTAATCTGCCCCCCCTACATCGTCGTCACCTATAATAAATTTATTAACCCCTATCCTGCCCCCCACTACGCCGCCGCCACTGTAATAAAATTATTAACCCCTAAACCTAAGTCTAACCCTAACGCCCCCCTAACTTAAATATTAATTAAATAAATCTAAATAATATTTTTATTATTAACTAAATTAATCCTATTTAAAACTAAATACTTACCTTTAAAATAAACCCTAATATAGCTACAATATAACTAATAATTATATTGTAGCTATTTTAGGATTTATTTTTATTTTACAGGCAACTTTCAATTTATTTTAACTAGGTACAATAGCTATTAAATAGTTATTAACTATTTAATAGCTTACCTAGCTAAAATAAACTGAAATTTACCTGTAAAATAAATCCTAACCTAAGTTATTACACCTAACACTACACTATACTTTAATAAATTATTCCTATTTAAAACTAAATACTTACCTGTAAAATAAACCCTAAGATAGCTACAATATAAATAATTATATTGTAGCTATTTTAGGATTTATATTTATTTTACAGATAACTTTGTATTAATTTTAGCTAGGTAGAATAGTTATTAAATAGTTATTAACTATTTAATAACTACCTAGCTAAAAGAAATACAAAATTACCTGTAAAATAAATCCTAACCTAAGTTACAATTAAACCTAATACTACACTATCATTAAATTAAATAAACTACAATTAAATACAATTACATAAACTAACTAAAGTACAAAAAATAAAAAAGCTAAGTTACAAAAAATAAAAAAATAAGTTACAAACATTTTAAAAATATTACAACAATTTTAAGCTAATTACACCTAATCTAAGCCCCCTAATAAAATAACAAACCCCCCAAAATAAAAAAATGCCCTACCCTATTCTAAATTAAATAAAGTTCAAAGCTCTTTTACCTTAATAGCCCTTAAAAGGGCCATTTGTGGGGGCATGCCCCAAAAAGTTCAGCTCTTTTGCCTGTAAAAGAAAAATACAACCCCCCCCAACATTAAAACCCACCACCCACATACCCCTAATCTAACCCAAACCCCCCTTACAAAAACCTAACACTAATCCCCTGAAGATCATCCTACCTTGTCTTCACTCAGCCGAGCAGCGATGGAACCGAAGTGGACATCCGGAGCGGAAGAAGTTAATCCTCCAAGCGGCGCTGAAGAAATCTTCCATCCGATGAAGTCATCATCCAGGCGGCGATGAAGAATTCTTCGATCCGGGCGATGTCATCTTCAAAGAGGCGCTGAAGAGGTCTTCTATCCGGGCGATGTCATCTTCCAAGCCGGGTCTTGAATCTTCCTCCCGCCGACGCGGAACTTCCTTCTTCACCAACGGACTACGACGAATGAAGGCTCCTTTAAGGGACGTCACCCAAGATGGCGTCCCCTCAATTCCGATTGGCTGATAAGATTCTATCAGCCAATCGAAATTAAGATAGGAAAAATCTGATTGGCTGATTCCATCAGCCAGATTGAGCTCGCATTCTATTGGCTGATCGGAACAGCCAATAGAATGCGAGCTCAATCTGATTGGCTGATTCCATCAGCCAATCAGATTTTTCCTATCTTAATTTCGATTGGCTGATAGAATCCTATCAGCCAATCGGAATTGAGGGGACGCCATCTTGAATGACGTCCCTTAAAGGAGCCTTCATTCGTCGTAGTCCGTCGGTGAAGAAGGAGGTTCCGCGTCGGCGGGAGGAAGATTCAAGACCCGGCTTGGAAGATGACATCGCCCAGATAGAAGACCTCTTCAGCGCCTCTTTGAAGATGACATCGCCCGGATCGAAGAATTCTTCATCGCCGCCTGGATGATGACTTCATCGGATGGAAGATTTCTTCAGCGCCGCTTGGAGGATTAACTTCTTCCGCTCCGGATGTCCACTTCGGTTCCATCGCTGCTCGGCTGAGTGAAGACGAATAAAGGTAGGATGATCTTCAGGGGATTAGTGTTAGGTTTTTGTAAGGGGGGTTTGGGTTAGATTAGGGGTATGTGGGTGGTGGGTTTTAATGTTGGGGGGGGTTGTATTTTTCTTTTACAGGCAAAAGAGCTGAACTTTTTGGGGCATGCCCCCACAAATGGCCCTTTTAAGGGCTGGTAAGGTAAAAGAGCTTTGAACTTTATTTAATTTAGAATAGGGTAGGGCATTTTTTTATTTTGGGGGGGTTTGTTATTTTATTAGGGGGCTTAGATTAGGTGTAATTAGCTTAAAATTGTTGTAATATTTTTAAAATGTTTGTAACTTATTTTTTTTTATTTTTTTTAAACCATTTTATTTTATTGAGGTAATAATCATGGCATACAAGCGACATGTCAGAAAAACATACAAGTATTTGTCTCAAAACATACCACATTTTCAACTGACAATTTAGAATAGAATAATTATACAAATCATTTGCCAAATACCCTATTTACCCTCTAGATGGTATCTGAGGTCGCTCTTGGACCCCCATATAATATGGAAACACAACGCTACAGAGGGTAGTCTCGTGCAGAAGGAGACCGCTCATGGGTCTCAGATGATAGACCTCATTTTAGTTATATTATGGCGTAGACTTTGAGGGCCACCTATGGACCCATGTTCTAGAATGAGCATATATAATGTAGAAGGAACCATCTTTAGCAGAGTATCAAAGTATCCAAAGGCAGTTGAGATTGGGTTATAGCACCTCTAAAGGGGGCGAAAGATAAATAAAACCCTATGGGTACAGATAAGCATCTAGGTCCACAAAACAAATACACTATTAATGCTGATATAACAGTACAAGGTTCAATCAAGGCTGCATTAATTAGTCAGGGGTTGGTACCGAAATGGGGATAAACATTAACTAGACTGAGCCTATTATGGGTTGACAGCATAACATCAGAGTGATTCTGCACTTATTCATACAAAAGAGATATTTCGGCTAAGGGAGATATTAAATAGCTTGTATTGCTATTTTAGACTAGCACATATTCCTACGAGACTTTGAGATGTATATTCTGAGTTTTCCAGGCCGCTATTAAAATTGCTGTAAACATAGCAGAGAGGGTATTAGTAGCATAGGATGTACGTCACTTATAACAATTTCAAATTGAACTAAGAGGAGTTAAAGCATTACCTAAGCTATGAATAATATCCTTGGCTACACAAGAACTTTTTCCAATTGAACTGTGACTATTATGGATTGATATTACAGCCTCTGACTATGTCTCTGCCTATTTATAAGTGTACACAAATATATCATAGTAGGCTATCATAGCACAAGGTGTCTACAACGCTTATCAAGTGTAGCTTAGGCTAAGTAACTAAAAGAAATTTAGGCATTAACTAAGCTATGCTTATCGTGGATTTGCAATACTACATCTGCCTGTGTATTAACGTACTCCAACCAAATATTAGTTAGAGGGGTGAAGTAAACAGCTTGCAACGTAGTGACATGGTAGCATATTTAACTACTGACAGTATGAGGAGATATTCTAGTTGTTCCCACCAGTCATTAGAGTTACTATATACATACACAACATAGTAAAACATTATGGCATAAAATATCCAGCATCAATAACAAGTTTTTAACTGAAATTAAACAGAAAATAGGGCTATTATGTGATTCAGATAACATTGTACCTCTCCCACCGCCAGTGTATAGGAGTCCCCCCTGGGACATAACGTAATAGCATGTAGGCAGGCAATAGTACACAATAGCAAAGTCTCAGACAAAAAGTCCTCATAAATGCTACCGCTGGTAGATCCAGTACAAGCGATATCGCTGTGAAGTAATAACAATTCACTGTAAATCCTCCACCAGTCTAATATCAAGCGCAAGAGTTTGAATCTACACCTATTAATTAACCTATGCCGCTTGGCTCCATATGAGGGTCTCTCAGTAGATTGTAGGGGCTTGGGAGAGGTGAGTGACACCCCCGACATCCAGATCCTAGTAGGCCTCTCACTGTCCTACATCTCCGTTGTTCAGAAGCAGAGCAAATTTTCCTTCCCTCCATGTCACCGTTAGTCATTATAGCCAGGGCTAGATGAACAAGATTGAGTCCTCTTTTACCCCGCGGCTTCAGCATTGTGTCTCTCATATGACTCAGTTTCTCTGTGATAATACGGGAGGCCATAGATCTCCCTTCTAGTGACTCTTCACCAGGCTGAGACTCCACTGGTGCGGGAGGTTGGGAACCCGTCTCGATAGGAGAATAAATGGTCTCTCTGCCATCTAAACCCGGCAAGCAAGGTGGAGATCTGTAACTTTGCTCACTTGTCGGTTGATCCCTGGATCCCGATTGCATTACTTTCGTATTCTGCCAGGCTGTAACGAGATTACACAGCTCCTCTTCCAAGCTCTGGAAAGAATCACGTATGATTTGGGTCATTTGGTTTTCCCATCTGGCGAGCCCCTCCATTTTTAATGGCAGACGTAGATGTGCCCCTGTCTGATCAAGCTTACTGTTACTTTAGGAGAGTAGATGGTTCCCTTTTTCTTTTCTTCATATAATTGCAGACAGCTTTATTAGCCGTTTAACCTGAATCATCAGGGGGGGTTAGGTGAAGGTCAGGCCAATTCTCAGGCCGCTGCTGCGCACCACACCGTTTCGGTACTTTAGGAGTGAAGTTGGTCTTGCAAACAAGATCAAAGTAACAAGCAAATCATATATATGCAGAATATCACACATAAAAGCTGAAATGACACCACAGTCGAGCTATAAACAGCAGATTTAAACACCCGACTTCAGCAGCTAAAATATGCAGCCAATATGGACGCCGCCCGGAAGCATCCCCCGTAACTTATTTTTTTATTTTTTGTACTTTAGTTAGTTTATGTAATTGTATTTAATTGTAGTTATTTGTAGGTAGTTTATTTAATTTAATGATAGTGTAGTATTAGGTTTAATTGTAACTTCGGTTAGGATTTATTTTACAGGTAATTTTGTATTTCTTTTAGCTAGGTAGTTATTAAATAGTTAATAACTATTTAATAACTAGTCTACCTAGCTAAAATTAATACAAAGTTACCTGTAAAATAAATATAAATCCTAAGATAGCTACAATATAATTATTATTTATATTGTAGCTATCTTAGGGTTTATTTTACAGGTAAGTATTTAGTTTTAAATAGGAATAATTTATTAAAGTATAGTGTAGTGTTAGGTGTAATAACTTAGGTTAGGATTTATTTTACAGGTAAATTTCAGTTTATTTTAGCTAGGTAAGCTATTAAATAGTTAATAACTATTTAATAGCTATTGTACCTAGTTAAAATAAATTGAAAGTTGCCTGTAAAATAAAAATAAATCCTAAGATAGCTACAATATAATTATTATTTATATTGTAGCTATATTAGGGTTTATTTTAAAGGTAAGTATTTAGTTTTAAATAGGATTAATTTAGTTAATAGAAATATTATTTAGATTTATTTAGTTAATATTTAAGTTAGGGGGGCGTTAGGGTTAGACTTAGGTTTAGGGGTTAATAATTTTATTACAGTGGCGGCAGTGTAGTGGGGGGCAGGATAGGGGTTAATAAATTTATTATAGGTGACAACGGTGTAGGGGGGGCAGGATAGGGGTTAATAAATTTATTATAGGTGACGACGGTGTAGGGGGGGCAGGATAGGGGTTAATAGGTTTAATATAGGTTGCGGCGGGTTCAGGGAGCGGCGATTTAGGGGTTAAACTATTTATTTAGTTGCGGCGAGGTGCGGGATCAGCAGGATAGGGGTTAATAATTTTATTATAGATCACGACGGTGTAGGGGGGGGCAGGATAGGGGTTACTAGGTATACTGTAGGTGGCAACGGTGTCCGGGAGCGGCGGTTTAGGGGTTAATACATTTATAAGAGTTGCGGCAGGGTCTAGGAGCGGCGGTTTAGGGGTTAGTAACTTTATTTAGTTGCAGGAGGCTCCGGGGGCGCCGGTATAGGGATAGAACAGTGTAGTTTAGTGTGGGTGCTTAGTGACAGGCTAGCAATAAAGCTGGGAAAAAGCCGAAGGGCAGCAAGATCGGATGAGTGATAACTCTCACAGTCCGCTGCTCATCGCCCCGCGGCTTTTTGACAGCTTTTTTTATAACTTAGGCGAACGTATTCACGGTCCGCGGAGGCGAAGGTAGGCGAGCTTAGGCGGGCGTATTGGGCCAGCGAAGTCAGAAAAGTAGACGGCTTGATAACTACCCCCCTATATGTCTACATTTTACAGGGGTCGACAAATCTCTGTTTAAAATATAGGAACCAGTATGACTTCTTTAGGAGCCTGACAGTGGCATTTGTATATAGAAAGATGGGGAACAACCCAAGTTAGGCGCCAGGGGTAAAATTCTAGGAGCCAGTGAGTCACTGGCTCTAAAAAATTTTCAAGCCCGGAACTCTACAAGCTTTTGCCAACTGATTCAGTCTACGTGTAGCCAGTTGTTGCTGTTTAATCAGTGGTCTTTGACTTGCATCATAGATTTTATGGGTTTCTCATGACACTTTAAAAGTATTACAGTAGAATTTCTAACCATAACCTGCTTGTTGCACGTCCTCCTCATCATCTATCTTAGTAATGTTATGGAGTACAAATGCAAAAGCGTATAGGCAGAGACATTTTATAAATACTTGACCTGCACGGGCCAGGAACTAGAACAAATGCCTTTGTCCTGTCTCTCACTGTCCATGGATAAGAATTAAACCTGTATTACAAGACCTTGTTGTGCCATTTAGAAGGGCTGTGCAACAAAGCTTCAATCTCTGTCATATAATAACAAAGAGGTGAATAAGACCCCACTTATTCAAATAAGTGATCTTAGGAACCAAGAAGAAGATGAACGTCAGAAAATAGTTGCTGATTATATATATATATATTGCATAAAAGAGAGAAGCGCTCTACCAGGAACGAACAACAGCTCAGTGGCTTGTTCTATGGCGATTTACCACCCGGAAGCAGCCTCTTTTAGACCAGTGTGCTTTTCACAGAAGAAAACTTTCCTGAAGTATATCAGTCTGATCCCGCCAAGTATGGTCAGTCCAGCCCCGAAATACCAGGCAATTCTCCTCTGAACAAGGAACATGACAACCCCAGACGATCGTTTCGGCTATATATATATATATATATATATATATATATATATATATATATATATATATATATATATATATATATATATACATATATACACACACATACATATACACACACACACACACTTATTTTTTAAAATAAATTTAAATTTATTTATATTATACACACACACACATACATAATATCCTATGTGAAAAAAGGAGATTCCCCCAATAGCAAATTAGGTCTTTACATGCCACTCAGTGAGATATGAAAGCCATAAACAAATAAACATGTAAATCCCCTGCCTACAAGGCAACCAATACATTTGCATTTGGGGTTCTATAAGAGGTTCAAACTCAGTCATGTGCTGAAGACAATGGGACAGCTGTCCATGTGCGATATAATTTACTGCACTCCCTGATGTGCTTTAAAGCTGCCTAGAGCAGGATTGCACTGGCAAGACAAAATTTGTGTTTAAAATTAATATTTGAAAGCAAACAATTTCAGGCACTATGAAGCTTGTTTGCAGATTTCCATCCAGAATTCTCCAAAGGAAACATTGTGAGTTAGGGTTTCCTGCAGGAGGTTGTGTGGATGAGCTACACAGTGACCTTCTGTGTAACAAATGGAAAAAATGCAACCCTCTTTAGAAAGATGGGCCGCTGGGCGTTTTAAATGCGATTAACGTGGCACTGAAAATTATATGGTAGAAACACTTGCCACTGGGATGTTTGATGTGTGATTAAAATAGAGGATTTACCCCTTGCATAAAAACAAAACACCTTATTTGAAACACTGAGGGCTGCATTCCAAATGCCACTAATTAAGCCCCTCCATCTGTCAGGTATTTAAAATGCAATGGTGGTCAGCAGCTTACGGAAAGCTTTGAGTGTTGCACCTAGGGGTGACATAGCTTGTCATGTTTCTGCCTGTCGGCAGTGTGAAGGCCAGAACCAATGCTTGCCTCCTCTTTACTTATCCTACACAGGCCTCTAGAGGTGCCTGAGAGACAGCACACCATTCGCTGGGGAGAACAAAGCAGCAGACAGGAGTTGAGTAACCTGGGGGATGTTAAGGTTAAGACTGGCAGAGAGACTTCCGGAGAAGTGGTCTGAGATTTGATATAGGTAAATAACTGGCAGAAGAGAGACTGCACAACCAGAGATCTGATCTGATGTATGTGGCTATAGCAGGAGCTGGAGGGCCAGTGTCTGTTCTGAAGTCTGATGTGGGTAAATGGCTAACAGAGATTGCAGGACAAGTGCTTGTGCTGAGGTCTGGTGTGGTATGTGGCAAACAAAGGAACTGCAAGGATAGGACTTGAATCTGATGCAGGTACATAGCCACAAAGGGGTTGCAGGGCCAGCATCATTTCTAAGTTATGATGAGCGTACACATCTGACATACTGGCAACAGAGCTAGGGCTCTGAGATCTGATGTGGCTGACATAGGGGTTCCAAGGACAGGAGTCTGATATAATTTAGGACAGTTAGGACAGTACATGGCTGACAGAGGGGCCTAGTGCCTGTGCCCTCTCCTCTTTTCCTCTCCTGCGTCCTCTCCTCTTCTCCTGTGCCCTCTTCTCCTGCGCCCTCTCCTCTTCTCCTGTGCCCTCTCCTCTTTTTTTGTCTCTTGTGCCCTCTGGTCTTTTTTTTTCTCTCCTGCGCCCTTTCCTCTAAGGTCTGATGTGGCTGACATAGGGGTTCCAAGTACAGGAGTCTGGTATAATTTAGGACAGTAGATGGCCGACAGAGGGGCCTAGTCCTGTGGTCAGTTGTGGGTACGTAGCTGACAGAGGGGCCCAAGGATAGAAATCTTATCTTGTGCCCTCTCCTCTCACGTATTTTTCCCTTCTCTGCAAGTGGACTCATCTCTCTTTTTTCTCTGTCTGATGTACCCTGAAATCTCTTTCTCCATGTGCCCTTGCCTGATATCTCTCCCTCTCATGTATCTTTATGTGCAGACTCCTAATCTCTCTTTCTATGCATGTCCTCTTGTAATTTTCTTATTTCTGCAAGTGCCTTTAATTCATGCCCCATGGCTTAATATATGCTGTTTCATGTGAGCCTTTCTTCTTGTACCAGAGGTTACCTTACTCTGACCTCACCCATGTCTCATGCCATACTCTGTGTGTGACCTCCTCTAATGTCTCTCTACATATATTCTTCACTAATGACGCTCTCTATCTTCTCTAAGTACTTTTCTTATGTCTCCCCTTATCTGGCACTAACCTCTGGTGTGATCTACTCTGCCCTTTATGTCTCTTATCATCTATCACTGTCCCCTCGTTTAATAAATAAATATATATATATATATATGTATATATATATATTCTTGCTTTATGTGTACGTTTTTCATGCATCCCCTTTATTTTACCTCCTGTCACAAGCCTCTCTCACCTGGCACCCAGTAGCCGCTCCAGTGTCTGAGTGCTGCAGCTGCAGTGCCCAGTCAGCGCTTCTCTATGACCGCTTCCGGTTATCCCCTTCCATATTGGTACTCCCGGAAATAGTACCTACTTCTCGTCTCCCTGACAACAGTAGGTGGGGCAAAGAACCAGCACGATCCGCTTATAATAATTATAAAAATGTGGAAAAAGTACGTGGCAGAATAACATTAAACCACATACATTGTAGGAATATGACTCTTAATTGTAGTGTACTTGTCTGAACAAAAATATGTACATAACAAGATTCATTATTAAAGCACACATTTATTTCAAAAATATATTGTACATTGAATCTACATATCTTTATTATTCACATCATCATTGGGTTTATGTCCATTGTTAAAGCTCACATGAAATTCACGACATATTATATATTGTGTTTTGCGTTAGATACGTTAATACATAAGTTAGCATTTTAATCAATTCAAATATTCATTCTTTACATTCTTTGCCAATTGTAGTTTTTTTGTAAAATAAATCATAAAAAGTGGATATTTAAAGGGACAGTAATGTTAAAATTAAACATTCATGGTTAATATAGAGTATGCCATTTTAAACAACTTTCTAATTTATTTGTGTTACCAAATTTTCTTTGTTCTTCTGGAATCCTTTGTTGAAGAGTAAATTTAGGTAGACTGAAAGGACCTTATGCATGTGCACATGTCTATGGCAGCACTATTTGCAACATTGTATCACACTTGCAATCAAAAACATTGCAAACATTGCTGCGAGATGGCTACAGACACAAAAAGGCTCCTGAGCTCATCTATGATTGCTCTTTAACAAAGGATATGAAGAGAACTAAGCAAAATTGTCTAAAGACATGTATTGGAAGGTTGTTTAAAATGTTGTTTAAAAATGTTGTACTCTATCCAATACATTTAAATTTAATTTTGACTTTACTGTCCCTTTAAGAACAGTAGGGGGAGGTATATGTGCAGACTGCAAGATGGTGGGAGTCAGCTGTGCATGTCAGAGAGCCTGGGGGCATTATGTCAGAGCAGCAGGAATGTGTCCTAATAAACCTCTGTGACCCATGCTACTATTTCCAAATACTTGTTAGCTGGGACTAACCTCCCTTTAGGTTTGAGGGGTGTGAGTAACAGGGAGGGAGTAACAGAGACAGAGAACAGTACACTCATCACTTGCAAACAGTATGGAATAAACCAGGTATATGACAGTCCCAGCTGAGAAGGGCAACTGCAAAGCTTACTGAAGACAAATGCATCTTACTTCCTGATATTTGTCTATATTTGTACACCGTAAGTATGTTTTTCTGCAATTTCACTTATTTATTAACATTAAATGGCCTGTGTGGTTGGGGTCACAAATAATAGCTCAATAACTTGCATTGTTATAGCACATTTATTAGGAGCTTAGTTGGACCATACAGTTAGGGTTGCCACCTCAGCCATGTTTTCCTGGACACTTATGAGTTACACATGCTGCAGAGTGTGCAGGGAGGAACATGTATTGTGTTTCTGGACAGCACTAGTCATATGCACTATGCATATTCCTCCCTGCACACCCTGCAGCATGTGTAACTTATAAGTGTTCTGTATTTTAAGGGACAGGTGGCAATCCTACATACAGTACTTTGTTATTTTAGTTTGATCCCAAAGGCATTTTGAATTCTCTCCATACAAAAAAAGTAATAATTATAAAACAAAAAAAATGGGTTAAGAAAAACAATTTAAAGCTAATCATTTACACATGTTTTGGGGATAAACCATCTCAATGATTTTTAGTTCATGCCAGGTCAGGGAAACTTTACAATAAAGGGAATTAGTGGACTGTGATTTGTGGGCATCAACTTCTTACAGGGTTAAATTAAGGGTTTAAATTTACTCTTAATGTAATCATAGCCCAAATAATCTGTTTATTTTTTTCATAGCAAGTGACACATCCATTGAAAATATAACATCCTAAATATTTATACCAGATAATGATATCACACAAAACAGGGGATTCAGAGCTTAAAGGGACAGTAAATGCTTTTTTAATTTTTTTTTTTTGGTGAACAACCTGGGTTGTCCTTGCTGATTGGTGGATAAATTCATCCACCAATAAAAAAGAGCTGTCCAGAGTCTGAAAAAAAAAAGCTTAGATGCCTTCTTTTTCAAATAAAGATAGCAAGAGAATGAAGAAAAATTGATAATAGGAGTAAATTAGAAAGTTGCTTAAAATTGCCTGCTCTATCTGAATCATGAAAGAAAAAAATTGGGTTCAGTGTCCCTTTAAGTATTCAGTACTGCAATGCTTTTAATTAAAAGTCATCCAAAGGCTACTTTTGCAGCCTTATTCCTATTGGGTGCTACTTGCAAGCCAGTACTGAAGGGCAAAGCAGCAGACAAGGTCACAAGGAGTGTCGGGGTCAAAATCAGAGATCAGTCCAGCCAAACGTCAAGTAACAGGGGTTAGGCAAAAGAAAGTCAGAGAAACAGGCCAATGGTCAAGCTGAGTAAGCAGACACCACAGCACAAGGGTCAGATTAAGAGACAGAACCGTTTAAGGGACACAAAACACAATTTTTTTCTATTATGATATAGGTAGAGCATTTGATTTTAAACAACTTTCTAATTTACTGCTTTTATCTCTTTTGTTTTTCTCTTGCTATCATTTGTTGAAAAGCATACTTAGGCTCCGGAGCTGCTGATTGGTGGCTGTATGTATATGCCTCATGTTACTTGCTCACCTAGTGTATTCTGCTATCTCCCAGAAGTGCATTGTTGGTTCTTTAACAAAGGATACCAAGAGAATAAAGCAAATTAGATACATTGGAATTGTTTAAAATTGTATGTTCTATCTAAATCAAGAATATACCTGAGTTTCATATCCTTTTAAGGGTAGCCACTGCCAGAGGTCAGTAGGCAGAAAGCAGGAGAGGACCGCAGGGTAACTGGAATTTGGAGAAACCAGCGTTGTCTCCAGGAATTAATTATTGGGGGGCACTTCCTAAAGGCCCACTTGTGTTTTGTGGGCATTGTCATGACAGAAGGGGTGGGATTAGGAGGTCCATGGGCAGGACTGGGTGTTCCATGGGTGGAGCAGGGTAGTCCATGGGCAGGGCTGAATGGATCTGAGGGAGTCCTGTACAGAGAGATGGTGGGAAAACCAAATGTTGATCACAGTTTGCAGTGCACATGGGGGCAGCCATTTGGGGTGGGGGGCCTGGCCCTCCCCCCTCCCACTAGCAACTCCATTGAGGGAAACCAATGACTGATCATTTAGCATAACCAAGCATCATCTGAGAGTCTCCATATGAATCTATAGGGCTGTGTCAGTACAATGTAGACCCAAGCCTTCTGATTGGGAGCTTGGTTTTGGCACAAACACTAACCTGATAGTAAGGCTTAGAATTATAGCTCATAAGAGCGTCTCCAAGTGACCCTCAAGCGGTTGCTGGTGGTAAACTGGTAAGTAGCGCTGAGTAGTAAGTACCTTTTAATTTATATATATATATATATATATATATATATATATATATATATATACAGGTAGCCCTCAGTTTACGCCGGGGTTAGGTTCCAGAAGGAATGGTTGTAAATCGAAACCGTTGTAAATTGAAACCCAGTTTATAATGTAAGTCAATGAGAAGTGAGGGAGTTAGGTTCCAGGCCCCTCTCAAAATTGTCATAAGTAACACCTAATACATTATTTTAAAAGCTTTGAAATGAAGACTTTAAATGCTAAACAGCATTATAAACTTAATAAAATAATCACACAACACAGAATATATAATTAGACTAAGTTAAATGAACAAAAACATTTGCTAAACAGCATTATAAACCTAATAAAATAATCACACAACACAGACTTCACTTGCATTTTTCTGCAAACAGTTCTTTCTATGCATTCCAATCTGCACTGATTTATAGACAGGAAGATCTTGTTCCTTTGAAATCTGCTCGATAGCTCAGGTCTGGTTAAACTAATTCATTTCAGCTTGCTTGGCTTTGCTTCAACACAAGCGGACAGCTCCACCTACTGGCTATTTTAATCAATGCACTGCTTCTCAATGCTTTTCAATAGCAGTCACATGACTGGAAAAAAAGGTTGTTATTCTGAAACGGTGTAAATTGAACCGTTGTAAGCCGAGGGCCATCTGTATAGGTATAGATAGATAGATAGATAGATAGATAGATAGATATAGCTAGATAGATAGATAGATAGATAGATAGATATGACTTTTTTTTATAATTGCACTTGGAGCTAGCTGTATACCTTTGGTGAGCAGACAAGATGTGTATTAATGTAGCAACCAATCATCAGCTACCTCCCAGTAGTGCATTGCTGTTTCTAAGCCTACCTAGGTATAGTTTTCAACAAAGGATTAAAATAAAACAAAGTAAATTTGATTATAGAAGTAACCTGAAAGTGTCTTAAAATTGTATTCTCTGTCTGAGCCATCAAAGTTTAATGTTGACTGTTATATCCATTTCATATTTTTTTGTGCGTGTGTTTAAAGTAGTCAGCCGCACATTCAGACATCTTGTTTAACATTTTCTACAGTTATGGGGCAAAGTTTAGATATAATTACAGTGGTAAATTAGCATATAAACATTGCACCCTCATTATTTTCCTTGTGATTCACACTGACGGCCAAAAAGACTGGGTGGCAGAGACTTTGTCCCTTAGGAGATGTCACTACCTCCTTAGCAGGACAAAGATCATAACCCAACCCAGAAAAAGTGATTTAAGACAGACGTAACTCTATATTCTCAGAATATTTCAATTTCATAAGGAGGATTGTTATTGCTTTTGGGACAAGATGGCTTCAGAGTGAGTATGATCACACAGCTGTATATATATACGAAGGTCCATAGGGATTTGCACTCTCACCTCTTAAGATACGAGCCAGGGTGTCAGGAACATCAATATTCAATTCCAAGTAATAGATCCGCACTCGCTGGACTTTCCAAAAACAATAGTTTATTGTGTACAGTGATGTTTCGGGGACAGTTGGCTCCCCGAAACGTCACTGTACACAATAAAGTATTGTTTTTTGAAAGTCCAGCGAGTGCGGATCTATTACTTGGAATTATATATATATATATATATATATATATATATATATATATATATATATATATATATATAAAAATAAATAAAACAGTAGGTCTAGCACTAGTATGCAGCAAAACAGTTCATGATATACATCAATAGTGCACGTACACCTGAGGGTCCTGCAACTCCTCAAAAATATATCCAAAAAGAACAAGAAGTGGCGTCAGCACTGTTTCTTCAAAAAAGAATAGTCTTTATTATGGTGACATAACAGAAGGACAGCAACGTTTTGGGTCACACTGACTAAGGGTCAGTGAGATATATATATATATATCCTTAGAAATCCCCAAACGACAAAGCTAAATGGGAAGAGTCAGTCGCTGGATTTGTAAAAAAAAAAATCTTTATTTGTATATTCCTGTGACGTTTCGGGGTCGTTAACCCCTTCCTCAGACCTATGCTATAGCTAGCATTATTATTATTATCGGTTATTTTGTAGAGCGCCAACAGATTCCGCAGCGCTATAAACATAGGCCGTATACAAGGTAACATTTATAAGGGATCAAGTAGGTTGAGTGCCCTGCTGCGAGTCGCACTGTTGCAGTCAGCTCTTATGAAGGTGATCTGCAAACAGTTGGACTCTTAGGCTTACATGCTAAGGGGGTTCATGGATAGTAATGGAGGAGAGCATTCAAATGATTATTTTTCTTAACAATTGTTCTCAAGATTTGCACTAGTACATTTCAAATTTATTTAGGCTATATTTATTTTCTCTTTTCTAGGTCCGATCAAATCATTTTGACAAAGATGGAATATGCTATGAAGTCTCTGAGTCTACTATCTCCCAAGTCACTCTCTAAGTAAGCACAGATTTATTTTTATACACGTGAACAAAAAAAATTGTGTTGCTGCTCCTGAGCCTACCTAGGTGTGCTTTTAAAACAAAGGTTAACAAGAGAACAAAGCCAATTAGATAATATATGTAAATTGGAAAGTTGTTTCTTTTTGAATCACAAAGGTTTAATTTTGACATTAGGGACATTAAACACTAAATAAATCATTGCTTGAATGTTGTATTCAAAGCAAAGATTAGCCTGAGAACAATTTGTACATGTGTTTTTAAAAATTAGATTAGATTTTTAAACATTGAAAAAATAAAGGTAACATTCTAAGGCCCATAAAGCAGTTGGCGCTGCCATATTGTAACTTAGGTTACCTTTTCTGCTTAGGCCCATTAGGAATGGTTATAAATGGCTTACTAGAGTGTGCAACCGATGACTGTGGAATATAACTGTGTTTGCACTTCCATGTTTAACATGAATTGGAAAGCCCACAATATTCAGAATTAAATTACAGGAAAGGAGAAAAAAAATAATGAAAATATATTGCAAAGTTGTTTTACTACATGTTATTAAAAAAATTATATTAATGTCTTAAGGTGTTTAATGTCCCTTTTAACTTGCAGTTTTATGACCTTCAATATACCTTCCCAATCTGGGATGACCAGCAATTATAAATGGTCATTAAAAGGTCTTTTCTTTTCTAATAAAAATGAGACCAAGGGGACGATTTAACAATGCTTGGCGGACATGATACGCTGCAGCTTATCATGTCCGCCAGACATCGCTGAATGTGGACAGCATACGCTGTCGGCATTCAGCATTGCACAAACAGTTCTAGTGAACTGCTTGTGCAATGCCGCCCCCTGCAGATTCGCGGCCAATCAGCCCGATCATATAGAATACGGCGGATTGATGTCCGCAGCCTCAGAGGCTGCGGACCAGTTAAGGAGCAGCGGTCTTAAGACCACTGCTTCATACTGCTGTTTCCGGCGAGCCTGAAGGCTTGTGCGGAAACAAGGGGAACAGGGGCCATTCGGCCCTTGTTAAATCAACCCCTTACAATCAAGTTTTGGAAGTCGCTACAAAAGCATTTTTCATAATTAAAACCACAAACAGAAAAAGCTATAACTGGATTTGATTGCACATTTTCCTATCAAAGAATTTGTTTTTACACTCTGATTACTTATTGGATATTTTTGTGTCTATTTTTGGGATCGACAAATGTCAACTATGGGTTCCCACAAGGTATTTGCGCTCCACTCAGTAATACCAGTACACGCGAATGTGCACTGGTATTATAAGTAAAGCACAATTGCATGGAAGCTTTGCACTCACAAGAACGCGCTTCCATAGGCTCCAATGGGCGCCTTGTTCTCATGCCGTCAGGCACGGCTGAGAACCTAGCGAAGTGGGGAAGTCATGGAGCGATGGGCAGCAAATATTAAATGTATATGAATATATACATATATATTTATGTGTTTATACGTGCAGTTTAAAAAACAAATGCTAATATAGTTTTTTATTTCAAAAACCTACACTATACTTAATTTAGGGTGCAATTGGGTCACATTTTGAAAATTAACCAGAGATCTGACCTTTGATTAATTTTTGGAGCGCTAATTGCTACCGTGAGCTCGTGGTAGCAATAACCAGCCACTTATAATGGCTGGTTATTTATTGTGCGCCTGTAAACTGGTGAATTTACTCGTTTACGGGTGCGTAATAAATTAGCGCTCCACTTGTAATCTAGCCCTAAATGAGTTAAAAAACAAAACAAAAAACAACTAAATTTACTACATCTACATAAGATCTGCCCTGGCCAGGTACTACAAAACTATGTTGTTTTGTTTACACAGACAATTGTAAACCTTAATATTTCAGAACTTTTCTTAAGGGAAATGATATTGAAAAAGGTATATGTTCTTATTCATTAGATAGGGTGACCATATTGCTGCTTTAAAAAGGGACACATATGAAAAAATACATATGTCAGGGTTCTTATACAAAACATTTCTTTAAACAGCCCTGAAAACATGCCTGACATGTATTTTTCATGTGTCCCTTTTTAAAGCGGCAATATGGTCACCCTATCATTAGAACATGTACTTTTTGCACTACTGATTGAAGCATCCTGTGTGTTTAAACCCTGCTTGGGAGCCGTACACCTTGTTGCTCCCATGCAGATAATAGTCAGTGATTGTCGTCAACATGCAAGTGCTTTGTAACTGCTAAACTACAGGCTATCACATTGAACTTAATTTACCCTTTGGGGGGTTAAACATGTGCAGAAAATGGCATGTTCAGTCAAACTAGGGCATATCATTTTTACATTAGAATATCCCTTTAAATCGTTGAAAAATGACTAAATTTAATAATATTTCTGTGTTTCTTTAAAGGCAGTAAATAAATTCAGGATTTAAAGCCATTTTCTAAGGACTGTAACTAAAAGTAAATTGGCTATAGATATAGATTTTTCAATATTTTTGTTTTGAAGCCAAAAGGGCAGACCTAACCCTCAGCTCAGTTTCTTATTCAGACCGATGTGTTGAAATACAGTCTGAGACTTGTTCCTTATGCAATGAGCCATAATTTGTGCCGACGTGTGACAGCCAGAAGTTTTTTTCAAAGAGAGCGAAGGTCAGGAATTATTGAGACATATTTTAGCAGGGCTCGAAATTCCATATATTCTACAGCTGAACTATTAATATATTTAAAAAAAATAAAGCTCTGCACAACAAATGCAACTAGGAGCACACAGCTTAATCAGAATAGTAGATAGTTACATATCAATATATTTACAATGTTAAAGGGACACTGAACCCAAATTTTTTCTTTCATGATTCAGATAGAGCATGCAATTTTAAGCAACTTTCTAATTTACTCCTATTATCAATTTTTCTTTGTTCTCTTGCTATCTTTATTCAAAAAAGGCAACTAAGCTTTTTTTTAGGTTCAGACCTCTGGACAGCACTTTTTTTTATTGATGGATTAATTTATCCACCAATCAGCAAGGACAACCCAGATTGTTCACCAAAAATGGTCCGGCATCTAAACTTACATTCTTGCATTTCAAATAAAGATACCAAGAAAATGAAGAAAATTTGATACTAGGAATAAATTAGAAAGATGATTAAAATTGCAAGCTCTATCTGAATCGCAAAAGAAAAAATTTAGGTTCAGTGTCCCTTTAATCAAAAATTACAGAGTGAGATATCCTCAGAAGTAACAAACATAAATAAATGTTTCCCTTGGTGCAGGGTTCTTCAAACTTTTTTTATCTCAAGACCCAGTGCTATGATACCACATACCTTTGCGACAATATTTTTATGCTTGGTCTGAAACTTTCTGAAGTAATATACAAGATGATAGCTGCAATTTTCGTGACTAAAAGTGTACTTTATTCCTGATTGTAGTCAAACTTGAACGTGTTGTAAAAGGTGATAACACATATACACACACTCTCATGCAACAAACACATACCACACACACTCTCATACAACACACACATACCACACACACGTTCATACAACACACACACCACGCATTCTCATAGAACACACATATACCACACACAGTCTCATTCAACACACTTTCATACAACACACATACAACACACACATCACACTCTCATACAACACACACACTCTCATAAAACACACACCACACACTCTCATACAAAACATACATACCACACACACTCTCATACAACACACACACTCTCAGAAAAACACACACACCACAATCTCTCATACAACATCATAACACACACACTCTCCTACAACACACACACCACACACACTCTCCTACTACAACACACACACACAAGTTGCGACCCAGTAAACATGGTATCGGTCCTGACCTGTGGTTTGAAGAACCCTGCCTTAGTGGATAATATGTTCCAAAGGGTCACTCCTATTGGAATTGTATACCAGTCATCTTCAGTCATATAAAAGAAGAATTCGACAGTGTGCCTATATTCCCAGAGCTTCGTTCTATGATCTCCCACTACACAAAGAGCACAGTCTAAAAAATAAAACAAAAGGTGCAACCCGATTTCAAAGTAGCAAAAAAAGGTTTACGGAATACAATTTGACAAAAGTGTCTGTAACGCTGTTATGGTTGTTTATCTTTAAAGGGACAGACTAGTCAAAATAAAACTTTCATGATTCAGATAGGACATGCAATTTTAAACAACTTTCCAATTTACTTTTACCATAAAATCTGCTTTGTATTCTTGGTATTCTTTGTTGAAAGCTAAACTGCTTATTTGAAATTCAGAGTAGGTGTCAAATTGTCTTTTGATTATGCACTTGTTTATTATGCAATTCTACTGCATTGAGTGGTCCTTTAACAAATTATAACCTTGTTTTACATGTTTCATAGGTGCGTTTCTGTCAGTGCTTCAATGACCCAACAACTCCTTTCCCGTCCAGCTTCCAAACCTCGACCATATCGTGTATGCAATTTTGACCGTAGCGTCAGGAAAGGGATAGTTGCTGACAGTCTCGGAGATCTAATCAACAAGGTGAAATCTCTTATTGTTCTATTTTTTTTGTTTTGTTATCTCTTTGTTTGTTTTTTTATCTTTTCTGGTTTTAATTTTTTTAAGTTGTACTTGATATTGACCATTGTTGTTGTTGTTGTTGTTTTTTTTTTTTCAGCTATATTTTTAGGGATGGACAAATGTTTTGCCACAACATCAGATATTGGGTTATTTTGTTTGTTTTAACCAAATGTCAAATATTTACCAAACAGTCAATCTATTAAAATATCTTTATGAGAGAACAAATGTCAAGGAGAATATTTAACATTCAAATGTGAATGTAATGCTGGGTAGTATTTAATGGGTTTACAATGACAGACTTGTGGTAAAAAACAGATACATAACAACTGAATTAAGAAAACAAATTAGAACAGAAGGATAAGGTCCCTCCTCCGAAGAGCTTACAGTCTTCATGATCAGGTTGCAGAGACATAAGATTTGGTGTAGCTTGTCACATGGATTGTAGTTGCAGCAGCGAATCAAGGCAGTTCAAGGCTTATTTTGGTTAGGATGAAAAACAGTTAGAAGAGAGATGGTAAGCTTCTCTAAATAGGCTGGTTGTTAAAGAGTGCCTGAAACTAAGTTGAAGACAGTCTGATGGAGTGGGGTAGAGAGTGCCAGAGGATAGGAGCAGCAAGTGAGAAATATTGGAGGCAAGAGAAGTAAAAATAGATGTAGAAATAAAGTAGTGGAGAGCCTTAGGTCAGAGGACAATCAAAGAATACAGGTCAGGGAGTATTTTTAGAGATGAGAGACAAAATATAGTTGGGAGTGAGGTTGTTGAGTGCTTTGTAGGTTACGGTTACTATTTTGAATTGTATTCTAAACAATATGGGGAGCCAGTGTAGGGACTGGCAGAGCAGGGCAGCTTAGGTGGATGAGTCTAGCTGAAGCATTCATGATAGATTGGAGGGGGGAGAGGTGGGTTTTAGGAAGGCCATATACGAGTAGGTTGCAGTAGTCACAAAGTGACAAAACAAGGAAATTAATTAGTATTTTCTTCTAGTTTCTTGGCTAACGAAAGTGAACATATTAGAAATGTTACATAGGTGTGCACGGAAGGATTTGGTAAGTGCTTAAATATTTGGACTTAATGTGAGTTGAGAGTGAAGTGTGACACCAAGACAGTGGACCTGAGATGAGGTATTGAGAATAGAATCTCCTGAAGTAAGAGAAATATCAGGTCTATAAGAAGGTGGGAATAAGAAGCTCAATTTCAGAAAAAATGCATTGGAGGTTATTGCAGAGGGGCAGTTGGTAATCCAGAGAGGAAAGATAGATTTAGATATAATCAGAACACAAGTTGTACTGGATCTCAAAAGAAGATAAAAGTTTTCCAAGGCAGGATATATAGATAGAAAAAAGCAAGAGACACAAGACTGAGCCTTGTGGTTCCCCTACTGAGAGGGGCAAAGAATCAGAAGATGAAAGGAAACTTTAAACACGCTGTTTAAAAGACGGGAAGCAAACCAGTAGAGAGCTGTGTCTCGGATGCCAAAAGAATGTAGAATTAAGGAGGGGAGGGTCAATTGTATTAAAAGTGGATGATACATCCAGAAGAATAAGTAAGGATTATTGGCCCTTTGCTTTGGTTGATGGCAGATAAATTGTTACTTTAGTGAGAGCAGTTTCTGCTGAGTATTTAGGGCTAGATTTATCAAAGCCACTCTCCTTTAATCCCGTCCAAAATAGCGCATACGACCTGATCGTCATATTCATCACAGCACTCTGCTCCTATAATTGCGCAAATCTGAAAGAAACTTCTTTGCACTCCGCTTGCATTCGCCTAGGCGCACAGGCGCGCTCCCGAGTGCAACAATATACATTAGTAATAGGCATAATTTAACAGCCCAACCTACAAATACGCCCAGTTTCTTATTTATCATTGTTTTGCGCCGATAGGGAACTGCAATTTTGGCTTCAATTGCGTGTTGTATATTTCGCCATAATGACTGAGGCGAACACCATTATAATACATGCTTTTACATCTTGTGATGCAGTACTTTCTTCTTTTAACTAATTTTTCATAGGCTCAGCGCCAAGAAGAGACTGTTATTGCCAGAAATTTGCTCTTCCACTGGCGCATATGGGTACCAACAGTTTTATATATATATATATATATATATATATATATATATATATATTGATATATTTATATAACTTTTTATTTATATAACTTTTTTTTAATAACCAAAACATGGCGGCGTAAATATTTATAGGTATGTACTGTAATAAATAGGGAGTAAATGCTGTTTCCGACAGGCGAAATTTATCTTTATTATGCCCCAGCTCGCCTGCGCAAAGTTGCGTCTATTTTTTTTTTTTTAATTCAGGCGCACATGTGCGCTTCTCCGGAGGCGAGCTGGGGCGCAGTTACAGGCGAGGCACATACAGAGTTCGCCTAGCCTTTGATAAATCTAGCCCTTAAGGTGGAAGCCAGACTGGAGAGTATCAAGTAAAGCATTAGTCGATAAAAAATGAGTTGTGTGATTATAGACTTAAAGGGACAGTCAACACCAAAATTGTTATTGTTTAAAAAGATAGATAATGTCTTTACTACCAATTCCCCAGCTTTGCACAACCAACATTGCTATTTTAATATACTTTATAACATTTAAACCTACTAAATTTCTGCCTGTTTCTAAGCCGCCACTAAAGACAGCCACTCATCACATGCTTTTTGTTAGCTTTACACAACAGGGGGGGTGCTAGTTCATGTGAGCCATATAGATAACATTGTGCTCACGCCCGTGGGGTGTGGCAGACACTGCACTAATTGGATAAAATGCAAGTCGATAGATAATAAATAAAAGGTCATGTGATCAGGGGGCTGTCAGAAGAAGCTTAGATACAAGGTAATCAAGGTAAAAAGTATTATATTAATTTAACTGTGTAGGTTATGCAAAACTGGGGAATGGGTAATAAAAGGATTATCTATCTTTTAAAAGAATAACAATTCAATGGTAGACTGTCCCTTTAAGTAAGGAGATTGGGTGATAGATAGTGGGGTATAAAAAAATATATTGTAGAAATTTCAGTTCTGTTTCTATGAGAATAATCACCAAGTTATTTATATCTTTTTCATATATAGAAGAGAAATGAGTATTATTATTCATTGCTATTATTTTCCTGTCCCTAGGCACAAGATACTTTGCTTATCACAGAAGCGATAACTCTCGTTATGGATGAGGATGGTACAGTAGTGGACACAGAAGAGTTTCTCCAATCCTTGGAAAGTGGGACAGTGTTTATGGTGCTTTCAAAGGGGCAGAAATGGAAATCTTCTGAGGTGTGTGAAACATTGTAGCTAGAGGACTGTGTTTAAAGGGACAGTCTAGTCAAAATTAAACATTCATGGTTCAGATAGGGCATGTCATTTTAAACAACTTTCCAATTTACTTTTATCATCAAATTTGATTTGTTCTCTTGGTATTCTTAGTTGAAAGCTAAACCTAGGTAGGCTCTTGTGCTAAAATGTAAGCCCTTGAAGGCTGCCTCTTATCTGAATGAATTTGACCATTTTTCACAGCTAGAGGGTGTTAGTTCATATGTGTCATATAGATAACATTGTACTCACGCCTGTGGAGTTACTTATGAGATGGCACTTGATTGGCTAAAATGCAAGTCTGTATAAAGAACTGAGATAAGGGGGCAGTTTGAGAGGCTTAGATACAAGGTAATCACAGAGGTAAAAAGTGTATTAATATAACTGTGTTGGTTATGCAAAACTGGGGAATGGGTAATAAAGGGATTAACTATCTTTTTAACAATTTTGGAGTAGACTGTCCCTTTAAGTAATCACTTTGGGATTGTAATATAAAATGCTTAAAGGGATAGAAAGGTCAAAAATGAAATGTGCATGGGTGCGTTTCAATTTAAATTATAAGAATTTTTATACTTTAATCAGCAAAAACCAGCGGCATATGCACATATCCTTTTGAGGACCTATGCACCAGTATTCAAACGCCACACCTAATCACAGAGCTGACTGTGGTGTGTATTGCTTCTGAAGACATAACTTTGCGTCATACAAGCCTCTCTGAGCATGCATGGTGTTTGAATACTGGTGCACAGGCCCTCACAGGATATGCGCGGAGGATGCCACTGGAAAAACAGCAATAACTTTTACTAGAAACGTTTTTGCTGATGAAAGTATATTGCAAAAATGCTTCTACTTCAAATTGAAGTGCACCCATGTACATTTTATTTTTGACCTTTTAAGCCATTAATTATGCATAGTAAAAAACTTTTGCAGTATTCTTTAATTATCTACCTCTACCCTTTTTCCTACAAAAAAAATGTGGATTTTCCAGTCCTGAAAACTGAAAGAGCCCATGGCAGGCATCACAAGTATAACCTTATCCTGTATATATCCCTCATTTGTAGTTTGTTGTCTTATCATTTCTGCTGAAACCAAGCAATGACGATTTTCTCAACACAATAACAACACCAAGCCATGTCAACTTCAGACTCTATTCTTGATTGGCTCCTTAAAATAACTCAAGTGCTGGTTGGAGTTTGAGCATTAAAGGGATATGAAACCCAACAATGTTCTTTTGTGATTCAGACAGAGCATGCAATTTTTTTAAAAAAAAGCTTCCAATGTATTTCTATTAGCAAATTTGCTTTGTTCCTATGTTGTTCTTTGTTGAAGAGAAACCTAGATAAGTGTCTGGAGCACTACATAGCAGGAAATAGTGCTGCCATCTAGTGCTTTTGCAAATGGATAACATTCTTGAAAAACTGCTGCCATATAGTGCTAAAGAAATGGGCCGACTCCTAAGCATACATCCCTGCTTTTTAACAAAAGACACCAAGAGTACAAAGAAAAAATGAAACCAAGTAAATTAGAAAGTTGTTTAAAATGGTATGCTCTATCTGAATCATGAAAGAGAAAAATGTTGTGTTTCATGTCCCTTTTAAAAATCAACTGCAGCTAACAAGGTGTCAATCTGCTCAGACTTTGTTCACAGGGGCGAAACTACAGGGGGTGCAGAGGTCGCAATTGACCTGCCACTGCCTGCACTGATATCATGTGAGTGTGACATGATGCTTCACTAGTGTTTCTGACTACAGGGGTTAGTGTTTCTGTTTTACCCATTAGTGTTTGTGTGTGTGTGTGTGTGTGTGTGTGTGTATGTGTGTATGTATGTATGTGACTGTGTGTGTGTGTGTGTATTTATGCATGTATTAGTGTGTGTGTGTATGTTTGTGACTGTGTGTGTATTTATGCATGTATGTGTGTGTGTATGTTTGTGGAACCAGAAAATTACAGACCTTGTTACTACAGCATGGGGGGGCTGGGGGGTAAACAGTGTCAGTCTATACAGTACGGGGGGGCTGGACCATGTCACAGACTACTGAGGTCACTTTATAAAGTACTGGGGCGGGTAGGGTCAGGCCAGCCATCTCACCGGCAGATTACAGACTGTGTCACTAACTCACTATATACAGTACTGGTGGGTTAAACAGTGTCACTATATACAGTAATAGGAGGTCAGACCATCTCACAGACTGTGGGCACAGGGTACCTCCTTTTGCAGACGTAATCTGATTCACATTTTCTCTGCTTGTTCATATGTTACTCTACTGGAATACTGCATAACAATTTTGTAATTACATTCTTTACTGTCCCTTTAATGCTGATACATTCATGTTTTTTCCCAGATGCCCCTCCAGCTGATAAATTATACAAATATGCTTATTTAAGCTTATCCACATGTATTGGAAAGATGTAAAACTTTGATATTAAAACAACAACAAAAAACATTTATATGGTTTATGTTGAACAAACATTTCAACAGTTACTAGATACATTTTATCAAAATAAAGTCCCAGATCTCTCTGCTCCTAAAGTGATGGTAAATCTGAGCGTTTAAATAAAAAATGCAAGGTATACCATCACTAAAAATAAACTGGACTTTCAGTGAGGAGTTAGTAAAAAAAAAAAAAAAGGTGCTAAACTCACCCCTTCCTTGCTAAAGTCAGCACCTCCGTCCCCCTACAGCACAGCACTCTTTTTTTCACTGAGGTTACCTTTCCACCTCTAAACCAATAGCCATGCTAGTCATCTGACAATGTTCAGTAAGCTAGCACGGCTATTGGTTTAGAGGTGGAAACGTCACCTCATTGATAAAGAGCACTCTGCCATAGGCGGCCGGAGCTACTGACTTTAGCAAGGAGCCGCGGCACAGAAAGGGCGAGTTGATCACTTGAATCAAGTGTAGGCTTTTCTGTTATTTTACTAATAAAAATTAACATTTAATTGTCAAGCTGACATTTTTATTATGCTTTGTGCTTCATATACAGTATTTGTAAAAATATCAAATTTATTTATTTACTTTTTTGGCATTCCACAGAAATCAGGATACCACGTTTCCCTCTCCAACAAGCCTACGCGAAAAATTGATGTGGCACATTTCAGCTTTGATCTGTACAAATCTCACCCTCGAGATTTTATTGGCAGCTTGAACGTTAAGGCCACATTATACGGAACATACACTCTGTCTTACAACCTGCAGTGTTATGGAGCCAAAAGAATGATGAAGTGAGTAAAGGTTATTCACAAGCAAATTAGTGCACTGAAAATAGGATATACAGTCCAGAAGTCTTCTGTGATAGTATCCTTAAAAGAAAAAGCAATAGTGATGTACTGTATCAAATCCACTCTGTAAAATAGAAGATATGGTACTCACATAAACAAGAGCAATAACTTAGTTCTTAGTAGAAAAAGTCCATGTAATAAATCCTTGACCAATGAGGACCGATAAGGGCTCCAAACTTGAATAAAATATATTTATTGCACATAAAAGTCACTCTGGTCAAACAGACTCCTGTTATGAACAAACCACGCTATCTCAGCAAAAAATGCCTAACATACAAGCGCTAGCCAAAAGCTTACAGGTGTTCAAAAGAGTCCCAAGTTTCCCAGTGACGTACAATGCTTCCGACGTACGTTTCACTGGACAACCTTCGGCAAAGGGTGGTTTGTTCATAACAGGAGTCTGTTTGACCCGAGTGACTTTTATGTGCAATAAATATATTTTATTCAAGTCTCAAGCTCTTATCGGTCCTCTGTTCATTGGTCAAGGATTTATTACATGGGCTTTTTCACCAAGAGCTAAGTTATGGCTATTGTCTATGTGAGTACTATTTCCTCTGTTTTACAGAGTGGATTTTATACAGTACATCACTATTGCTTTTTATTTTAAGGATACTTAAGCGGATGCTGCTTCTGACCCACTCCGCTTCAGTTCCGGACCGCTGCCCCTTAACTCGTCAGCCACCTCTGAGGTGGCGGACAGCAATCAGCCCGATCGAATACGATCGGGCTGATTGACACCCCCTGCTAGTGGACGATTGGCCGCAAATCTACAGGGGGCAGTATTGCACCAGCAGTTCACCAGAACTGATGGTGCAATGATAAATGCCGACAGTGTATGCTGTCGGCATTTATCGATGTGCGGCGGACATGATACGCTACATCGTATCATGTCCATCCGCACAATAGTAAATTTGCCCCCTGGACTGTAGATCCTATTTTCAGTGCACATTTATTTGCTTTTTTATTTATTTATTATTGTGTATAATTACAGGCATTTCACTTTTTTTCACAAAGGTTATTCACAGTAACGTTAATAACAATTATGTTACTTTAAGAGAGAGAACAAATATATCAGATACCTAAATCTGAACATGCAGCAAAGAAAGAAGACTTACATCAATGTGATTGGGTGAAAAAATGTTCTTAATTTGATTTCTCATTCTTTCTGTTTCTAAATATTGATCTATTGTTAAAGGGACATGAAACCCCAAAATTTTAATTTATGATTCAGGTAGAGCATACATTTTTAAACAACTTTCCAATTGACTTCTATTATGATTTTTACTTCATTCTCTTGGCTTTCTTTTATTGAAGGAGCAGCAGTTCACTACTGGGAGCTAACTGAAAACGTTGGTAAGCCAATGGAATGACGCATATATGAGCAGCTACCAATCAGCAGCTAGCTCCCAGCCCCTGAGCCTATCTAGATATGCTTTTCAACAAATTATACCAAGAGAATTAAGCAAATTAGATAATAGAAGTAAATTGGAAAGTTGTTTAAGTTTGGGTTTCATGCCCCTTTTAAGTTGTTTTAAATTTGTTGACAGTGTTAGTAAGAAAGTTAAACGGGTCATTGATGTGATGCTTAAAGGGACATGAAACACAATTGTTTTCTTTTTTGATTCAGATAGAGAATACAATATTTAACAACTTTCCAATTTACTTCTATTTAATTTGTTTCATTCTCTTGGAATCCTTTCTTGAAAAGCATACCTAGGTAGGCTCAGGAGCTCCTGATTGGTGGCTGCACATATATGCCTCATATTATTGGTCAATCATGTGCATTGCTGCTTGTTCACCAAAGGTTACCAAGAGTTTGAAGCAAATTAGATAATAGAAGTAAATTGTTGTTTAAAATTGTTTTTTATATCTGAATTATGAAAGAAAAATGTTGGATTTCATGTCCTTTTAACCCTTTGAGTGCTAAGCACTTTCCTACCTGCGTGCTAAGCTTTTTTTTAAAAAAAAATAATTTTTTTTTAGATCCCCAAGACTTACACTATTGGAAAGGTGATTACCTTTCCAACGGTGGGTCTTGGGGGTCTGTAGCTGCTTAGATGCCTGAGATACAGGCTTCTAAGCAGCATGCCCCCTGCTCCTATACTTAACATTGTTAAGTATAAATAAAGTTGCACGGTGACGTCATCACGTCATTGCGAGTGACGTCACCGCTTATAATGTGAAGCCCCGGCCATGCCTGTCACTATGCAGGCCCGATCGCCGAGGTAGGAGCGGGTGGGAACCCCCAGATCTCCCTCAATGTGGGAGAGTGCTAGCGACGGCTCTGATTCATCGTTAGCACCAGAGTGGGAAACTCTGCGACGGCTCATAGCCGTCGTTAGCATTCAAGGGATTAAAGTGTGCACGTGTCTGGAGCACTATATAGTAGCAGTTTTGCAAGAGCACTAGATGGCAGTACTATTTCCTGCCATGCAGTGTTCCCAGATGCCTACTTAGGTATCTCTTCAACAAAGAATACTTTGGGAATGAAGCAAATTTGATATTGGAAGTAAATGGGAAATGTTTTAAAAAAAATTGTATTCTCTGTCTGAATCACAAAATAAAATGTGTGGGTTTCATATGTCTTTAAGTAAAACACAAGTTTCATTGTAGTCAGCATATGAATGTGGCCTTTAATAGGACAACACTTGTTCGGTTGTGACTGGTGACATTTGGGGAGCATACTCTTTAGAAACAGCTGTTCAGGGGTTGTTGTTTTTTAATAACAAAAACTCATTTTCTGATTTCAGGGAAGCTCTACGCTGGACCCTCTTCACCATGCAGACAACTGGGCACGTTCTGCTTGGTACATCAGGCTATGTGCAGCAGCTTCTGGATGCCACAGAACGCGTGGAACCAGTGGAAGAGAAGCCCGCAACAGCCCTTAGAGACCTAATTCCCTTCTACACACGGAAAATGCTTCAGTAGAAACACTTTGTCTTCAAAACAAACGAAAAAGGGATACAGTATATCGTGTGCAATATGTAAAGCTGTGTGTTTTCACGCACAATACATGACTTGGGTTCCACTCCAGTGCAACTCCCTGCTGTAAAAGTGGATACTTTTAAAGGGACTTGAAAAAAACTAAACACAAAAACACAGTGGTTTTCTAATCAGGTCTCATGACACACTGAGACTATGAACTCCCCTAGATAATGTATGCTGTGCTTTTGTATACCTCTCCTGCGCAGCCATCCCATCCCAGAGGAATTAAGGAATAACTACTGTAGTTATCCTAAACTAATACCCTCTTTCACCCTCTCTTAAAATATAGTGTCTGATTTTCAAAAAGAAGAAAACAAAAAAGAATTCTTTACATAGAATCAAAAAATGTTATATCTAATGCAGCTGACTATGAGTGCCTACAGGAATTTTTTCCTTTTTTAAATAAGTTGTCTCATGGGTGTATAGATTAATTTGTTTCTGAAAACAGATTAAGCATTCTTCCTTTCATCGTTCTAAACCTGGTGTATATTTTTTTTTAAGGAAATTGTTTTTGTATCAGTTATGTTGCATATAAAATGCACCCACATTTGAGAGATTTTCAATTTTTTTTCCTTTCTGTTCTTCAAAAGGAATTTTACGGCATAACAGATGTATGTGGAACTAGAAAGAGATTCTTACCCCTCCTATTGCCATAAACATAGGGGCCTATTCATCAATATGCGAGCGGACATGCAGAGTTTGATAAATATGCCCCATAGTGTGCAGTTGGTTAGGAAAGTGATATTTTCACATCAGCCACTTGTTAAAGTGAAGGTAAACTTTGATGAATGAAAGCCGTTTTAAAAAAATACTATTAAAAACAGGGGCACTTTCATTCATCAAAGTTTAGAAGGCAGTCGTTTAGATTAAAAACTTACCTCTCTTCTTTGCACAGCCAGAGCAGCTTCCCCCACCTTGAGATCCTCTCTTCACACGTCAGCAATGACTAATCCAACTTCCTCCAATCACGGCATGGCCTCAGACAATGACTACCCTGGGGGGAAAGCAGTGATTGGAGGAAGCTGGATTAGTCATTGCTGACGTGTGAAGAGAGGATCTCCGGGTGGGGGAAGCTGCTCTGGCTGTCAAAAAAACAAAGGTAAGTTGTTTGTTTTGTTTTGTTTTTTAATCAAAACGGCTGCCTTCTAAACTTTGATGAATGAAAGTGCCCCTGTTTTTAATAGTATTTTAAAAAAACGGGCTTTCATTCATCAACGTTTACCTTCACTTTAAAGAGACACAGAAGTCACAGTTCAACTTTCATGATTCAGATAAAGCACAACTATTTAAAATATATTCCAATGTATTTCTATTATAAAATTGATTTTGTTTTCTTGGTATGTTCTACATTGAAAACACTGCTGCCATATGATGCTCAAGACACCTGCTCTCTCCTGAACTCTTCAACAAAGGATATCAGGAGAAAGAAGCGAATTTGATCATATAAATAAATTGGACTGTTTTTTTGTTGTTAATTGCATGCTCAATCTGAATCATAAAAGTTAAATTGTCATGTTCCTTTAATCGCTTTCATATGGCTGTTAGGTTAGTAGGGGGTTGAGTTATAGGGGTAGATTTATCATAGTGCGAGCATACGCTGTTGGCATTTATCATTGCACCAGCAGATTCGCGGCCAGGGGGTGTCAATCAACACGATCGTATTCAGGTTGATTTCTGTCTGCGGCCTCAGAGCAGGCGGACAAGTTATGGAGCAGCTGTCTTTAGACCGCTGCTTCATAACTTCTTCTTCCGGCGAGCCTGAAGGCTCGCGCGGGAAACGGGCATCAAGCTCCGTACGGATCTTGATAAATCGTCCCCATAGGGTCTTATACTATGTATTCCAAAGAATCAGACCAAAATTCAACTACTCCTTATATTTAGTTCCTTGAGGGTCTATAGGTGGAGTTAGATGGGGAAACGTGACACTAAACAAACTTTTTTTATATTATAGATATATAGCCAACAATTAAATGTTCTTGACTTTGTTTTTTCTGTGTTTTACCATAGCTTACTATATAATGATGCTATTGTCTTACTGAGATAATACAGTGAGTCATCCTGTGCTGACTAATGAACTTGAGGTATTATTCACTGCTAAAGAAACATCATATATTGTTTGATGCAATACCCTGTAAAGCTTTAGTTTATTGTTTTGTAAAAGTAATGACTGTCATAGTTTAAAGGGATAGTCTAGTCAAAATTAAACTTTCATGATTCAGATAGAGCATGCAATATACTCCTATTATAACTTTTTCTTTGTTCTCTTGGTAACTTTATTTAAAAAAAGCAAGAATGTAAGCTTAGGAGCCGGCCCATTTTTGCTTCATCACCTGTGTAGCGCTTTCTGATTGGTGTATAAATATAACCACCAATCAGCAAGCACAACCCAGGTGCTGAAGCAAAAATGGGCCAGCTACTAAGCTTACATTCAAATAAAGATATCAAGAGAACGAAGAAAAATTGATAATAGGAGTAAATTAGAAAGTTGCTTAAATTTGCATGCTCTATCTAAATTGTGAAAGTTTAATTTTGACTAGACTATCCCTTTAAGAGAATAATGTTGCAAAACAGGGGTTTGAACTATGAATGTTAAACTTGACCTTTAAACTTTTACAATGTAAAATGTAAACTTGTTAAAGGGATGTATGCACTTATGACAAGTATTCAATTGATTTTTTTTTTCCGTTTACATGCGTAGATCGCTCATGGATGATACAGGCACCACATTTACACCAAATAGTATATGAATTATTTGAGAAGTGGTTCATTTGAACGGGAGTTAGAAATGGAATGTAATGCACAAACTTTAACACAATGCAAAAGTTGTCTTTGTAACACTGACTGTTACCAGATTTGTTATTAATAACGCTAAAAAAAATTACATGAACTTTGTAAAATATTTATATTTAATATGTTTGTAACCTGGTGTATTTCTTTGGATAATAAATTTGATTATTTATCATTTGGTTTTTTTTCTATCAATAAACCTTTTGTGTATATGTAGAAAAAAAATACAAGGATGTACAAGCACAGAGCGTTATGAGTATTGGACAATGTTTGCATCAGGGAGAGCGCCAAGGTAACTATTAGTACTGAATAAAGGGAGGACACAAGAAATATGTGAAATAAATCTCTTTTATTGATAACATACTATTAAGTAGGCATGTGCCTCCGAATGCAGAAGAAGGCGCCCGCTCGTGGCTTTCAGCTATTTTCGGAGCCATATTTCTTCTTGTGAAATTTTTATTGTTTAAAAAGATAGATAATCCCGGAGTGACTCCGAAAGAGGTGGAGCGTGCAGGAGATGCTGCAGGTCGCACGCTACTCACCCAGCGTGAAGGGGTGAGATCGTGCAAACGTCAACCTTGTAACACCACAATCCTTGGATGTTCAGAGCTGCACAGCCTGGATTAAGTGACCTACTCGGTCCGCGTTGGGGAGTCCGACACAGCCTGTGGGGCTCGTTAGGCTGAGCTGCCTCGATAGCCCATACCGGGACCGGCATTGTAAAGTTGGAGACATGCCAGGATCACTACGAGCCGGAAGAGGAGGAATATCAGTAAGAAGACAATGAAATCCTGATGTACTGTCTTGATAGTTATACAACCTGTGTACACTACGAAGAAAACCCCTCCGACATAGGAATGCGAACTGTTTAGTTCCAGGTATGGGCAGAGGGATATTTTATATGGTATTGTTGATACGTATATGATCACACAAGCTTAATAAGCACTTGGAAAATGGAGGATTATTAAATACACAGTGACAGTGGACAAGTGTTCATATAAATCGTGCCTCCCATAACCCATTACGGGTAGGAGCAAATATTAAAGTAGGGCGCAAGTATACGGCAAAAGAGGTGCTGTTGTAATACACATAGTACAGAAAATAAAAATTGGTCTGCCTTTCTAAAATTGGTTCTATATGAAATAAATTAAAATCATATTACAGAATCAGTAAGCCAGGAGGAACTCATTTTAAAAAGCAATTATCATAATGTACTACTAAGAAGCTGACGATACTAAGCATACAAAAATATATCTCAGGGAATTGGCAAAATACAATAAATACAATACAAGGATACTAACTGCTCATTGCCCTGTCTCCCATAACCCCAGCTAGGGTAGGAGTATAAAGTGAGGAACTTGGACTCTAGAACTTATCCAAGCGGATTTGACTGCAGCCTCCCTCTGCCCAACCGCATACTAATACGGCTCTGCCCACTCATATTCACTTCTTCCACATGACTAAACTGCTTATGCTCAGTTAAAGACTGCTGAAGGACTGGTTATTGCTCTGTCTCCCATAACCCCAGCTAGGGTAGGAGCACAAAGTGAGGAACCTGAACTGTACAAACTCTCTAAAATGGACTTTACTGCAGCCTGCTTCTGCTTAACCTCATATTAATATTGCTATGCTTATTTATATTTACCTCTTTTGCACAACTAAACTGCTTATGCTTAGCTAAAGACGGCTGAAGGACTGGTTATTGCTCTGTCTCCCATAACCCCAGGCAGGGTAGGAGTACAAAGTGAGGAATCTGAACCTTATAAATTCTCTAAATGGACTTTACTGCAGCCTGCTTCTGCCTAACTTCATACTAATGTCGCTATGGTCATTTATATTTACCTCTTTTGCATGACTAATTTGCATATGCTCAGTTAAAGGCTGCTGAAGGACTGGTTATTGCTCTGTCTCCCATAACCCCAGTCAGGGTAAGAGCACAAAGTGAGGGAATTGGGACTCTATAAAGTCTTCAAATGGATTTTAACGCAACTTGCCTCTGCCTAACCTCATACTAATACTGTTGTATCCATTTATGTTCACCTCCTCGGTATGACTAAACTGCTCAATTAAAGCCTGCTGAAGGAACAGTAATTGTGATCAGCAGGATAAGACGCATTAGATGACATTTAACTGTATAAGGAGATTTAGAGAATCTGCTCCAAAAACCCTGTGACAGGATAGGAGCAAGTAGTGTGTAACTTAGATCAAAATATACAGTAATATGTAGATGTGTATTATTATAGGTACTGTAATTTACTGTCATTTCAACTGACATTTGCTTGCTGAACTATGAATATCTGTATAGGATGGCTCGATCTCTCCAGTTATGGATACCAGTGGTAGCTCGAAAAACTAATAAGACACCTCTGACTAAATAGATTAAAAAGTTTGTCAGTGAATCTATATTGAGGCTAATTGCCGGTTAATTATATTAAGAATTAATTCTTGTTCTGGGTACATGGGTATAAAGCACACATATTTTCACCCCCCTTTTTTTTCTATTTTTTTTTTCTTTACATTGTAATTTATCGCTCTATTTTTGAGCCCAATACACTTGAGTACACTCGCATAAAGGCTGCTATAAACTTACTATATTTTGGTTGCACTTCACTATTGCTCCCCCTACCACTAGGGTCGATACTAGCTACTCGCCCAGGGCTAGATATCCAATGGATAGATTTGTATCACATCCCATAAGAAATTCACTAACCATGGCCCCCAAGAATAAAAATAAAAAAACCTCAAAGGTTTTACCTTCTGACTCTTTTAATGAACAGAGTGAGCATTTACCTCTTAACTGGGAATTAATGGAAGTTATTTCACAAATATCGCAGCTAATCACCCCGCAACTAGAAAATCTTAAGCAAGAAATCAAAACTGATATTAATAATTTAACTACCGAAGTGAGACAATTTGCCTCTAGGATTACCGAAGTAGAGACCAGAGTATCCGAATTAGAGGATAAAACAAATATATTAGAACAGTTATATATATTAGAAGACAGTTTATCCTATGATAAGAAGTTATCCGCTGCTCTGTAGAGGCTAGAAGATCTTGAAGATCACTCACGACGGAATAATCTTCGTATCATAGGATTACCTGAAACGCCTGAATATCGGGATTTGTTTGAGTTTGCGGCAGTCAAACTCCCTCAGCTTCTGGGGATACAAAATATAGATGCCCCAATTCAAATAGAAAGAATACATAGAATTGGTATCCAACACAAAAACCTGAATGGGAAATCTAGACCTAGGCCAATAATTATGAAGTTCTTGAAATATCAAGATAAGCTAGTATATCTTACTCATTATAGGAAAGTAAAATCACTTATGAGCGGCCCAAATAAAATCCTGTTATTTCAAGATTTTTCTGCGGAAACGTCTCTAAAAAGAAAAGAAATGTCCCCATTCTGTACAAGACTATTGAATAGAAGCTTTAATGTTAGGATGCTCTACCCAGCAAAATTATTAATATGCATAAATGGAGAATATAAAACTCTTAACACCCCAGAAGAAGCGAAACAATTCTGCATAGACAATGACGTTGAATGAACGACTTCTTGGATGGAAAATAAGAGCTGGAATTGAAGGGATTATATTGTCTGATCATGCAATCATATCGTTAGAATTTAAACTTAAGGATATCCAAACAAATTCCACTAAGGGTTTCTTTTTTCCTAAATATCTAATTCAGAACAATAAATTCTGGAATTGGTTGAATGCCAAATGGAGTGAATATATACAACATAATAGTGTATATGTAGAGAAGATAATTAGAAACCCTGTGGGAGGCTGGGAAGGCTGTGTTGCGGGGAGAGATCAAATCTTACTTATGCTTTATTAAAAAAAAGCAAAACAAATGGAAATCCAAATATGTAACAGCGTGAAAAATAGCTACAATACATATATTGCTAACCCTACGAGAGAAGCATGGGACAGATATATTAGTCTTAAAACTCAAAGAGATCTAATATTAAAACAAAAATGTGTGCAGGAAGATATACGTATGAAATCCCTATATGGTGGATTTAAGGGTAGAGCAGCCAAATTTTTAGCTAGAATCACAAAATGTAGAAATACTAATCATATCCCAGCAATTAAAAATAATCAGAAAAGAGTAACAACTAATGCAGAGATACAAAAGGTTTTCTTTGAGTTCTTCCAGAGTTTATACAAGGCGGATGTTCCAGATGAAACTCAGAAATTTAGATTCTGGAACAACTTAAGGATACCTAAGATATCACAGGAAACAATAGCACAAATAAATCTCCCCATTACGCAAGAGGAGATTCTAGAAGGGATTAAGCAGGTAAAGTTAAACAAGGCCTCGGGCCCAGACTCATTACCCGTGGAATTTTACCGAATATTACAGGACCAGATTGTGCCCATATTACATAAATTGTACAATTCCTATTATATAACTGGTTCCACGAGCTCTAGATACTTCACATCGTCAAACATTACCTTAATATTAAAAAAGGATAAGAATGCAGAAGAGCCGACATCATATAGGCCTATATCGCTTCTCAATTTTGATTATAAATTACTTACTTCTATAGTTGCCAAAAGACTAACCCCGCATTTATCCGAGATAATTCATCTAGATCAAACAGGCTTTATGCCTGGGCGAAATCCCGTCAAAAATATATGAAAAGCGATGATTGTAATGGATTATTATTGGAATAGGTATAAGGCAGACAAACAAATGTTTACAAAGGCAGCAATACTAACGTTAGACGCAGAAAAAACTTTTGACTATATTAGCTGGAATCACCTTTTTTATACAATAGATAATTTTGGAATATCAGGTAATATTAATCACTTTATTCACTTAATTTATAATAATCCTCCTTCAACCATAATTGTAAATAGAGAAGTCTCGGAAACATTTACGCTTCATAGAGGGACTAGGCAAGGATGTCCACTCTCCCCACTTCTTTTCATAATGGCACTAGAACCACTAGCAATTATTTTGCGACAACAACTGGAGGGTATACGCATAGGCAATCAGTATATTACTATTTCACTTTATGCAGATGATCTAGTTGTGTTTCTAGGCAATGTAGAATTAGATCTAGATAGACTACTTCAGAATATACAAGTATTCGGATCATTTACTGGGTACAAAATTAATTTAGGAAAATCAGAACTGCTTAGGTTAGGCAAGTTTCCTAGCTGCCTTGTTAAACACCCATTCAAGGCAAGATCAATTTAAATATCTAGGGATAGTATTGTCAAGGAATCCTAATGAATGGTACAAGTCTAACTTCCCCAGTCTCTTCACGCAGTGTAAAAAGAAATTATCTGATTGGAGAAATTTACCAATCTCGTTAATAGCTCGAAGTAATTTAATCAAAACAACACTATTTCCCAAATTACTATATCTTCTTCAGAGTCTACCTATCTTTCTACAGAGGAGAGATATAAAGGATTTTAATTGAATGTGCTCTCATTTTATTTGGAAGGATAAAAGGCTGCGTATTGTGCTGGACAAGTTAACTTGTCGTAAGGAGGTTGTGGGGCTCGCATTTCCAAATATTAAGTATTACAATTTAGTGACTATTCTGAAATTTGCAATTGATTGGATTACAGAAAAGGAATATGTGACGTTATTAGCATGTGAAACTGACTTAGCTGCACCATTTGATTTAAAAGCTATCTTACATTGCCCTATAGCAAAAATACCTATAAATGTTGCATGTATGATAACACTGAAAAATATAATCTGTGCGTGGCAAAATATTGTAAGGAGATCAAGTTTAATCCATACTGTACGGAGTTTCTCCTAATTGTAGGTAATCCAGAGTTTATTCCTGGCATACATCACCCCACTTTTATAGAATGGAAGAATAAAGGCTTAATTCAGGTGAAACAACTGATTTCGGAAGATAACATTATCTGTTCTTTTCATAATATACGAAATCGTTTTCAATTGCCACAAAAGGATTTTTTGGCGTTTTTGCAACTGAGACATTTTATAGTCGAGTTAAAAAACAAATATGATCCTGATTGGTCCTTAGATCCACTATGTAATGGGATGAAGTTATATCAAGAAGGGGTATACTCCATTTCATATTTTTAAAATGGACAAATATACACGCAAAGTGGGAAAAGTTTTTCCCCGAAATTGAGCTGCAAAATATTCAAAATAGCTTTAAGTTGATATACAAACCTTGGGTGCCAACTTCATGGCAAGAATCACACATAAAATTAATTAATCGAGCATACATCACGCCAGCTAAATTAACTAAATGGTATAGACAACCGCCTTATTGCCCCAAGTGTAATTATGAATGTGCAGATATTGTTCATTATTTCTGGACATGCCCCAAAATTTTCCAGCTGTGGATGAAAATCAATTATTGGTTAAATAATGTACTTAATACAGACTTTGTTATCTCACAGCGACATGTATTCTTCCTGGCCTCCTATCGGGAAAGAGAGTTTTAAGCCTGACTTGATTAGCACAATTATCTTGTTGGTTCGGAATCTCTTACTAAAAAATTGGAAAAAATAATTAATTAGACAAATTATATTAGAACAATATAATATTCAGAACCTAGAAAATAAGACTTTGAAGTCTTTTTTTTCTAAATGGCTTAAAGTTATCCAATCCCTCCCGAGAGACGCCCAAATACAATTAATTCAGCCTTTTAATAAGACAGAATATGTCATTCTGAACATATATGCTGGCAACTTCCCCACAACGTTGGCAGGATAATTAGACTAATAGAGTAATTATAAGAAACTATAAACAGCATGGCTAGGGATACCAAGCTTCCCGTTTCAAGGGATAAGACGAGAAAGAGAAGGATGGCGATTAGTACAACATAATATAATATAATACTATTTAATCTTAATTCAATTTCATTTTCCCAATTTTTTAAATTACCCCCTTTTTTTGTGTGTGGTGTTATTGTTAGAGCTTTTTGTTTGTGTAGATATATACATACTTAGACTTATGGCTGTTAAGAGATAAAACTGGAAAAACCCAGCTAATTGATTCAGGGGTCAAGATTTATGTTCATGTTAATACTGTTTAAAAAGTTTTATTTTCTTGTTCTTGTTATGAACGACAATTGATGTTTTGTTGATATTGTAATCACTTTGCTTGGGGCCAAATAAAGAAAAATGTAAAAAAAAAAGATAGATAATCCCTTTATTACCCATTCCCCAGTTTTGCATAACCAACGATTATATTAATATACGTTTTACCTCAGTGATTACCTTGTATTTAAACCTCTGAGGACTGTCCCATTATCTCAGTACTTTTGACAGACTTGCATTTTGGCCCATCAGTGCTGACTCATAAATAACTTCACGGGAGTGAGCACAATGTTATCTATATAACACACATGAACTAGCACTGTCTAGCTGGGGGGGGACTGTCAACGTGCACTGAGATAAGAGGCGGCATTCAAGGGCTTAGAAATTACCATATGAGACTACCTAGAATTAGCTTTCAACAAAGAATACCAAGAGAACAACTTAGCTTTGATTGATAGTTAAAGGGACATGAAACCCAAAATTAAACGTTAATGATTCAGATAGAGAATACAATTTTAAACAACATTCCAATTTACTTATATTATCTTATCTTTTTCATTCCCTCTGTATTCATTGTTGAAGAAGCAGCTATGCACTATTGTGAGCTAGTGGATGAACCAATAGCATGAGGCATATATGTGCAGCCAGGGATAGGCATAGACCAAAGCTGTGGCCGACATTTTCCAAAGTACAGACCTTAGTGAAGGACACCAAGGTCTACATTTAGCTACCAATCAGCAAGCTCTACCCAAGTGCTTAATCAAAAATGGGCCGGCTACTAAGCTTACATTCCTTCTTATTTAAATAAAGATACCAAGAGAACAAAGGGAAATTGATAATAAGAATAAATGAGAACGTTGCTTAAAATTGCATGCTCTATCTGAATCATGAAAGAAAAAAAAATTGGGTTTAGTGTCCCTTTAATGGAAACAGAATTTCCATCAATCTAAATGAATCATACATTATATTGTGTGTGGTGCACGAAAGGTCTTAAAAGGAAATATCACCATTTTGTTGGCTTTAGGGCATAGAGAATGCAGTAACAAAAATGAAAAAGTGTCATAGAATGCTGGCCTCTTTGTGACCTGTTAGTTTGTGAAACCCCACAAGTTTCTTAAATTTCATTATTATTAATAGTTAAAAATCTAATCTTTCAGAGAGAAATAAATAAATACATAAAAAACAGACAGAACTAACTTGTATGTGATAAAAACTTGAAACAACATTTGAAAAAAAAAGTATAGTCGTTTTCCATTATTATTTTTTTTATTCAAATCAGACTATGATTTTCTTAGCTATTCTGAATTTATAAATATTATGCATGTTAAATTAAAATGTACATAGCCAAAATTACAAAATAGTATTGAGTATTTATATATCATGACAGTCTCGGATATCAGAATAGCTATTGTCTTCAACTGAAGAAATTAAAATTGTAATACATTTATAACAACAGAGGTAAACTAGAGATGTGCAAAAGCAGGACACAAGCTAAAATTACCAATATGGCTTCCTTTTAATCAGCACTAGATCTCAGGTCGGTGCACTGCTTTTTTATGCTTTACCTTTGCATATAAAGAAACAGTGCAATGGCAGCTTACTTCTTGAATCGTCCCTCTCTCATCTCACTCGGAGTCACTTTCCTTCTATTGAGTGGCGTCCTCAAGCGGCACTGCCCCAACCCTACAAAACATGGCGCCACATGTGTCAAGGAGGATTCTACTTATCCCTAGTCCCTCCCCACCGCAGAACGGGCGGAGGACACTGCAAGGGCCAGTCACGGACACCAGTGTCCGTGTACGGACACCTTGCCTATCCCTGTGTGCAGCCACCAATCATCAGCTCCTGAGTCTACCTAGGTGTCCTTTTCAACAAAGGATATCAAGAGAACAAAACAAATTTGATAATAGAAGTTGTCACGGATATCAGACAGCTAAGGCTACCCCCACCCCCCTACAACCTCACCCCTGTTGTTTCTCAGTGGTTTTTGGGCTCCTCAGAGCAACCACCATCTCTGGAGACTGCTCTGTGTTGGCTTGTTTTTGTGTTCAGAGAAGAGTTAGTTTATGACCAGGAAAACCCTCCTAGGCTGGCCGGGCTCCTGGAACTCCCAGTCGGCCGCCTCACAACGGATACCCGCCTAACCCCTCTTAGGCTGGCCAGGCTCCTGGAACTCACGGTCGGCCACAGGACAGCAGAACACCCGCTAACTTTACCCCTGGTCGCTCCAGCAGCCCTTTACCCCAGAGCTCCGCTCTTTTGGGGATTGTTAGCCACTAGGGAGGACAAGAGCTGTGGCAATTTTCAGAAGGGAGCTCCTTTGGGAACTGGGGGTTTTGTACACCCCTAACCCCATAACTTCAACGGACTGTAACTCCGATCCCCAGTAACGAATCATGCTGATTTTTGGACTGTGGCATCTGGGGACCGAGAGCTTTAAAATGGAAGTGCTGCCGCTCCACCGGGAGCACCCGAAACTGCCACCCCTAAGTATTGGGATTATGTGAGACTGTGGCTCCTATGGAGGTGCCGGGCTGTCTGGAGGGGCAGGAATGGTTATAGTGGGATTGTCCAGGGTCTTATCAAGATGAGCTGACTGTATAAAAGGAGTGTGTGTTTTCAATAAAATCAGTTCCTGTCTAATCTGAATGCTAGTGTGTCTAGTTATTTGGGTTGGTTCCAGCTAAAATCACTTTCCTTGGCTACATAGCAGCCTGTTCCAGGCAGAGAAAGGATCCTCAGGCAGAGCTATCCAGCCTGGGTAGCTGGAGTCTGCCACAGGGTGGGACCCTGAGTACTGGTGCTGTCGGGCATCAGGGGTGGCTACAGGCTGTGGTCACTTGCCAGCTACATAGCTGCAGTCGGTAGGAAGGAAGCAGGACCCGTTTGGTGGAGCTACCCAGTCGGGGTAGCCAGGGGTATCCGTCACAGAAGTAAATTGATAAGATATTTAAAATCACATGCTCTGTCTGAAATCTGAAAGAAAAAATGGGTTTTATGTCCTTCAAGGCTTGTTAATTGCTAAAGATGACATACACTGGCAGGGAAGTAGATCACAGCCATCTCAGAGGAGCAACTCCATCTTATCAAGTGACAAAACACTTTCTAACAGGTTTCTTACCTGTGATATTACCCAGAAGCAACTCTGCTAACCAATCTTACAGTCTGCATCTGTCAGTCTCTAGTGTCAGAGAGTTACAGCTCCCTGCAGCTCTTTGCCCCGTCCCTCCACAGAATCACAGAACTATCTTTTTATTACAAGACCAAGAATAAACTATTAACCTTTTAACGACGTTCGGACGTTCCATGCCGTCTTAACTGCGCTGGGCTTTAGCGTTGTTAGGACGGCATGGTACGTCCTAGCCGTTTGACTGTACTAAAGCCAACGGCGCTTCACGTATAAGATCACGGTCTGGATAGCTTGCCTAGCGTCATAGGGATGCCTCCATTGACCCGATCCCTTCCTTGAAATCTCACAATCGCAGGATTTCAATTTGTTTACATTGGAACGTTGTTCCGATGTAGACATATTAACCCGGTCATCAAAGGGTTAACAAGCAGTGTCATAGCTACTTTTCTGCCATTTGTTTACATTATATTAATTAGTCATAATAAAACTAGTTTCTAATAGCGTTATGCAATACGGAAAACCTATATTGTTTATGTTGTGCGCAGAGTATGAAAGTAAACAAAGCCTTATTTCCAAGGCTTTAGCTTGCCTGCAATTATATCTGTTCTCTAAAAGCAAAGTTTTAATATGAACTACCAATATTATACAGTCCCGGACAGACAAAGAGCACGGAATTCTATATGATCGAAAGAGAGCATTGTTCCTTTATTCTGATGAAAAATTAAGTAGGGAAAATGTTTCATCTTATAAACATTGCACAGATTAATATATGAATATTGCAGCTCTTTCAACAAATAGGGGACAAAGAAGTCAAAATTTAAACTTTCGAAATTCATTTTTAGTATACAATTTTGAAATTCCAATTTATTATGTTCTTAAATTTACCTTTTTGGTATCTTTGTTAAAGATTAGTGTTATTGTATGGGAATATACTGCTGTAGGCTCACCTGCAAGTGTGCAGGTGTAAACATTTGTTTCAAATGCTGCTGTCATATAGCACATGCACACTCATGAGCTGAGATAAATTTGATAACGGAAAAAAATTGAAAAGTTAAACCCTTAGTGACCAGACACTTTTTCAATTTTCTTACCGTTTAGGACCAGGGCTGTTTTTAAATTTCTGCAGTGTTAGTCTTTATCTGTAATTTTCATCTTACTCATTTATTGTATATTGCACACATATTATATACCGTTTTTCTCGCCTTTAAATGGACTTTCTAAAGATACCATTATTTTCATCACATCTTATAATTTACTATAAAAAATTATAAAATATGATGAAAAAAATGAAAAAAAAACACTTTTTCTAACTTTGACCCCCTAAATCTGTTATACATCTACAACCACCAAAAAACACCCATGCTAAATAGTTTCTACATTTTGTCCAGAGTTTAGAAATACCCAATGTTTACATGGTCTTTGCTTTTTTTGCAAGTTATAGGGCAATAAGTACAAGTAGCACTTTGCTATTTCCAAACCATTTTTTTTTCTTTTTAAAATTAGTGATAGTTACGTTGTAACACTGATATCTGTCAGAAATCCTTGAATAACCCTTCACATGTATATCTTTCTTTTTAGTAGACAACCCAAAGTATTGATCTGGGCCCATTTTGGAATATTTCATGCCACCATTTCACCGCCAAATGCGATCAAATAAAATAAAACATTAACTTTTTCACAAACTTTAGGTTTCGCACTGAAATTATTTACAAACAGCTTGTGCAATTATGGCACAAATGGTTGTAAATGCGTCTCTGGGATCCCCTTTGTTCAGAAATAGCAAACATATATGGCTTTGGCATTGCTTCTTGGTAATTAGAAGGCTGCTAAATGCCGCTGCGCACCACATTTGTATTATGCCCAGCAGTGAAGGGGTTACTTAGGAAGCTTGTAGGGTTAATTTTAATTGTATTGTAGAGATCCGCCTCCCACCTGACACATCCCACCCCCTTAACTCTCCCTAATCCCTCTCAAACAGTTCTCTTCCCTCCCCCACCCTCCAAACGTCACCCCATCTTAAGTACTGTCAGAAAGTCTGCCAGTATAAATATTAAAGTTTTTTTTTTTAATATATATATACATATATATATATATATATATATATATATATATATATATATATATATATATATATATATATATATATATATATATATATATATATATATATATATATATATATATATACATATATATATATATATATATTCTGTAGGCTAGTAATAGAACTTTGGAAACACACAGGGAACTAAAACATGATGAATTCACCGTCCTTCTCCGACACATTTCCCCCCCCCCCTTTTTCCCTCTCTCACCCTCTTTCCCTTTCTGTTGCTCTTAATTACATCTCATAATTGAATCTCATCCCTAGCCCACAAATAACCATCCTTTTTGAGCAAACGACAATTAATTAATAACTTGTTATTATTGTTTTTTCTCTGGTCACATAACACACATTCATTGTTTGTAACAAGCTACTCCTCCCAGAATGGCTAGTTTCACGGTTCATGTTATACAATTCATTATTTATTGTTACATAAATTGTTATTGCGTCAGTTGAATTGTAATGTTACTCAATGCCATTGGGCTACCTGTATTCTTGAAAATGTCAATAAAGCTTGTTAAAAAAGATCTTAGATCTATTTTCTTCCACTACAGTTTGTTGAAAAGGGGCGTTAACAAAGCTACTAGGGGGGCTGTATAAATATTTCTATTGGTTTATGGGTACTTTTAAATAACTCCCCGGGCGTGAACACATTGTTATCTATATGGCCCACATGAACTAGCAGTCTCCTGTTGTGAAAAACACATACAAAATCATGTGATTAAGAGGCTGTCGATAGAGCCTTTGAAACAGGCAGAAATTTAGAGGTTTAAATGTTATAAGGTATATTAATCTAACAATGTTGGTTGTGCAAAGCTGGGGAATGGGTAGTAAAGGCATTATCTATCTTTTTAAACAATAACAATTTTTGTGTAGACTGTCCCTTTAAGTTAGTATAAAGTGAATTGTTATCTATTAAAGCAAATTAGGAAAATATTTGATGCAGAGTTAGCTCTGAACAGTCAGTAGGATGCAGTTCCAACTCAATGTACAATTTTCAGAGATAAATTACATGAAAAGGAACAAAATAAATAATGAGTATTTTACAAAGTTGTTTTATTATGCATAATTAAACATCTTATGTTAAAGTTACACTAATAACATAATTGACAGTCATTCATGGTATAATGTGATGCCTGGTTGTCATGGTGACAGCCTTAGGGGAGTGGCTTATGTGATGCAGCTAGAGTTGCCACCTCAGCCATGTTTTCCTGGACACTTATGAGTTGCACATGCTGCAGGGTGTGCAGGGAGGAACATGTATTGTGTTTCTGGACAGCACTATTCAGCTGCCTCCCTGCAGCATGTGTAACTTATAAGTGTTCTGTATTTTAAGGGATGGGTGGCAACCCTAGATGCAGCAGTTATGTCACAAAAACCAGCTGACAACACAAAGCCACCACCCTCATAACTGCTGCTCACTTTTCAGAGTTGCCAGACTGATCCTGCTGAGCTTCAGTAATCACTGACATGTAAATATTAGTTATCTAATATCTTTATTTCACAGCTAGCACTTTACAGTTTATCTAGTGTTTTAAAACCACAGCTCTGTATATGTGCTGGTATGAAGAACAGTGACTACCTCCAACACAATGTAAATGGCCTCCGGTGGGAGCTGCAGGTATGAACACCAATTACTACAGGTAGTGTTACCATGATCACCCCAACTCAGTAACTGAATAATACTAAGTCATCTTTATATACATTGTATAATAATACAGATAAATAACAGAAGTAACAGCTTAAACTTTGTAGCTTCTTATGGGCACCAGTACTCTGAGACAAAACATAGCATACAAAGCATACATAATATTGATCAATATTATCTTCACAACTTTATTTAAAAATACATAATTTAATAAATATTTTAATTTTTAAATTAATTATTTTAAACATATTATAGCATTATACAGTAACTATTATAGCCATAACTGTAGGACACACTAATGCCTTTCTGTGCTTCCTCTACATATCTTTGTAAGACTTGCAGCTGGCAGTAAAGACTTTAAACCAGCTTTAAGGATGGTAAGAATTACTGCATAATTAGTCTGCAAATCTAACGCAAGGACTTCTAGTAAAGGCCTAGAATATAAACCCCATGGCATGGGTCTGCAATTGATATGCTGCAAACTCACTGGTGCTGGGACCCTCATTAAACACTGTACTGTAAAGTGCAGCATCTGATGCAGCTATTTGTTCTGCTTGACCCGGATGAAGAAAAGGCAACTGGCGATCTGAAATAAATTCAGATCAGACTGATGCGCATCTGGCCAGCACTATATGTGCTGATGGCAGATGTCCTCACGCTGCAAACTCACTGATGCTGGGTCCCTCATTAAACACTGTACTGTAAGGTGCAGCATCTGATGCAGCTGTTTGTTCTGCTTGACCCGGATGAAGAAAAGGCAACTTGCGATCTGAAATAAATTCTGATCAGACTGATGCGCATCTAGCCAGCAGTATATGCGCTGATGGCAGATGTCCTCACGCTGCAAACTCACTCGTGCTGAGCTCCTCATTAAACACTGTACTGTAAGGTACAGCATCTGATGCAGCTGTTTTTTCTGCTTGACCCAGATGAAGAAAAGACAACTGGCAATCTGAAATAAATTCAGATCAGACTGATGCACATCTGGCATGCAGTATATGCGCTGATGGCAGAGGTCCTTCATGGATTTTTATATTACTAAACTGTAAGTATCTAAGGTAAGATTTTCTGAGATGAACAAGTTTGTAAGCTCTTTGAGCAAGACATCTCATTACTACACTAGATTGTAAATACAGATCCTGCTCCAAGAGCCTACAGACATGTGCAGTGAGGTCAGATCATTTCTCACATTTCTGTTGCACTTTTCCTTTACTTTCCTATTTCATAAAAATCTTTAGATTTTATTTAGTTCTGTATGTTTAAAGCTTTCTGTACTTTTCAAGGCTTATTGATATAAGATATAAAAATCATCTGTGACACTAGAACTTGAATCATAACATCAACAATAATGCATAATTACACTTACACTGCTATAACTTTAATAAACTGATAGTAAATCAAATTGAATGGCTTAAATCCACTCTCACTGCACATATCTTTATAATGTAATAATGTTAAGGATCTTGGCAAAGAGAATACAATGATATGATTAATTTGTTTGCACTTATATCCTCAATGCAATGCCTTGATGTAGTGACACTAATAATACTACTAGGTTATAAGCACCTTGCAGCTGGTTTACAATTTTATCTGAGAACTGCAGCACCCTGGGACAAGTACTACCATGTCTGACACTTAACTTGAATGTCTACAGTCACCGTGGGACAAGTACTACAGTTGGACTTTTGAAGACAGAGTCCTAGTAAAGCACAAGATTTGATACGTCATGGGATGGTCCTGTTTTTTATACCTCAGATTAGAAACTGAATAAAATACTGCCTTATCAGGTACAGTGTGTCATGCACCTATCTTCTTGCATTGGATGAAAAATCCTTACAAGATGTGCATAGACCAATTCATATCTGGAAAGCAGTATAAGGAAGACTGGGATACTCTATGGCAGTGGCAGGAAGATTGAAGATTTCAGAGGGACTAGTGTTTTGTCACATGCTGAGTGCAGTCTTACATCAGGGATTTATTTTATTTCTCTACACTGTAAGTACCCAGAGGTAAGTTCTCCTTAAATACAAAATTGTAAGCTCTTTGAGCAAAGCAATGAAACACTAGATTGTAAGCTCATTGGAACAGGGTCTGCACTTACACCCATGGAAATCCTTTAGAGCAGGGACTTCATTGTACCAAATAAATGTATTGTTGTTAATAGAGTGAGATAAACCCTACATTTAATTAGTTCAGCAAGGAATAAATATACAATGGATAGAATATACAAATTATCCCACAGAGTGTATTACTAATTCAAAAAGCATTTTTAATATGGCACCCCTTATGCTCCTGTCAGTTTAAACCAGTAGTGTAGCAAACTGTGAAATACATGAGGCTTAAATAACACAGCATCAACCATAGGCAGCCTGTTTCGCTACTTTGGGACTCTCTCACTCAAGTAATTATGGTTGATGCTGATGTCCTCAAGAATCCCACCCTTTGCTATAGGGCTGCCCATTATATTGAAATTGAATTTGAATTATAAGTGTTACAATTTTGCACAGATATGTATATTTGTTTTTTTGCTAAGATTAATACAATGGAGGGATGAGCCCCAAGCGGGCCAAACAGGCTGTCTATGGTTGGTGCTGCTGTTCTGCTCAAGCATTCATTTCACGCTTTGTAAGTGTGGTTACGAAAAATAATGTAATCATCAGCAAAACTGGCATTTAGCCATAAACCTAAAATCAATGCTTGAGTCGAATAACATAGCACCTACATCATACTGAAGAGCCCCAACGAGGGCGAAACAACCTGCCTATAGTGAAAAAACACTTTACATTTGTAGTATTACAATATTTTATTCCCCTAAATGGTCAGATGTTCTGCACATAGCTGCAATAAATATGTTTATTTATTTATATATGAGGACACAAAGAATATCTGTTAATGATAGCAGCAACTGGATCACCCAAAAACCCCTAGCAGTTATGTCCATGCTTATTTCAGTGCAGGCCTCCATTTCCCAAATTGCCTACTTGCCTCATTTGTCAGTGCAAGCCTCCCTTAGAAAATGTAACCCACACTGCATAAATGTAAACTTCAAAATCCTCACATTTTCATATATGATGTAAAAAAACAAGCTCATCATACTGTAACACACCTAGTAAAGAAGGCTTAATTACAGTATACTGAGAAATTGATAAACAGCCCTATTAATACTTAGAAATCAGCTATTTAGATATTTTAAATTGCACTTTTAATATTAAATGTATGATGTCAGATCAAAGTAATTGCCAGAAAAAGAGGATAAGTACATTATTTGCTTACAAACTGAATAATAAAGTATGATTTTTTGCACATGTTAGTAAATTCTTCATGCCTTGATAAAAATATAATGTTCTAAGTCTTGAGATCATTTTTTGTTAAATGTTTGCAGTACACTACAGGTTACATCCTATGGGACCTACTAAAAGGATATGAAACCCATTTTTGTTCTTTCTTTGATTTTCAATTTTACTCCTATTATCAAATGTTAAAAGTATAGTTACACTCATAATAACACTATCTGATAAAAAATTAAATACAAATATTGCATTAAAAAGTTATAAGGGCTCAAGCATATGAGGTCTCAGGTGTTTTAAAAAAAAAGACTGCAAAGGGCTTTAAGATAGAGATACATACATACATGTGTCTAAATATGTATATGTAAGTATATAAATATATATATATTTCTATGTATGTACATATGTATTTATATGTGTATATATGTATTTACAGACATATAAACACTTAAATACATGTGCATATATATATATATATATATATATATATATATATATATATATATATATATATATATATATATATATATATATATATATATATATATATATATATATATAAAAGTGCATTGGGGCCCTTTGCAGTTAAGTAGATGAAAACATGAAAAACATATTTATGCAATATTCATAAGTGTGTATTTACTATATATATATATCACATTGCAATATTCTGCACAAAGAGGAATATGTTCTATGTATTTTAATGAGATATTCCTATATATATATATATATATATATATCTGTATATATCTAGACCTACAGTATATATAATCAAATATATACCTGTATATATATACACATATATACTGTGTATATATATATATATATACAGTATATATATATATATATATATATATATATATATATATATATATATATATATATATATATATATATTCAAAATAGAAAAAGGAATACACCATAGGACTTAGGAAAATCCTATATAAAGCGAGGGAATTCAGCACTCTTTTGTAATCAAATTTATTTATTTAGCAAGATGCACTATGTGTGGAATTCACATGCACATATCCATACAACACATACAAAAGTTTTCTGCACAATTATCTAGCCAGCAATATAAAGCCTACAAGATTATATCAATACAAACTCAGTCTAAGCTAATAGCACACCAGGTAATAAAGTATGCTCAGTAATTAACAGAAAGTGGGAACAAACAGTCAACCTGCATAATAACATAGCAAAACCACAAAAAGTTTCAAACATTTGCAGGGATTGGAACAAAGAAATTCATAAGCTTGTAGTTATAAAGCTAAACAACGTAATAAACTTAGCACATTCAGGGGTGACTTTAAGAAACAAGTTATTGTGTAGCAGTTTCCAATTGCTAATAGCATGGAAGTTTCAAAGAATGTCAGCAAAGTCTGATATTCGTTAACGTTATACTGTCAAGGAAGTTAGCTGTACACATTAAATACAGATAGAGGCAAAGAGCGGGTTTTCGCTTTCACCCGTCTCGTGCTAAACAGCACATACCTGTCTCCAAATTGTGATGCACTAGATTTTCTTAGCGTTCTTACCAGAACCTCAACTGGATATCTGTACCCACAGGTGTCCTCATCCAACACCGCTTACCCGCGTTGGGTTGTACACTTCCTAAGGTTCTTACAGCTGTTAGCCTGAAGAACCCCAATCCTGAGGTTGTCCTTAGCTGCCTGCATGCTTTTTCCAATCCGATTTCCCAGGTAGATGTGACCCCTCTTGTGTCACTTTTCTCCTCTTGAGATTGGTATCGGTTAGAGATGATCATTACTTGTGCTGCAACTGTAAGTTGTTAGCCATAATTTCTTTCTTTTCTTGATAAATGATCCAGCTACTCAGGTGTCAAGTAGCATTTGAAACTTTGCCATTCTCTGGAACAGTAGCTTGAATAGCTTATGAAAATTAACTTTGCCAGATAAGTGCTGGGTAGCAAAGAGTGCAGAAGCTGGTTAAAAGGAGCTTGCCAACGCACGTTTCTCCCCCATTTGCTCCAACATACAGGGGTTTCATCAGGACTAGTAAGAATGCTATACAGGTGCTCTTATTTATACCTATATGCCCCTCCTACTTTTGTGACATCATCAATAACATTACTTTTATATATACATACTTACAAATTACAAAATGTTAGTTAATCTATAAAACAAAATGTGACATACGAAAATATGCGCACATGATGTCAGCATTCACTCCACCTAAAGGATATTTAAATGCAGATGAAATAAATAAAAGTTAAACAACTCAGATTCGTTTTTGTTTTAAAAGGTGAACTAAACAGAGAATATCACTTAAAAAATGTTACCATAGATTTGTTACAAAAAGGAAGCAACTCTAGTTTCTCGTTTAAACCTCTTGGATATTTTGTTTTCAGGGTAAAAATCCAGCGAGTTTCTTTTTGTAGCAAAACCACATCATTATTGCCCCCTCTACCGTTTGTAATGCCTTTATCTATAGCCATTATTTTTAGGGAAGATGCATTTGATTCATGGTGAGTGGCAAAATGTCTCGCAACACTTGTATCTCTGCTGTACAGAATGTCATCTCTATGTTCCTGAATTCTTTCCTTCAGAATTCTTTTTGTTTTTCCCACATAGAATTTTGGGCAGGAACAATGTAGTAAATAAACAACCCCTATGGAGTTACAGTTGAAAAAATATTGTACATCATATTCCCTCTCTCTCCCTGCAGAGAACTTCTTAGATTTTTCCATAAAGGGGCAGTATACACATTGGCCACAAGGGTAATTACCCTTTACGCCGCTGTCCTTCCTAAGCCATAGATGGACTTTTTTTGTACAAGCTTCTCACCAGTTAATCTTTTAATTTTTGGGATTTGCATGCCACCATTTCTGGATATGGCCCTACCTTCTCTTTTATTTTATCCTGAAATGCCAACAGGTGCCAATGTCTTTGCATAATTGTTCGAATGGCATTCCATTGGCAATTAAAGATAGAGATAAATCTTGTCTTATCATTTCTTTTATACAAAATGTAATCTCTTTGCAATTTCTCCACTTTTTTCATTGCACTATTTAGACAATTTTTTGAATACCCCCGATCCGAAAAATGTGTTTTTATCAAGGCAGCATGTTTATCATATTTTGCTTTTGATGAGCAATTTCTTTTTAACCTAAGAAATTGGTCATATGGAATTCCCTTCTTTAAATGATCTGGATGAATACTGGTAGCGTACAACATACTATTTGTGGCCGTTTGTTTTCTATAATTCTCTGTAACAATGTTATTTCCTTCTTTGCTGATCAAAACATCCAGGAATGGTAGACTTTTCTCATTATATTCACGTCAGAAAAATATTTTTATCGTTGTGATTTAAAGCATTAACAAATTCTTTTAGATCTTGAAGTGGACCACAGAAGGAGGATATCGTCCACATACAGCATCCATAAATACATATTTTTCTCAAAAATACCTCCAAACTGTTTAAAAATCTCCAATTCCCATGCTCCAAGATGGAGGCAGGCATACGTAGGTGCACACACTGCCCCCATCGCTGTACCTCTCACTTGTTTATATATATTGTTTTCAAACAAAAATATATTATTTTCGAGAACAAATTGGAGCAGTGAAATGGTAAACTAAAGAACCATGTCCACTAAAGAAGTTAAACATTAACTTGGTGACAGGAGCCAATATGAGAAACTGAAAATAAACCCTATTAAAGAAATGCAATATACTCTATTTAGGATATTGCATATTGCTAAGTTAAAAGGACTTATCTCACAGAAGGAACTATCGTACATGTACTCTGAGTATACAATCATTCCTGTGTTCTATGTAATACCCAAATTACATAAGAACATGCAATGCCCCCCAGGACGCCCTATAGTGTTAGGGATAGGCAGCATTACGGATAGGCAGCATTACGGAAGGCATAGGAAACTATGTGGACTATTTTTTAAGACCCTTTCTCTTGACTCTCCCATCATATGTGAAAGACACTGCTGACTTTCTTAGAAAATTAAATGGTATTAGTGTAAAGACAAATACTCTTCTTGTATCCTTAGATGTCGAAGGTTTATACTCGTCAATTCCACATATGATGGATATAAAAGCTGCAAAACAATTTTTGGAGTCAAGAGGCAACCTCTACAAAGATCATACACAGTTTACCATTTCACTGCTCCAATTTGTTCTCCAAAATAATATATTTTTGTTTGAAAACAATATATATAAACAAGTGAGAGGTACAGCGATGGGGGCAGTGTTTGCTCCAATGTATGCCTGCCTCCATCTTGGAGCATGGGAATTGGAGATTTTTGAACAGTTTGGAGGTATTTTTGAGAAAAATATTTATTTATGGATGTGGTATGTGGAAGATATCCTCCTTCTGTGGGATGGTCCACTTCAAGATCTAAAAGAATTTGTTAATGCTTTAAATCACAACAATAAAAATATTTTTCTGACGTGAATATAATGAGAAAAGTCTACCATTCCTGGATGTTTTGATCAGCAAAGAAGGAAATAACATTGTTACAGAGAATTATAGAAAACAAACGGCCACAAATAGTATGTTGTACGCAACCCGTAGTCATCCAGATCATCTTAAGAAGGGCATTCCATATGATTAATTTCTTAGGTTAAAAAGAAATTGCTCATCAAAAGTAAAATATGATAAACATGCTGCCTTGATGAAAACACGTTTTTTGGATCGGGGTATTCAAAAAAATTGTCTAAATAGTGCAATAAAAAAAGTGGAAAAATTTCAAAGAGATGAAATTTTGTATAAAAAAAATGAAAGTCCCCCACCACTGATAAGATAAGATTTATCTCTACCTTTAATTGCCAATGGAATGCCATTCGAACAATTATGCAAAGACATTGGCACCTGTTGACATTTGAGGATACAATAAAAGGGCCATATCCACAAAAGGTGGCACGAAAATACCCAAATTTAAAAGATAAACTGGTGAGAAGTTTGTACAAAAAAAGTCCATCTATGGCTGACTGGCTTAGGAAGGACAGAGGTGTAAAGGGTAATTACCCTTGTGGCCAATGTGTATACTGCTCCTTTATGGAAAAATCTACGTTCTCTGCAGGGAGAGAGAGGGAATATGATGTACAATATTTTTCAACTGTAACTCCATAGGGGTTGTTTATTTACTACATTGTTCCTGCCCAAAATTCTATGTGGGAAAAACAAAAAGAATTCTGAAGGAAAGAATTCAGGAACATAGAGATGACATTCTGTACAGCAGAGATACAAGTGTTGCAAGACATTTTGCCACTCACCATAAATCAAATGCATCTTCCCTAAAAATAATGGCTACAGATAAAGGCATTACAAATGGTAGAGGGGGCAATAATGATGTGGTTTTGCTACAAAAAGAAACTCGCTGGATTTTTACCTTGAAAACAAAATATCCAAGAGGTTTAAACGAGAAACTAGAGTTTGCTTCCTTTTTGTAACAAATCTATGGTAATTTCTAAGTGATATTCTCTGTTTAGTTCACCTCCAAAAACAAAAATGAATCTGAGTTGTTTAACTTTTATATTTTTTTTATTTTTCTATTTCATCTGCATTTAAATATCCTTTAGGTGGAGTGAATTCTGATATCATGTGCGCATATTTTCATATGTCACATTTTGTTTTATTGATTCACATTTTATTATTTGTAAGTATATATAAAAGTAATGTGATTGATGTCACAAAAGTAGGAGGGGCATATATGTATAAATAAGAGCACCTGTATAGCATTTTCACTAGCCTGACAAAACCCCTGTATGTTGGAGCAAATGGGGGAGAAACGTGCATTGGCAAGCTCCTGTTAACCAGATTTCTGCACTCTTTGCTACCCAGCACTTATCTGGCAAAGTTAATATTCATAAGCTATCCAAGCTACTGTTCCAGCGAGTGGCAAAGCTTCAACTGCTACTTGACACCTGAGTAGCTGGATCATTTATCAAGAAAAGAAAGAAATTATGGCTAACAACTTACAGTTGCAGCACAAGTAATGATCATCTCTAACCGATACTAATCTCAAGAGGAGAAAAGTGACACAAGAGGGGTCGCATCTACCTGGGAGATCGGATTGGAAAAAGCGTACAGGCAGCTAAGGACGACCTCAGAATTAGGGTCGTTCAGTTCAGGCTAACAGCTGTAAGAACCTTAGGAAGTGTACAACCCGACGCGGGTAAGCGGTGTTGGATGAGGACACCTGTGGGTACAGATATCCAGTTGAGGTTCTGGTAAGAATGCTAAGAAAATCTTGCGCATCGCAATTTGGAGACAGGTATGTTCTGTCTAGCACGACATGGGTGAAAGCGAAAACCCGCTCTTTGCCTCTATCTGTATTTAATGTGTACAGCTAACTTCCTTGACAGTATAACGAATATCAGATTTTGCTGACATACTTCATTGCAATCCATTCTTTGAAACTTCCACGCTATTAGCAATTGGGAACTGCTACACAATAACTTGTGGCTTAAAGTCACCCCTGAATGTGCTATGTTTATTACATTGTTTGGCTTTGTAACTACAAGCTTATGAATTTCTTTGTTCCAGTCCCTGCAAATGTTCGAAAATGTTGGCGGTTTTGCTATGTTATTAAATTATATGCAGGTTGACTGTTTGTGCACACTTTCTGTTAATTACTGAGCATACTTTATTACCTAGTGTGCTATTAGCTTAGACTGAGTTTGTATAGTTATAATCTTGTAGGCTTTATATTGCTGGCTAGATAATTGTGCAGAAAACTTTTGTATGTGTTGTATGGATATGTGCATATGAACTCCACTCATAATGCATCTTGCTAAATAAATACATTTGATTACAAAACCGTGCTGAATTCCCTCGCTTTATATAGGATTTTCCTAAGTCCTATGGTGTCTTCCTTTTTCTATTTTAAATAAATTTAATTTAGAGGGTCTGCACCATTATTAATGATAATAAACTGTAATTTGAGTATTATAGTGTTGAATCTGATAAGATGATTATGAAAGATGTAATAGTATCTTCTTATGCTATGCTTTTAAATAACCACAATCGTGTTTGTGCGACTTTTGGGTGCTAGGTATTTTTTCAACTTTTTCAGCTCCATTGAAGGCTATGGGAGACGGTGATTTTGCATTCGCAGCTTCTCAAAGTCTTTTTTTACTTTGATGTTACGAACATGAGAGAGCAAACTTTTTACTTTCAACTCGTAATATGAGTGTGAATCTCCGAGAGCAAAAAATTACTTATAGCAGTTTTAATGCTTGAATGTGAGTACAAACTACTGCTCCGCTCGTAATCAAGCCCACAGCTGGTATTTGTATGTAGGGCTGCCAGCTGTGATTGGATACGGGATGTAGCTGGGTTCACACAAGGTCTCCACAAAAGCTTAACCTTAGGCCCCACCCTTCATCCCACTACATATATTTTTCACAACGAAGCAGTCATTTTATCCCCTTGGTTGCCAGTAACACATGTACAGAGCAGTGATGTGATCTCCTTGGCTGCCAGAGTTACACACCCAGCAATAATTGAACACCCCGATGGTTGCCTGTAACACATATAATAGAAAATGCACAGTGTAACTTCTTTTTGAGACATATTTCTAATGCATAAAGGCCTAAAAGGCCCTTTACATTTAGCTGACAGGGGTCTTAAAAAATACTAGACATTTAAGTGTCCAGTATTTTTGTACAGATTTTACTGGACAGTCTGCTAAAATATTGGAATGTCCAGTTAAATACTGGACACCTGGCAACCCTATAATTGGCTCATTTGGTGTTCATGGCTCCCAGTAGTGTATTGCTTCTCTTTCAAGAAAGGATACCAAGACAATGAAGCAAACTTGATAACTTAATGGAAATGTGTATAATATTGTATGCTCTAGCTAAATCATGAAAGAAATTTTTTTTGTGTCCCTTTAAGTATATTTGAAGTTTGCTATGGCCAATGAGGCCATGTGAATGTGCTCCTGCACTATGTATAGAATATTGCAAGATCAAGTAAACTGCCGCATACTTAAATATGCCTTATTATGCTGTTATGCATTGCAGCCTCTCTGAAGAGATGGTCTGGAGAGTTATAACGCTATCTTTATGCTGTATCCATGGATCTATTTTTTTCCTATGCATAAACAGTAAGGTGACATTTCTTGTTACAAGTATAACGATAATAAAAGCTGCCCATTGGAGACCAGGACTCTGTGTTGTAATGCTATATGGATCGCTGCAAAATTCCGACAAAGCCAGTACCACTGAACTACATTCCCCAGCATGCTCTGCTCCTTGTTTGCGCATGCGTATTAAAACAAAGATGTCTGCGCCCTTGATCGTAGCATGATTAGAAGATCTAGATAAGTTGTGATGCTGTGAGATAAACTGAATGAAAAGCGCAGTTATGTATCAGTGGTGTAGGCAGCTATCTGTATCAGGCAGGAAGTGTCTGACCCTGGCTGAGATGGGCTGTCTCTCTGCAGTAAGACGAAAACACACAAAGGCCAGGTGAGTAACGCAGAGTGAGTTAATGGGTTAAATGTGTAACACTGTCTTTTACCCGGGGGTATCATTTAGAAAAAAATAATAATAATGCTGTTGCCATGTTCAAGTGGGCTACATGTATTGTACAGTATGTATTAGGCAACCATAGTACCCATGTTTTAACCAGGTGTGATATTCCTCTTTGTTTGGATTTGGTGTGTTACCTGTAGTTATTATCATCAATAGTATGACCATATATGCTGCAAGTAGATCTTAGTTACACAGACTTTTCCAATATGATTGATGCCTCTTTTTTTCTGTGTCTCTCATATATACAATTGCACACACAAACAAGACCTATATTATTATCAATATCTCATTCATACCCCTTTGGCACTATCTGGAAGTTAGATGTTAATACATGGTCTATTCTCCATAGTATAAGCACTTTGAAGTAAATAGAACATATGTAAACATTTGTTAAAATTAGGTTAAGAGGGAAATGACATATACTTTGAATCCAATTATTACTATTATGTTTTATCATTTACTTGTATAAGTCTCAATTCCATTGCACTGATTGCAGTTGCTACAAATAAACTGCAATGTTTAGTGTTTCAAACACTTGAAAGTTAAAAGTCCACTATGGTGCCTTCATCTGCACCAACAATTGTGAGCCATGAATGCACAATTTTACTGTCTGCAGCCAAGTTCATTTATATCTGGTGGCTTACACACTCCATTCTTAGCATTGTGTGCAGGTTCTGTGCTATAATTTGCTGTGCTGCCATTCAGAATGCTGGCATTAGTTGTTCCTAGATGTAGCCTAAAGCAGATGTATGGTCCATCAAACACTATAATAGAAACACAGAAGCAAGCTGCATGCAGTATGGCACTGTGTAACCAATAATACACAGCACTTATCCACACCCCATCTTTGAAACAGTGTGGTGGGAAAGCCATACACAGTGATTGCTGCTTGAGAAGTTAACTCAGTGCTGAGCTTTAAAATATTAATTTGTGTGGATAACTGACATCCATGCAGTTAAATTGCCTGAGCAGCCATACTGTAAATGTTTTAGCAAGCATCTTCCCCTTTTTTTTCTTTTTCCTTTTTAAATAACTTTTTGTATTTTAAAATTCAAGGTATCAAGCTGATCCGCAGGCAAAAGAACGTAAAATCAAGTCTCATTCTGCAGCAAAAGAGAGCAGTGTCAGCATCCTGAGAGATCCAGGGGTAGTTTTAGTAGAAAAACTAACAAAGGAGAAGCTTTGTGAGGTCTTAATGCAAAGTGTTGTGTATATGAAAGGTATGTATGATCAAAGGATATCCATAGAACAGGGCTTGACACAATTGTTCAAAGTATAGAATCAAATACTGAGCCACAGAATGAATGGCCTTACAAGAATGATAAATATAATGCTTTTATATATATATATATATATATATATATATATATATATATATATATATATATATATATATATATATATATAATTTTTTTTTTTTTTTTTTTTTTTTCAAAAATCAACAAAATAAAACTTAACTTTTAATGGAAATAAAACAAACAGCAGACTGAAACAAATGCAAAACTCTGCTCTCAGTGTTGAAAAGCACTACACTATGTTTCAGTAGCACGCACCAGGGATATAATTGTTTCTCATAGAAAGAAACAGTTTCTATTTATCAAGATATACTTTAGAATAGAATTATGTATCATTCCACAGTTTTCTGTAGCACACACCTGTATCTGTGTTTCTTATTGTGCAATATCTAGGAGCTGTCCCATAAGATATTTCTGGGTGGATGCAGATACAGATACATTTATATATGATACAGCTGTAAGAACAATGTTTTCTATATTTATCTTCCACCTGTGCAAGCTGTTAACATACTTAAAGGGAAATCACTGGAAATAATCCGCTTTTCATTAGTTTTTTTTGGTTAACTGGTATTTTATTTTAAAAATCTCACTGCACGGCTGCTCATTTCAATTACTTAGTACCACACTTCATATAAATATGTGTGCCTATCAGATGGGAAGTGCACCACCTAGAGATCATTTGCTGTTGTATATTAATCTTACACCTTCTTTGAGTCAAATATATATATATATATATATATATATATATATATATATATATATATATATATATATATATATATATATATATATATATATATATATATATATATATATATATATATTAGTGGGGATCTAGGTGCCAGGCACAATTTTTAATTTATCAGAATTTCACTGGCACATTAATTCTTCAAGCTCTGTCCTAGAAAGACTCATGTTAAAAAAAAGAGAGAGGTGGTATAAAGATATATTTAACTCAACATATATGTAAAAACTGTAACCTGCTACACAGTACTTGCTTGATCAGTGTATGAGCTCATTTATATCTGGATCCTAATGTCTGTAACAAAGAATACAGGATAAACATACTCAAGAGGGGTTTTAAGAGATTTGACATTTGACTCCAAAACTGCATATTCCTCTAACAAAATTTCATTTTAAATGCAATTAAAACACTTATTTTTCAATGCAGTTATTAATTAATATACTATGCAAACATACAACTGACTTTATGCACTGCTGGATGCTAGTTGGTGATTGGTGGCTACACACATATGCCTCTTGTGATTGGCTCTCCAGATGTGTTCAGCTAGGTCTCACTAGTACATTGCTGTTCCCAATAGCTGTGCATGATTCTTTAATATAGTTATGTTAGGATGAGTGGAACATGGGTGTGATGTCTGCAGAGATGCTAAATACAATGTATAATTTCTAGATTTTTGTGACTTACTTATGTTTGTTTTTTAGGTCCTCTTGTGGTCATAAACAAACCTCAGGGATTATCCGTTACAGGTATTAAATATTTCTTCATTTTAGAGTTACCCATTTGAATGAGTTTCAGCCCTCTTTGGTAACCAATGGGTTAAACTGTAACAAAATTTATTGGCCCCTTTATCATAGGGTTTTACAAATTCACATCTAATTTAGAAACCATGTAATATGTTAAGGTGCAGGGATATTATGTGTATAAATTACTGCACCTCTCTGGGAGTCCCTTAACTGGCTCCCCATTCACAGCAGAATTAAAGGGACAGTCTAGTCAAAAATATACTTTCATGATTCAAATAGGGCATGTAATTTTAAACAACTTTCCAATTATCGTTTTTTTTTTATCAATTTAGCTTTGTTCTTTTGTTATTCTTAGTTGAAAGCTAAACCTAGGTAGGCTCATGCTAATTTCTTAGCCCTTGAAGGCCGACTCTTATCTTCATGCATTTTTTTCAATTTTCATGTGTGTCATATAGATAACATTGTGCTCACGCACATGGAGTTACCCAGGAGTCAGCACTGATTGGCTAAAATGCAAGTCTGTCAAAAGAACTGCAATAAGGAGGCCGTCTGCTTAGGCTTAGATACAAGGTAATCGCAGAGGTAAAAAGTATATTAATATAACTGTGCTGGTTATGCAAAACTAGGGAATGGGTAATAAAGGGATTATCTAGCTCTTTAAACAATAAAAATTCTCACCCTGACCTACAAAGCACTTACCAACGTTGCTACCCACTACCTGTCCTAACTAATCAACAAATATATTTAAGTCCGCCCCCTAAGATCCAACAATAACCTGCTCCTCGCATCCTCTATTATCACCTCTTCTGATGCTAGTCTGCAGGACTTCTCCAGTGCGGCACTGGAACGCACTAACGTGTGCTTATCTGCCTTCTTTTAAACACTGCCTGAAGACATTTTTGTTCAGGGAAGACTACCATCCAACTCTGTAACAAATTAATTCCACTTGCCTAATAATTTCCCTCATCTAACATCATTTTTACCCTTGCAGTCCTCACCTCCTGGTTCTCACCCTCCTATCCTTCTGGATTGTAAATTCCCACAGGAATAGTGCCCTCAACTCCTGTCTTTGTCAAATTTTTGTTTTGTCACTTACAAGTATAATATTATTGTTTTACTTATTTCAAAAGTACCCATGGAGTGCTGTGGAATATGTTAGCGCTTTATAAAATACTAGTCCTAAAGCCCGTGTACATGGGCCAATTTTTTAAGTACCGCGGTGTTCTTTCTCTTTCTTTCTCTTTTTCTCTTTTTTTCTTTCTCTTTCTCTCCCCCCACTCTTTTTTGCTCGCTTTCTATATTTCCCTCCTCTCTTTTGGCCTCTCTCCCGTTGACCACGCCCCTTTACACACGCTACCACGAGGCCACGCCCCCACCAGGCAGCTTCCGCAGTGCGCACTCCTCTGCTGATCAAGGCCAGGTATGTTTGTCCTCTGCAGTATCTACTGCGCATGACTGCATCTGACAAACATACCTGGCCTTTTATTATATAGGATATTAATGATATAAAAGGGCCATAATAGTCGTACATTTACATGCTGTAATTCATTAAAGCATGCAATTTTCCAGCTATTGACCCTGCTCTGCTGTGTGCTTAACCCCTGCAAAGGATTAAATCGCTGCTTTACAGGGGGTTATTAAACACACAGTAGAGCAGGATCGTTAGTCTTAAAATTACATTGTCGGATTAGAGCATAAAAATTTTCAAGTATTAAAGGGACATGAAACAGATTTTTTTTTTTTTCTTTCAGGTTTCAGACAGAGCATATTATTTTAAACAACTTTCCAATTTCCTTCCTTGTCTTATTATTTATTGTACCCCTTTATAGCGCTGCAGAATCTATTGGTATGTTACAAATTAAAATCCTATAATATAAAATGCCAAGTGTGTTTGTCCGAAGCTGTCATGCGCAGTAGAGACAGCACAAGGACAAACACACCTGTCCTTGACATGCTGTTTGCAGCAAAAGTGGGCGTGGCCGGGGCATGGCCCGGGCGGGTATGGACGTGGCCAGGCGCGAGAGAGAGGGGAGAGAAATATAAAGAGAGGGGGAGAGATAAAAAGATATGGGGAAAGAGCAAAATAGAGAGATAAAGAGAGGGGGGGAGAGAGCAATAGAGAGGGATGGAGAGAGAGAGAGAGCAAAAGAGAGGGGGGAGGGAGAGAGAGAGCAAAAGAGAGGCGGGAGAGAGAGAGCAAAAGAGAGGGGGGAGAGAGAGAGAGCAAAAGAGAGGGGGGAGAGAGAGAGAGAGAGAGAGAGCAAAAGAGAGGGGGGAGAGAGAGAGCGCAAAAGAGAGGGGGAGAGAGAGAGAGCAAAAGAGAGGGGGGGAGAGAGAGCGCGCAAAAGAGAGGGGGAGAGAGAGAGAGCGCAAACAAGAGGGGAAGAGAGAGAGAGCGCAAAAGAGAGGGGGAGAGAGAGAGAGCGCAAAAGAGAGAGGGAGAGAGAGCGCAAAAGAGAGGGAGAGAGAGAGCGCAAAAGAGAGGGGGGGGAGAGAGAGAGCGCAAAAGAGAGGGGGAGAGAGAGAGAGAGCGCAAAAGAGAGGGGGAGAGAGAGAGAGCGCAAAAGAGGGGGGAGAGAGAGAGCGCAAAAGAGAGGGGGAGAGAGCACAAACAAGAGGGAGAGAGAGAGAGAGCGCAAAAGAGAGAGGGAGAGAGAGCGCAAAAGAGAGAGGGAGAGAGAGAGAGAGCGCAAAAGAGAGGGGGAGAGAGCGCGCGCAAAAGAGAGGGGGAGAGCGCGCGCAAAAGAGAGGGGGAGAGAGCGCGCGCAAAAGAGGGAGAGAGAGAGAGAGCGCAAAAGAGAGAGGGAGAGAGAGCGCAAAAGAGAGAGGGAGAGAGCGAGAGAGCGCAAAAGAGAGGGGGAGAGAGCGCGCGCAAAAGAGAGGGGGAGAGAGCGCGCGCAAAAGAGAGGGGGAGAGAGCGCGCGCAAAAGAGAGGGGGGAGAGAGCGCGCGCAAAAGAGAGGGGGGAGAGAGCGCGCGCAAAAGAGAGGGGGAGAGAGCGCGCGCAAAAGAGAGGGGGAGAGAGCGCGCGCAAAAGAGAGGGGGGAGAGAGCGCGCGCAAAAGAGAGGGGGAGAGAGCGCGCGCAAAAGAGAGGGGGAGAGAGCGCGCGCAAAAGAGAGGGGGAGAGAGCGCGCGCAAAAGAGAGGGGGAGAGAGCGCGCGCAAAATAGAGGGGGAGAGAGCGCGCGCAAAATAGAGGGGGAGAGAGCGCGCGCAAAATAGAGGGGGAGAGAGCGCGCGCAAAATAGAGGGGGAGAGAGCGCGCGCAAAATAGAGGGGGAGAGAGCGCGCGCAAAATAGAGGGGGAGAGAGCGCGCGCAAAATAGAGGGGGAGAGAGCGCGCGCAAAATAGAGGGGGAGAGAGCGCGCGCAAAAGAGAGGGGGAGAGAGCGCGCGCAAAAGAGAGGGGGAGAGAGCGCGCGCAAAATAGAGGGGGAGAGAGCGCGCGCAAAATAGAGGGGGAGAGAGCGCGCGCAAAATAGAGGGGGAGAGAGCGCGCGCAAAATAGAGGGGGAGAGAGCGCGCGCAAAATAGAGGGGGAGAGAGCGCGCGCAAAATAGAGGGGGAGAGAGCGCGCGCAAAATAGAGGGGGAGAGAGAGCGCGCGCAAAATAGAGGGGGAGAGAGCGCGCGCAAAAGAGAGGGGGAGAGAGAGCGCGCGCAAAATAGAGGGGGAGAGAGCGCGCGCAAAAGAGAGGGGGAGAGAGCGCGCGCGCAAAAGAGAGGGGGAGAGAGCGCGCGCAAAAGAGAGGGGGAGAGAGCGCGCGCAAAAGAGAGGGGGAGAGAGCGCGCGCAAAAGAGAGGGGGAGAGAGCGCGCGCAAAAGAGAGGGGGAGAGAGCGCGCGCAAAAGAGAGGGGGAGAGAGCGCGCGCAAAAGAGAGGGGGAGAGAGCGCGCGCAAAAGAGAGTGGGAGAGAGCGCGCGCAAAAGAGAGGGGGAGAGAGCGCGCGCAAAAGAGAGGGGGAGAGAGCGCGCGCAAAAGAGAGGGGGAGAGAGCGCGCGCAAAAGAGAGGGGGAGAGAGCGCGCGCGCGCAAAAGAGAGGGGGAGAGAGCGCGCGCGCGCGCAAAAGAGAGGGGGGAGAGAGCGCGCGCGCGCAAAAGAGAGGGGGAGAGAGCGCGCGCGCGCAAAAGAGAGGGGGAGAGAGCGCGCGCGCGCAAAAGAGAGGGGGAGAGAGGCGCGCGCGCGCAAAAGAGAGGGGGAGAGAGAGCGCGAGCAAAAGAGGAGGGGGAGAGAGCGCGCGCAAAAGAGAGGGGGAGAGAGCGCGCGCAAAAGAGAGGGGGAGAGAGCGCGCGCGCGCAAAAGAGAGGGGGAGAGAGCGCGCGCGCAAAGAGAGGGGGAGAGAGCGCGCGCAAAAGAGAGGGGGGAGAGAGCGCGCGCAAAAGAGAGGGGGAGAGAGCGCGCGCAAAAGAGAGGGGCGAGAGCGCGCGCCAAAAGAGAGGGGGAGAGAGCGCCGCGCAAAAGAGAGGGGGAGAGAGCGCGCCGCAAAAGAGAGGGGGAGAGAGCGCGCGCAAAAGGAGAGGGGGAGAGAGCGCGCGCAAAAGAGAGGGGGGAGAGAGCGCGCGCAAAAGAGAGGGGGAGAGAGCGCGCGCAAAAGAGAGGGGGGAGAGAGCGCGCGCAAAAGAGAGGGGGAGAGAGAGCGCGCGCAAAAGAGAGGGGGAGAGAGCGCGCGCCAAAAGAGAGGGGGAGAGGAGCGCGCGCAAAAGAGAGGGGGGAGAGAGCTGCGCGCAAAGAGAGGGGGAGAGAGCGGCGCGCAAAAGAGAGGGGGAGAGAGAGCGCGCGCAAAAGAGAGGGGGAGAGAGCGCGCGCAAAAGAGAGGGGGAGAGAGCGCGCGCGCGCAAAAGAGAGGGGGAGAGAGCGCGCGCGCGCAAAAGAGAGGGGGAGAGAGCGCGCGCAAAAGAGAGGGGAGAGAGCGCGCGCGCAAAAGAGAGGGGGAGAGAGCGCGCGCAAAAGAGAGGGGGAGAGAGCGCGCGCAAAAGAGAGGGGGAGAGAGCGCGCGCGCGCAAAAGAGAGGGAGAGAGCGCGCGCAAAAGAGAGGGAGAGAGCGCGCGCAAAAGAGAGGGGAGAGAGAGCGCGCGCAAAAGAGAGGGGGAGAGAGCGCGCGCAAAAGAGAGGGAGAGAGAGCGCGCGCACAAAAGAGAGGGGGAGAGAGCGCGCGCAAAAGAGAGGGAGAGAGAGCGCGCGCACAAAAGAGAGGGGGAGAGAGCGCGCGCAAAAGAGAGGGAGAGAGAGCGCGCGCGCGCAAAAGAGAGGGAGAGAGAGCGCGCGCGCGCAAAAGAGAGGGAGAGAGAGCGCGCGCGCGCAAAAGAGAGGGGGAGAGAGCGCGCGCACAAAAGAGAGGGGGAGAGAGCGCGCGCACAAAAGAGAGGGGGAGCGAGCGCAAAAGAGGGGGGGAGAGAGAGAGCGCAAAAGAGAGGGGGGGAGAGAGAGAGAGCGCAAAAGAGAGGGGGGAGAGAGAGAGCGCAAAAGAGAGGGGGGAGAGAGAGAGCGCAAAAGAGAGGGGGGAGAGAGAGAGCGCAAGAGAGAGGGGGGAGAGAGAGAGCGCAAGAGAGAGGGGGGAGAGAGAGAGCGCAAAAGAGAGGGGGGAGAGAGAGCGCGCAAGAGAGAGGGGGAGAGAGAGAGCGCAAGAGAGAGGGGGAGAGAGAGAGCGCAAGAGAGAGGGGGAGAGAGAAAGCGCAAGAGAGAGGGGGAGAGAGAGAGCGCAAGAGAGAGGGGGATAGAGCAAGGGGTGGGACCACTGTACTGCAACGGGCTTTAGGACTAGGAATGTATAATCATTTAAGCCATACTGGCAAATACTTGTAAAAGCTTGCATTACCATGTTCTGCCACTTGGTGGCAGAATAAGCAGCACAATGCTGGGGCTTTTACAATTACATGAGTGTATGTTGAATTTGTTTAAATGGTTTAGCTGGTGTCTGACTGTGACTTAGAATTAGTTATAACAGGGCAGGGGCTGAGAAATACATTGCAGAAAAAATATAAAGTAGGTATATGATATTAATGCTTTTGGTACGGTAAGTTTGAATGTTAAAGGGATAGTAAACCCACATTTTTTTCTTTCATGATTCAGATAGAGCATGCAACTTTCTAATTTACTCCTATTATCAATTTTTCTTCGTTCTCTTGCTTTCTATATTTGAAAAGGCAGGAATGAAAGCTTTGGAGCTGTTCCCTTTTTTTTTTTCTTCAGTACCCTGGATAGGGCTTGCTGATTGGTGCCTGCATTTAGCCATCCAATAAGCAAGCGCAACCTAAAATGGGCCGGCTTCAAAGCTTTTATTTCTGCTTTTTCAAATAAAGATAGCAAGAGAACAAAGAAAAATTGATAATAGGAGTAAATTAGAAAGCTGCTTAACATTGCATGCTCTATCTGAATCATGAAAGAAAAAATGTGGGATTGGTATCCATTTAATAAATAAGCAATACTAAAGAGGTGAATGGATTGTTTTTGTATTTATTTTCTCAAAATGTAACTATATATATATATATATATATATATATATATATATATATATATATATATACTCTAAAAAATAACCCTGCAACATTCTATACAATGACTGCTTGATCAGTGCAGGTGCTTATTTATATGTGTCGCTTAAAGGGACAGTCAACACCAGAATTTTTGTTGTTTAAGAAGGATAATCCCTTTATGACCCATTCCCCAGTTTTGCATAACCAACACAGTTATAATAATACACGTTTTACCTCTGTGATTACCTTGTATCTAAGCTTCTGCTGACTGCCTCATTATTTCAGTTCTTTTGACAGACTTGCATTTTAGCCAATCAGTGCTTACTCCTAGGTCACTTCACATGCATGAGCTCAATGTTACCTATATGAAACCCATGAACTAATGCCCTCTAGTGGTCAAAATGCATTCAGATTAGAGGCAGTCTTCAAGGTCTAAGAAATTAGCATATGACCCTCCTAGGTTTAGCTTTCAATTAAGAATACCAAGAGAACAAAGCAAAATTGGTGATAAAAGTAAATTGGGAAGTTGTTTAACCTTTTAACGCCGTTATGCCGTTCTATTCCGTCATATTTACACTGGGCTTTAAAGCCGTTATGACGGAATAGAACGTCATATCAAACGGCTGTCCTGAAGCCTTCTGCGCTTCAAGGACTTGATCGCGGTCTGGAGGGCGTTCCTAGGGTTGTAGGGACGCCCCCCAGATGCGATCCAATAATTGAAATCTCGCGATCGTATGCACAATCGCGTAGTTTCAATTTGTCTACATCGGAACAGGTGTTCCGATGTAGACACTTTAACCCTGTCACGAAAGGGTTAAAATGACATGCCCTATTTGAATCATGAACGGTTTTTTTGGACTTGACTGTCCCTTTAATGGACACACCAAAGAAGAAGAAAAAAAATGTTTATTTTATAAATAATAATAATGTTGTTCCCCTGTGTCCATTCTTTTTCATAAATTAAACAATACTTTGAGGCTTTTCAAAGGATTTGTCCCTGGACTGCAAAACAATTCACATTTTATAAACAAAATAACAATTTTTACATGTTTTGTACACCTCATAGATTACTGGTGCACGGGCCCTCGCAGCATATGTGCGCATGCCACTGAAAAACTAACTTTTACTAGAAGCATTTTAGCTAATGGAAGTATATTACAAAACTGATTCTTTTTAAAATTGAAATGCACCTACGCACATTTCAGTTTTGACCTTTTAATCCTTTTAAGGGACATACAACAGCAATATGAAAATGCTCTAATGCATTAGAACATCTTATTGCGTTTATGTCCCTTTAACACCAAACTTTTTAACCTTTTATGTCCCTGAAAAACACAAATCAATTACAATACATAGTTGTAACTTCTCTATTGCACTGACAAAACAGTTCAAAACAACATGATGATGCAACAACGTTTTGGTGGTCTTGTAACTATCATAGCTCGTTAGCCAGATATAGATATCTGATATTTTCTCACATTTTCTTTTTCTTTTAGAGTTGATTGTCATGATGCTGATAGTATTTTGTTTCCTGTGTTTAGGGAAACAGGAGGAGGTCTCTGTGTCACTGTTACTTGCTGAGTTACGGCAGTGCTTGGGTGTGCGTGATGACCTGCATGTGGTGAAAGCAGCGCCAAAGTATGTATATGTTATATGGGGATTTATATACAGGGACCGAATAATAGTGCAAATTTCACTAACAAAATTACAGTTTAAAGGGATATGAAACCTAAATGCATTCTTTCATGATTCAGATATAGCAGACAATTTTAAGCAACTTTTTATACTTTACTTCTATTCATTTTTCTTCATTCTTTTGGTATCTTTATTTGAAAAACCAGGAATGTAAGCCTAGGAGACATCCATTTTTGCAATGTAGTATTTAAAGGATTAGTAAACTCAATTTCTTTCATGATTCAGAGAGAATGCAATTTTAAGCAACTTTTTAATTTACTCCTATTATCGCATTTTCTTCGCTCTCTTGGTATCTTTATTTGAAAAGCAGGAATGTAGTAAGCTTAAAGGGACACTGAACCCATTTTTTTTCTTTTGTGATTCAGATAGAGCATACAATTTTAAGCAACTTTCTAATTTACTCGTATTATCAAATTGTCTTCATTCTCTTGGTATCTTTATTTGAAATGCAAGAATATAAGTTTAGATGCCGGCCCATTTTTGGTGAACAACCTGGGTTGTTCTTGCTGATTGGTGGATAAATTCATCCACCAATAAAAAAGTGCTGTCCAGAGTTCTGAATAAAAAAAAAAAGCTTAGATGCCTTATTTTTCAAATAAAGATAGTAAGAGAACAAAGAAAATTTGATAATAGGAGTTAATTAGAATGTTGCTTAAAATTGCATGCTCAATCTGAATCATGAAAGAAAAAATTTGGGTTCAGTGTCCCTTTAAGAGCCGGCCCATTTTTGGTTGAGAACCTGGGTTGCACTTGCTTATTGGTTTGCTAAATGTAGCCACCAATCACAAGCGCTAGCCAGGTTGCTGAAACAAAAATGGGCTGGCCCCTTAGCTTATATTCCTACTTTTTCAAATAAAATTGCATGCTGTATCCGAATAAGAAAAACATTGGGTTTACTATCCCTTTAAGAGACATGGACTTCAAAATTACATTTTCATGAGACCCTACAATTAAATAAATACCAATTTTCTTATTTTACCGTTTGTATCCTTTGTTGAAAGTGTGAGTATTTGCGTATACCTAAATAGGCTCTGGAGTGTGCACATCTCTTGAGAAATATATGTAGAGCATTGTTACAAACATTGCTGTACAAACCTTGTAACAGTGGATAACATTTTATTGTTTTCACTGTTACATGAATTGACAAAAGTATTTTGGTACATTTATTTAAAATAACTAATGCCCCCCCCACCCTAGATGACTATACTCATATAATTATTATACAACCTTTAATATACCTCTATTTTGTATTATGGATATTATTATTTCTATTGTACTACATATTATAAAGAGGCCGGGGAATGTTTCCTTTGAACATTCTGTGTTAAAGGGATAGTATTAAAGCAACTTTCTAATTTACTCCTATTATCAATTTTCCTTCGGTCTCTTGGTATCTTTATTTGAAAAGGCTGGAATGTAAGCTTAGGAGCCGGTCCATTTTTGGTTCAGCGCTACCCAGCTGCTGAACCAAATTTGGGCTGTCTCCTACGCTTTCATTCTTGCTTTTTCAATAAAGATATCAAGAGAACGAAGAAAAATGAATAATAGGAGTAAATTAGAACATTGCTTAAATTGCTGCTCTATCTGAATCATGAAAGTTTAAGATTTTTAATAGACTATCCCTTTAAGTTGCTCTGTTATATCGCTAGAGGCAAGAGTTAATCAATGGGGTTACATTTTGTAGGGTCCAAGGATTACCCATGATTCTAAACGAGGACGTTGATGCAACTGAATTTCAGTTTTTGTTCACCATGATTATTTTAATTTTGTTTCATGTTCGGTGTTATTTTGTATACCTGCTTATCTTGTACTGTAATTAGCATTGAACAAATAAAGATTATTTTGAAGAAAAAAAAAAAAACAAGAAAAAAAACTGTTGTTGTTTTACAAAGATTGCCAAATTTTGTTTTACACTTTACTTAAATGTTTTTATATTTTACATTTAACATTTTTGTTGTTTTTAACGTGAAATTTCAAATATAAAGTTAGGTTTCTCATAGATGTCAATATAAGTCTGGTGAAATTGGTAATCAAATGTAATATTGAAATGTTATGCATTCATTCTATAGAAACATTTGAATGGCAGAACAGATTTAGTATTTTAAAGGGATATTAAACAGTGAATTCTATATTACAATAAAACAGACTAAGCAGTGACTTCTACTTATAAGTATTATTCATAATTTAAAAGGATTTACCTGTTATTTCTTTTTTTTTTTTCTTTTCTTTTTTTTTTTTTAAACTTAATTTGTGCAGTGTTAATTGCTTCCTGTCCCACCCCCAAAAGGGGGCTGAAATCTCTACAGGAAGGCATATCTAGCTTGATGTCATAAATCTTTTAGAGCAACATAAGCTGGTTTACTGTTTAGAGAATCCTAGAGAAACAGGAAGTCACTTTCTTGCCCATGCTCAGAAGAGGCAGAATGCAACTTGAGTTCTCATCATGTCTGCTCCCTTAACTAGCTGCAGGCAGTGGCTACACTGAGAATTTCTAACTGCTCATTTTGCAAGTAAACAAGATTTTTCTATTTGATTTGTTATTGTCAGTATTATTAACATTGTCATTTATTTTATTGTGTTGCCAAATTCCATAGCACTGGAGAAATAGTAGTATTGGCAGGCACACATTCAGTATGACAGCACTAACCGTTTTTGTTGTGCATAGGGAGAGCTCTGGTCTGGTTCTTCTCTCTTCCTGTCATGTGACTACAAAACGCATTGAAGAGTTCTATTCAGAGTGTCGTAAGCTGCTGAGGCCTATAGCAACTTATTGGTGAGTAAATATCATAAGCTTATATAAATGTACAATACATCTCCACATAAATTGTTTAATCATACCAGTGCTCATGTATTTTTATATTAAATCTTTGCATTTTAAAGTTTACAAAACCTATTTATCCACCTTTCCTCTGTGGAAACAAATTGGAATGTTTCAATTCAAAATATGTAAATATAAAATAAATATAATAACTTTATTACAAAAAAAAAAATGTGAACTGATTAAACGGACATTGCAGACAAAATTAGAATCCACATGGATGCATTAAAGTTTTGAATAGAAACATTTTCGTAATATACCTGTATTAGCAAAAATGCTTCTAATAAAAGCTATAGCTGTTTAAAACGTGTATTAAACTATGCACTGTATGCAATATGCAGAGCCTAAGGTTCTTGTACAATTTGGTAAGGACTCAATTTATTAATTGCTGACATGACATGAGCCCCACTGGCGCTTTGATCAGCTGCAGTATTTAAAATACTGGTGCAATGAGCATATCTAGCTATACTTCACATGCACTTGCAGAGGAAAATAATAACACTAGAATGGTGATATCTTTTAGTAGAAGCATTTTTGCGAATTACATGTATATTGCAAATATTTTTTATTCAAAGATGTAATTCATCCTTTTAGCCCCTGCTGAGCCATTTTCCAGCCAAGTGCAGAGCTGTTTTGGAGTTTAGTTTTCAGCAGATCCATTAGATTTAAACTATACAATTATTATATATCATGACATAAGCAGGGATAGGCACGGACCATGGCTGTGGCGGACATTTTCCAAAGTACAGACGTTAGTGAAGGACACCAATGTACATTTCAAATTAAAAACATCAAAAAACACTCTTTACAGAGAGGGTAGTGGATACATGGTGGAATAGCCATCCAGCAGAAGTAGAGAGAGTGAAGTAGTTTAAACATGCATGGGATAGGAATAAGGTTATGATAGATATAAGATAAGGCCAGGAACTAATGAAAGGATTCAGAAAATTGGGCAGACTAGATAGGCCGAATGGTTCCTATCTGCCAACATATTCTATGTTTCCATAAGTCAGGAGAGCGACACTTTGCTGTCAAATGAGCTGAACGTTGGATGCCCCTGGTCTAGTTCCACAAGTACAAATTAGTCATCTAATCAAACAAGTTTAAAATAACATTTATATAAAGACTGCTTGTGGTATTCCCTTTTATTTATTTTTTTGGTTATATATTGCAACTCCTGACCAAACCCACCCACCTTGATGTTAATTGCATGATCATCATGGTTGGTTACTTACTTGGTTACGGAAGGTTTGTGAGTAGGCAGCGGTCTTCTACACACAGACACCAGCACCACACTGTTGCACAGATCAAGGAATTAGGATGGGTCACGACTCACGGTTAGTTGACTGCAGGCAGCTTGCTTCTTCCCTCACTTTCCCGCTACTAAGCGTGGTGCCGCTTGGGTCAAGGAGGAGTGAGGACCAGCATTCATCTGTCCTACTCCTCCCTCCCCTCCGCAAAATGGGTGGCGGACACTGCAAGGGCCAGTCACGGACACCTTGCCTATCCCTGGACATAAGAAATCTACAACAAAGTGACAAAATTGTATATTTTTATTAACATTTTAATGATACAGAGTGAGGGAAAATTGGATAAACTTTGAAATGTATCTGAAAATATTCTACTGCTCATTTAAAATACAAAGTAAGTGCAATTGTATTGCCTTTTTATTGCGTATTTGTCAATTATTCAGTTATACTGTATTTAGTGGTCCTTAAAGGGCCATGATACCCAAATGTTGAAGCACTTGAAAGTGATGCAGCATAGCTGTAAAAAGCTGACTAGAAAATATCACCTGAACATCTCTATGTAAAAAAGGAAGATATTTTACCTCAAAATTTCCTAAGTATTCACACCCCACTGTAAAGAGACTTTAAGCAGCCAATCAGGATGCCTGTCCCTTGACTTGCAAGGCACAGCACTTACTCTTGTGAACTGAAGAAATTGTGAGGTAAAATATCTTCCCTTTTTACATAGAGATGCTCAGGTGATATTTTCATGTCAGCTTTTTACAGTTATGCTGCATCACTTTCAAGGGATTTAGCAAATGAGTATTAAGTCCCTTTTAAGTACGAAACACAATTTCAAAGTACATTTCCATTTGAGCACTTATCAAAGCTGTACAGTTTTACGGTTGTGACACTGTAAGATTACTTTTCTTTCATGTAATTGGCAAGAGTCCATGAGCTAGTGACGTATGGGATATACAATCCTACCAGGAGGGGCAATGTTTCCCAAACCTCAAAATGCCTATAAATACACCCCTCACCACAACCACAATTCAGTTTTACAAACTTTGCCTCCTATGGAGGTGGTAAAGTAAGTTTGTGCTAAGATTTCTACGTTGACATGCGCTTCTCAGCATTTTGAAGCCTGATTCCTCTCAGAGTACAGAGGGACGTAGAGAGTATTACCCATTGGATGCAATGATTTTCCTAACGGGGGTCTTTTTGATAGGTTCTCTGTTATCGGTCGTAGAGATTCATCTCGTACCTCCCTTTTCAGATCAATTATATACTCTCATATACCTCTACTGATAACTGTTTCAGTACTGGTTTGGTTATCTGCTATATGTAGATGGGTGTCTTTGCGTAAGTATGTTTTTATTTATTAAGACACCTCGGCTATGGTTTGGCACTTTATGCATTTATATAAAGTTCTAAATATATGTATTGTACTTATATTTGCCATGAGTCAGGTTCATGTATTTCCTTTTGCAGATTGTCAGTTTCATATTTGGGAAAGTTAATATTGAGAAATATTTTTCTTACCTGGGGTTTAGTCTTTTTTTCAATTGACTACTTGTTCAAATTGCGGGCTGTCTTAGGCTTGCGGGTGCGCTAAATGCTACACTTTATTGCGTCATTCTTGGCGCGAAAGGCACGTCCGTTGACGCAAATTCGTCATTTCCGGCGTCATACTTGACGCAGGGGTTCACACAGGGTTGCGTCGCTAGTGACGCGAGTGTGTCATTTCCGGACATGGTTGGCGCCCAAATTTTTTTTTCAGTTACGTTGTGCATCATACTTGGTGCCAAATTTTTTTTTTTCATTATTTATTGCCCCACTGCTTTTGCCTCTTGCCTTTTGCTATGTCAGAGGGCTATGCTATTTGCTTTTTTTCCCATTCCTGAAACTGTCATATAAGGAAATTGATAATTTTGCTTTATATGTTGTTTTTTCTTTTACATTTTACAAGATGTCTCAATCTGATCCTGCCTCAGAAGTATCTGCTGGAACTTTGCTGCCTGACATCGGTTCTACCAAAGCTAAGTGCATTTGTTGTAAAATTGTGGAGATTATATCTACAAATGTCATTTTGTAATAGTTGTCATGATAAACTTTTACATGCAGATAGAGTTTCCATCTGTAATAGTACATTGCCGGTTGCAGTTCCCTCAACTTCTAATGTACATGATATACCTATGAATTTTAAAGAATTTGTTACTGATTCTATTCAGAAGGCTTTGTCTGCATTTCCACCTTCTAATAAGCGTAAGAGGTCTTTTAAAACTTCTGATAAAGTTGATGAAATTTCAAATGGCCGACAGCATAATGAATTAACCACCTCTGATGAGGATCTATCTGATTCAGAAGATCCTTCCTCAGACATTGACACTGACAAATCTACTTATTTATTTAAAATAGAGTATATGCGTTATTTGTTAAAAGAAGTGTTAATTACTTTGGATATTGAGGAAGCTAGTCCTCTTGATATTAAAACCAGTAAACGTTTAAATGCTGTTTTTAAACCTACTGTGGTTACTCCATAGGTTTTTCCTATTTCTGATATGATTTCTAAGGAATGGAATAAGCCAGGTACTCCTTTTAATCCTTCTGCAAGGTTTAAAAAATTGTATCCTTTACCAGCAATTGCAATAGAGTTTTGGGAAAAGATCCCCAAAGTTTATGGGGCTATTTCTACTCTTGCTAAACGAACCACTATTCCTATGGAAGATAGTACTTCCTTTAAAGATCCTTTAGATAGGAAGATTGAATCTTATCTAAGGAAAGCCTATTTATATTCAGGTAGTCTTCTTAGGCCTGCAATTACTTTGGCTGATGTTGCAGCTGCTTCAACTTTTTGGTTGGAGAATTTAGCGCAACAAGAATTGGATTCTGACGTATCTAGCATTGTTCGCTTACTGCAACATGCTAATCATTTTATTTGTGATGCCATTTTTGATATTATCAAAATTGATGTTAGATCCATGTCTTTAGCTATTTTAGCTAGAAGGAATGCTGATATGACATCTAAGTCTAGATTGCTATCTCTTTCTTTCCAAGGTAATAATTTATTTGGTTCTCAGTTGGATTCTATTATTTCAACTGTTACTGGGGGGGAAAGGAGTTTTTTTGCCTCGGGATAAAAACCTAAGGGTAAATCTAAGGATTCTAATCGTTTTCGTTCCTTTCGTCAAAATAAGGAACAAAAACCTAATCCTTCCCCCAAAGAATCTGTTTCCAATTGGAAGTCCTCCTCAAATTGGAATAAATCCAAGCCTTTTAAGAAACCAAAGTCAGCCCCTAAGTCCGCATGAAGGTGCGGCCCTCATTCCAGCCCAGCTGGTAGGGGGCAGATTAAGGTTTTTCAAGGATGTTTGAATAAATTCTGTTCAGAGCATTGTCTCTCAGGGGTACCGAATTGGATTCAGAGTAAGACCTCCTGTGAGATTTTTTCTCTCGCGCATCCCAGTAAATCCAGTAAAAGCTCAGGCTTTCCTGAAGTGTGTTTCAGATCTGGAGGTTTCAGGGGTAATCATGCCGGTTCCTTTTCAGGAACAATGCCTGGGGTTTTATTCAAATCTATTCATTGTCCCAAAGAAAGAAAATTCATTCAGACCAGTTCTGGATCTGAAGTTTTTGAATCATTATGAAAGAGTACCAACTTTCAAGATGGTGACTATAAGGACTATTCTGCCTTTTGTTCAGCAAGGACATTATATGTCTGCAATAGACTTGCAGGATGCTTACCTTCATATTCCGATTCATCCAGAACATTATCAGTTCCTGAGATTCTCTTTTCTAGACAAGCATTACCAATTTGTTGCTCTTCCATTTGGCCTAGCATCAGCTCCAAGAATCTTTTCAAAGGTTCTGGGTGCCCTACTCTCTGTAATCAGAGAACAGGGTATTGCGGTGTTTCCTTATTTGGACAATATATTGGTACCAGCTCAGTCTTTACGTTCTGCAGAATCTCGCACAAATCAACTTGTGTTGTTTCTTCGAAAACATGGTTGGCGGATCAATTTACCAAAAAGTTTTTTGATTCCTCAGATAAGGGTCACCTTTTTAGGTTTCCAGATAGATTCAGTGTCCATGACTCTGTCTCGAACAGACAAGAGACGTTTGAAATTGGTTGCAGCATGTCGGCGCCTTCAGTCTCAGTCATTCCCTTCAGTGGCTATGTGCATGGAAGTTTTAGGCCTCATGACTGCAGCATTGGATGCGATTTCTTTTTGCTCGTTTTCACATGAGACCTCTCCAGCTTTGCATGCTGAATAAATGGTGCCGGGATTATACAAAGATATCACAATTAATATCCTTAAATCCCAATATTCGACACTCTCATGACGTGGTGGTTAAATCACCAGCATTTAGTTCAAGGGGCCTCTTTTGTTCGGCCAATCTGGACTGTGATCACAACAGATGTGAGTCTTTCAGGTTGGGGAGCTGTCTGGGGATCTCTGACAGCACAAGGAGTTTGGAAATCTCAAGAGGTGAGATTACCAATCAATATTTTAGAACTCCGTGCAATTCTCAGAGCTCTTCAGTTTTGGCCTCTGTTGAAGAGAGAACCGTTCATTTGTTTTCAGACAGACAATATCACAACGGTGGCATATGTCAATCATCAGGGTGGGACTCGCAGTCCCCTAGCTATGAAAGAAGTATCTCAGATATTTGTTTGGGCGGAATCCAGCTCTTGTCTAATTTCTGTGGTTCATATCCCAGGTGTAGAAAATTGGGAGGCGGATTATCTCAGCCGTCAGACTTTACATTCAGGAGAGTGGTCTCTCAATCCGGATGTTTTCTCAGATTGTTCAGATGTGGGGTCTTCCAGAAATAGATCTGATGGCCTCTCATCTAAACAAGAAACTTCCCAGATACCTGTCCAGGTCCAGGGATTCTCAGGCGGAAGCAGTGGATGCGCTGACACTTCCTTGGTGTTATCAACCTGCTTATATCTTCCCGCCTCTAGTTCTTCTTCCGAGAGTGATCTCCAAGATCATCATGAAACAATCGTTTGTGTTGCTGGTGGCTCCAGCATGGCCCCACAGGTTTTGGTATGCGGATCTTGTTCGGATGTCCAGTTGCCAACCTTGGCCACTTCCGTTAAGGCCGGACCTACTGTCTCAAGGTCCGTTTTTCCATCAGGATCTCAAATCATTAATTTTGAAGGTATGGAAATTGAACGCTTAGTATTAAGTTGTCAGGGCACAGGTAAATACATATTTATTTATATATATATATATATATATATATATATATATATAATGTATGTCAATAGGACAGGGAAATATGTTTATGTATGAAACCATATTTGTATCAGATATTACTGGAATAAGGTTTAAATTCTGATGTCAGGATTTGACTCAGAAACCTTCACAAATTGAATATACATCTCCAGGCTGAGCTACAGTCAACAGGTCCCAAGAAATAAAAGGAAAACATTTGCTTCTTAATTTGGAAGTGCAAATTTCATAGCACTCTGTACCCCATGTGGTGAGTAAGAGACGAAGAGCCTGGATACACACTCATATATGGACTTCCTGACAACAAAGGAGCTGAAAATTGACAGCTGCCTGTTAAGTGATTCAGGCTGTGTGGCTGATAACACCAGAATACACGTGACACAGACATTGTGTCTAGGGGAGGATAGCATACAGTGAAGGCACATGGCTTACATTATGATTTCAAAGCAACTGTACTTAGATTTTAAATAAAAATAAATACATTTTTGCAAAGGGAACAATATTAGTTTCATATGTGTTTGGAATAATTCAAATAACATATATATATATATATATATATATATATATATATATATATATATATATATATATATATATATGGGACTGAGACATTTTATATTAAATGAATGATTGCTATGTTGAGTAATGACTACATCAAATACATATGAATGCTTGGATCATTTCTAATAATTATTTCTATTTTTATTGCAGACAACCATTGGTCATGGGCATCAATCTATGCACTTAGAAATAGGTGCACTAAATACCTCAGCCTCTGTGTTTTTAAGAACATGAATAGATATTTGTGAAACTAAAAATAAAAATAATAAATGACACTTATTACTTTATTTCAGATGGAATGCCTGCGTGAGATGAAATAAGCCATATCATATGAATGTACAATAAATGTTTATAAAGTTTTAAATACATCTCTTAAAATATAGTGAGATGAAGATATGGAAGTTACTTTGATGTGATATGACTATGAAATATAAACTTTCTGTTAGGCTAAATGAAATATAAATTATTTTAATATAATGTTAGATGTATTTGATGTTTCATACCAAAATGATCAGAAAATTCATTAAGATATAACTTATCCAAAACAAATATTGTGAATAGTTGTTGCAGTAAATTATGATAAAATGAATAACCATTTCATAGAAATACTGATCTAAGTTTATTCAAATGTTTAGAAATGGTATTGCTGCATATATTGCTGTGTCTGTTTATAATGCTGCCACCCGGTGTTGCCATACGAGAACTACAACCAAAAGGCTTTTTGGCTGTTAAAAATAAGATATTCCAATGACAAGGGACAAGGCTCCGTGGGCGTTTCCAATACTCAGCAATGACTGATAAATAATCAAAAAAGGGGAAGGGTAAAATCAGATGATTTAAACCCCAGCATAGAGACTGATCAGGGTTGTTGGCTGATCCTGAAGGAAATAACTACAGGTGGCCCTCGTTTTACAACGGTTCAATTTACACCTTTTCAGAATAACAACCTTTTTTTCCAGTCATGTGACTGCTATTGAAAAGCATTGAGAAGCAGTGCATTTATTAAAATAGCCAATAGGTGGAGCTGTCAGTTTGTGTTGCAGAAAAGCCAAGCAAACTGAAATTAATCAGTTTAACCAGACCTGAACAAGATCTTCCCGTCTATAAATCAGTCCAGATAGGAATGCATAGAAAGAACTGTTTGCAGAAAAATGCAAGTGAAGTCTGTGTTGTGTGATTATTTTATTAGGTTTATAATGCTGTTTTGCAGATTTTTTTGTTAATTTAACTTAGTTTAATTTTATATTCTGTGTTGTGTGATTATTTTATTAGGTTTATAATGCTGTTTAGCATTCAACGTCTTAATTTCAAAGCTTTAAAAATAATGTATTAGGTGTTACTAATGACAATTTTGAGAGGGGTTTGGAACCTAACTCCATTACTTCCTATTGACTTACATTATAAACTGGGTTTCAATTTACAACGGTTTCGATTTACAACCATTCCTTCTGGAACCTAACCCCGGCGTAAACTGAGGGCTACCTGTACTGTGGTTATTATTAAAGCACACACCTACTATTGGACTCCATATGAATTTTCCCCAAATTTTGAATTTCTGAGGTGAAATTGGATCTGTTAAGAAACATTGGAAACTGGATTGCTGTTTATTTGGTGATGTATACAAAGTTTTATTGTAAGATAAGTTATATGCATAGCCATTACAGTTAATAGATTTAAAGAGCAGATTATACTTTTAAACTGTGTGTCATTGTTTTAGATAGCTCTTAGCCTGCCTATTTGTATGCAAGCATTTAAAGTAAGCATTTACTATTGCTGTATGTAGCAGAGTTAAAGAAATAGTTTGGATTTTAAGTTAGCATTTCATAGCCTATGTATTGTTAACTAATCCCAATCTTAAATTGTTTATCTATGCAAATATATAATAATAATTCAGATAAATAAATTGTATTTCAAATTGGTAGTCACAGCCTACATATTGTTTAAATCTGTATCTGATTTGTTAAGTAACTCATCTGTGCAAGTTATGATATTGTAAGTTAATTATGTATTAGGATAAATTGCAGTTAAATAGCAGAATATATATATTACCCTATTGATTATAAGCACTGTTGCTTGGATGTTAAAGGCTATTTAGAAATAAGGTTGGTTTTAAAGGTAAGCTTGTATGAACTTTGCATAGCATATTTAAATAGTTTTCAAGCGCATATAATATTATTTCATATTCCTTTTATTGCAAATATATTTCAAAAATGTTCATGGATATTAACTAAATAAAAGAGTTCAGGTATTTATATTAATTTTATTTGTTGTCTTAGTAGAAGTATATTGATTGTGGGTTCAGTCTAAAGGAAGATTGTTAAATATATTCCCTGCCATATACTCACACATTGTTTGGAGAATACTGCTAAGATTTTCATAAATATACTGACAAAGTCATAGAGGTTTTCTCTGACTCAGTAATTAATACTATGTTACAAGCTCGTAAAACTGTCTCTAGAAAGATTTATCGAGTTTGGAAGATTTACATTTCATGATGTTCTTCTCATAAATTCTCTTGGCATTCTTTTAGAATTCCTAGAATTTTACAGTTTCTCCAGGATGGTTTGGATAGGGGTTTGTCTGCAAGTTCCTTGAAGGGACAAATCTCTGCTCTTTCAGTTTTATTTCACAGAAAGATTGCTAAACTTCCTGATATTCACTGTTTTGTACAGGCTTTAGTTCGTATTAAGCCTGTCATTAAATCAATTTCTCCTCCTTGGAGTCTTAATTTGGTTTTGAAGGCGTTACAGGCTCCTCCGTTTGAGCCTATGCATTCTTTGGACATTAAACTACTTTCTTGGAAAGTATTGTTCCTTTTGGCCATCTCTTCTGCTACAAGAGTGTCTGAGCTATCTGCTCTTTCTTGTGAATCTCCTTTTCTGATTTTTCAGCAGGATAAGGCGGTTTTGCGGACTTCATTTGAATTTTTACCTAAGGTTGTGAATTCTAACAACATTAGTAGAGAAATTGTTGTTCCTTCTTTGTGTCCTAATCCTAAGAATCCTTTGGAAAGATCCTTACATTCTTTGGATGTGGTAAGAGCTTTGAAATATTATGTTGAAGCTACTAAAGATTTCAGAAGGACTTCTAGTCTATTTGTTTTATTTTCTGGTCCTAGGAAAGGTCAGAAAGCCTCTGCTATTTCCTTGCCCTCTTGGTTAAAGCTTTTGATTCTTCAATCTTATTTGAAGTCGGGTCAAGCCCCGTCTCAGAGAATTACAGCTCATTCAACTAGATCAGTCTCCACTTTGTGGGCTTTTAAGAATGAAGCTTCAGTTGATTAGATTTGCAAAGCAGCGACTTGGTCCTCTTTGCATACATTTACTAAATTCTACCGTTTTGATGTATTTGCTTCTTCTGAAGCGTTTTTTTGTAGAAAAGTTCTTCAGGCAGCTGTTTCAGTCTGATTCTTCTGCTGATGCTTTAAGTTTTTCTTTTCTTCACGAGAATAACTTTTATTATTTGGGTTGTGGATTATTTTTTCAGCATTTTGGCTGCTGTTTATTTTTATCCCTCCCTCTCTAGTGACTCTTGCGTGGAGTTCCACATCTTGGGTATTTGATATCCCATACGTCACTAGCTCATGGACTCTTGCCAATTACATGAAAGAAAACATAATTTATGTATGAACTTACCTGATAAATTCATTTCTTTCATATTGGCAAGAGTCCATGAGGTACCCTTTTTATGATAGTTATGATTTTTTGTATAAAGCACAATTATTCCAAATTTCTTTGTTGATGCTTTTTACTCCTTTCTTTATCACCCCGCTACTTAGCTATTCGTTAAACTGAATTGTGGGTGTGGTGAGGGGTGTATTTATAGGCATTTTGAGGTTTGGGAAACGTTGACTATCCGGGTAGGATTGTATATCCCATACATCACTAGCTCATGGACTCTTGCCAATATGAAAGAAATGAATTTATCAGGTAAGTTCTTACATAAATTATTATTATTATTTTTTTTAATTATTTGTATTTATTAAGCTGTTTTTTGTTTATTTATTAGTGCAGTCACAGTGGGAGTCCCAAGCCCAGCAGAGGGGGAAATAGAGGTGGCTTTAAAAAGTGAGCGTATTGGTGAACAGGATATGGTAAGATAATGAAAAGCTCTTAGATATTTAACTTAAGGGTCTATAATAAATTACCTCAATCTATATGCAAATAAATTATATAACTTATTTTTAATGTATCAGACTTTTTTAATTTTTATTAAAAAAAGATTATTTCTAATGCCCTAAATAGTACCTCCAAACTATGGAAAAAGGATTGTTGTGGGACTATTTTACAAACACCCATAAAAAGTGGCGTTTTTGTTTTTTTTTCTTCCAAATTTTCCCGTGTCTATTCATCATTGCTTAGCTTATCAGACACGGGAGTGCGCTGACCGAGAGTCGCAGTGAACGCCGACTGACAGGATAGCAGAGGGACTGGTTGCCCCTAGCAACACTTACACCAGCTCTCCTAGCATGTCAGTTTAGGCGATATGCGTTTTAACAACTGTATTAAAGGGAAAGTTTACTACTAGAATTTTTTTTTTTTATTGTTTAAAAAGATAGATAATTCCTTTATTACCCATTCCCCAGTTTTTTGAGTAACCTAATATTATGTTTTTTGTCTCTGATTATGTTGTATCTAAGCCGACTCAGACTGCCTCCTTATTTCAGTTCTTTTGACAAACTTGCGTTTTAGCCAGTGCTGATTCATAAATGCCTCCATGGGAGTGAGCACAATGTTATCTATATGGCACACAGGAACTAGAACTGTCAGGCTGTTAAAAACTGTCAAAATGCACTGAGATAAGAGGCGGTCTTCAAGGGCTTAGAAATTAGCATATGAGCCTACCTATGTACAAAGAATACGAAGAGAACAAAGCAAACTTGATGATAAAAGTAAACTGGAAAACTGTTAAAATTTGCATGCCCTATCTGAATCATGAAAGTTTAATTTTAACTAGACTGTCCCTTTAACATTAAAATTATAATGTTAATCCCTCATGTAATGTTTTGTATATAGGTATTGTAAGCATAATGGATGTTAATATTTAAAAAAAAAAATTGAACCACCAATATTACTCTGTATTTTTATAATTATATCAATCAGAATGAATATTAAATATAAATATATATTTATATATGGTATTAGATCATATAAATCTAATATTAGTTTATACTAGTAAAACAAATACAATTTTGTCTTTATACAGAGTAAAAAGATTATACCATTTAAAGAAAGCCATTTAATCCAACTGCCTGTCAGCCTAAGAGAACAGAAGTTTTTAAAGTGTCCAAATAACAAAATGATCCAAAATACAAATGAAGCAATAAATAAAAGCACCTGGCAAGTGCAAAACATATAATTACTGCATTACGTGAATGTCCTTTTATGCAGAGCGTTATCAACTCTGATGAAGCTTTAAAGGTTGCCATAGCAACCATTGCCGATTGGCTCCCTCGTGAACACATGATTAATATTGCCTTTTTTTTCACTTTCTGTGATGAGATTTTTTTTTATGAAAATGTTTCTGCAGGTCATTTTTAAATTTGGCCGTTACACTAAAGCACCAGTTCATGTGCAATTTGTTGGTTAAATGGAGAATAAAGCCATTTTTAACGCTTTATAATATAGCGCAGTAGTTCAAAACTGCATTGCAAATTAGCTGCAGACAATAAAAAAAAGACATTTTAAAATGTCTCTTGAATAAATCTGTTTCCTTTTCTCTTGGTCTAATATAGAAATGTAGTAATGAAAAAGGTGCAATGCACATAAGAATATCTTACATTCAGAAAAAAACAGCTTTGCAGACTGGGGGCAGTTTTGGAAAAAAATCTCTTGAGAGCCAGTGAGCAATCAGTGCACTGCTGCTTTGCAGCGCTACTGCATAGTTGACTGTTCACTTCAAACAGCACTTTGCTCTGGATGTGCTATGTTAAGGAAAACCTACACAGTGCAGCCAGAGCACAGCTCTGTTTTAAGAAAACTGTCTAATGTGGAGCAGTACTGCAAAGTTAAAGCGCTAACAGTTCTTGCACATGTCTTGTTCTTTCTGCAGACATGATGCATTTTTTGCAATTACATTTCAGATCACTGTATGTTCTGCCTTTGGGGTGGTCAGTAAAATCAGCCAGGTGGTGCATCCATTAAAAAGGCCCTGTAGAGAACACTGCTAAAGAAGAGTTGTTCACAAACCTGCATTTCCTGTCAGGTTTCAATAGCTATTTAAACAGGTTTAAAATATATGGGGGAAAAAGATGTAAACATATTTAATTGCTTTTATTTCATATGTATTATAGAAAATGTTGAATGTAATATCACTTTAAAATGTGTATATATTGATGTATATATTATATTGATACACAACTGCCTTTTTTATGTTGGAAGGAACGATAAAAATAATACAGGTGTGTTTTCTAATATGCTTATGTAGGTCGTGCCTGTAATGAATCCTTCTAAAGGAAGCCTGGAGAGACGAGAAGTGAAGAAAACGCATACACAGTACAAGGTTCTAGACCATACAGAGGGCTGCGCTTTAGTACAGATGCAACCTAAGACTAGTAAGTGACCCAGTACAGCGCTAACAAGACAGGTGTAGCAATTTAGCTGCAGATATGCACCTATGTAAAATGGCAGCATGGTGTAAAATTGTAGGAGGAAAAAAATAATAAAATGCCAATTTATTATGGTTTATCCTTTATTGTAATCCAGAACAAGGTGGAAATCATTTCTGCATTACATGGGGAGAAAAGTTAAAGGGACATAAAAGCGCATAAGGAAAATACTCTGTGTTAGAGCACTTTGTTATTGCACTCATGCTTGCATGTAACTCTTTTTAAGAGGTTAAACACATAGTTGCAGTCAGCTCCATTACAGCAATGCAGTGCTGAGACAAAGCTGAGCACATCTGGTGAGCCAATAACAAAAAGCACATATTTGTGTAGCTGCCAATCACCAGCTAGGTCTGAGTAGTGAATTTTTGCTACTGAGCCTGCCTAGGTATGCTTTTCAACAAAGGTTATCAAGAGAATTAAGTAAATTTAATACTAGAATTAAATTGAAACGTCTTTTAAAATTGTACCAATGTGATTGGTGGGCAAGACATCTACTCAGATCTTGTCCAATGGATTCATACAGTTTGAGCATCTCTATGTGAAAAAAGAAAGAAATAAAAAGATATTTTGCATCAGATTTTCTTCAGCTCACATGAATAAGTGCAGTTGTTGTTCTTTGTCTCTTTGTACTGTGATCTGCATGGTGTAAGTAAAAAAACAAAACAATCAGAATTATTAGTGCTGAGTTCACACTTTGCTTTACTGTGATCTTGTGGGATTTTACTGTAATCTCACAGTTTTCATAGTAAACTTCCTTAAACTGAGGGAAATAACATGACCGTGTATGCACATACCAGATGCACGCTCCCTTGTAAGACCCATGCAAGCATCCTGATTGGATGCCTAAAGTCCCTTTACAATGGGATGTGCCAACTGGGGAAATCTTCATTTTTTTATTATTTTATTTACATAGAGATGTTCATGTAATATTTTCTAATCAGCTTTTTATAGATATGATGCATCACTTTCAAATGATTCAGCATTTGGGTAACATGTCCCTTTAAGGAGAGACTGATTCAAATTTTGCAGTGTATACTATGTACCTTACACTATTTATTTATTTTTTATACATTTTTTTTTTTTACTACAGCTTTTCAGAATCAGCTCCTTGTTCACACCACGTTGAAATTTTGCACAGTTCTGGGTGACCACACATACTCTGCCCGTGTGGGGAAAGTTCTGGGAGAGGATATTTATTTACCTGTAGACGTTGCTCTTCCACGGACACAGGTAAAGGAGCACAATTCAGTCTGGTTTCTTAGTGTGGGGAGGAAATATAGTATTGGTCTGTTGTGCCAGCATTTAAAGGGACAGTCTAGGCCAAAATAAACTTTCATGATTCAGATAGAGCATGTAATTTTAAACAATTTTCCAATTTACTTTTATCACCAATTGTGCTTTGTTCTCTTGGTATTCTTAGTTGAAAGCTTAACCTAGGAGGTTCATATGCTAATTTCTTAGACCTTGAAGGCCACCTCCTTTTCAGAATGCATTTTAACAGTTTTTCACCACTAGAGGGTGTTAGTTCATGTATTTCATATAGATAACACTGTGCACGTGAAGTTATCTGGGAGCAGGCACTGATTGGCTAAACTGCAAGTCTGTCAAAAGAACTGAAATAAAGGGGCAGTTTGCAGAGGCTTAGATACAAGATAATCACAGAGGTTAAAAGTATATTAATATAACTGTGTTGGTTATGCAAAACTGGGGAATGGGTAATAAAGGGATTATCTATCTTTTAAAACAATAAAAATTCTGGTGTAGACTGTCCCTTTAACTATCAGTTTACAGAATACAGGTTTCCAGATAATCTGTTTTACATTCTTATTACGCAGCATTTGTTATTACATATACTGTGGGAATCTTACTTTTTTTTTTTTTTTTTTTTCTCATACTGGAAGCCAGCTCAAAATTTTAGGAGCCAAAGACTGCGTGCATATGTATCAGGATTTACTTAGCAAAGATGCCAGCTGACACAATGTGTCTTCATACAAAAGAGTCCAAAGGGAGAAAATAGACACTGCAAGGCTCAACTGTAATTTAAAAATATATCTTGAATCCAGGTTGCAGACACTGCAGAGGTCATAAATAGCTCTATATTCGCGCGCACAAAGATGGACAGCACATACCACACTGCTGGCCCTGCTAAACTGAAGGCTTCTTAACGTGACCTGAGCCTCCAATGCCACAGCTACAGCATTGGCACACCTCTCTCTGCTCCCACTCTTTCATGACTACATCAAAAAATAATAGAGGCACACATCGAGGACACATTACCGAACTCTAATTTCACAATTTTTAGGCGCAGTTGTGACCTGGCATCTTGTATTTGCTTTGCACTATTAAAATGTCATTATAATAATGGAGGAATTTTTTTAAGGGAAATAAAACCCCATCATTTTCTTTCATGTTTCAGATTTGATTAAAATGAAATTTAATTTACTTTGATCTCTTAGTATCCTTTGTTGAAAAGCACGTAGGAGGGTCCTCGTGACTTAACCGATATATGGCAGCAGTTTTATAACTGTTATACATCTACAAGAACACTAGGAGGCAGCAGTGTTTCCTGACATGCACTGCTCTAGAAATGTGCACGCTAGCTATCAAGATATCACATCAACAAAGAATACTTTAAGAACAAAGTAAATTTAATTATAGAAGTAAACTGGAAACGTTTAAAAATAAATTGTATGCTCTGTCTGAATCACACAATGTTGTAGTCAACATACAGCAAGAGTGAAAATGTCAATCTTATAAGGCATCTTTAAAAATGTCCTTAGGTGTGATATATTAACATTGAAGCCTTTTGCTAAAGTACAGTGGGCATCCATGACTTACCTAAGTGAGTGTGCTCTTTATTCAAGACCCAGACCACATTTACTGAGGAACTAATAATATCCAGCATGCCATCAACAGCTCTTTTGGCAGATGTACTGTGCACTGCTGCCAGTTCTCTGCGGTATATTCTTGGTATAGTTGTGCACATGCTTAAGTCATGGCAGCCCCCGTACCTAGTGTAGACACTGTATGTTTGAAATGATAGACAACTGTATTTATTGTTATACTTACTATCGATAATGTGATTGTCCCACATTCCATAGAGAAAACAAAAAGCAAATTCTGTGACCTGAAATGCTGCAAATCAATTAGATGGTTTAGGCAATTTGCAGTAACCTAG